>NW_012119710.1:289305-416207 GCF_000951035.1 Colobus angolensis palliatus | reverse complement strand
TCTCAAAAAAAAAAAAAAAAAAAAAAAAATTTAAATACATATAAATCATTCAAAATCCAGGTACCAATTTTTGCTACATATAGGCATCTATTTTTTTCAACTTTTATTTTAGGTTTGGGGGAGTACATGTACACGTATGTTAAATGGGTAAATTGTGTCACTGACGTTTGGCGTATAAATGATCCCACTACCTACGTAGTGAGCATAATACCTTACAGTTTTTCAACCCTTCACCTTCTAGTAGTCCCCAGCGTCTACTGTTCCCATCTTTATGACCATGAGTACTCAATATTTAGCTCCGACTTATAAGAACATGCAGTATTTGCTTTTCTGTTTATGCATTAATTTGCTTAGGACAATGGCCTCTAGCTACATCCATGTTATTGCAAAAGACGTAATTTCATTCTTTTTCCCCACTGCGTAGTACTCCATGATGTATATGTACCACATTTTCTTTATTCAGTTCACGGTTAATGGGCACCTAGGTTGATTCCATGTCTTTGTTATTGTGAACAGCACTGTGATGAACATAGGAGTACACATGTCTTTATGGTAGAAAGATTTATTTTTCTTTGGGTATATAATCAGTACAGGAACTGCTGGATCAAATGGTAGTTCTGTTTTAAGTTCTTTGAGAAATCTCCACAGGGGCTGAACTAATTTACATTCCCATCAACTGTGTATAAGCCTTCCATTTTCTCTATAGCCTTGCCAACATCTTTTTTTTTTTTTTTTTGGTCTTTTTAATAATAGTCATTCTGACTGGTGTGAGATGGTATCTTATTGTGGTTTTGATTTGCACTTCTCTAGTGATTAGTGATGTTGAGCATTTTTTCGTATTTGTTGGCTGCATGTATGTCTTCTTTTGAGAAGTGCTTGTTCATGTCATCTGCCCATTTTTTAATGGAGTTGTTTTTTGCTTGTTGAATTAAGTTCCTTACAGATTCTGGATATCAGATTTTTGTTGGATGCACAGTTTGAGAATATTTTCTCCCATTCTATAGTTTTACTCTGTTGATGTTTTGCTGTGCAGAAGCTTTTCAGTTTAATTAGGTCCCGCTGTCCATTTCTGGTTTGTTGCAATTACTTTTGGGGTCTTAGTCATAAATTCTTTGCCCAGGCCTATGTCCAGAATGACATTTCCTGGGTTTTCTGCTAGGATTTTTGTAGTTTTATTTCTTACATTTAAGTCTTTAATCCATCTTGAGTTAATTTCTGTATATGGTGAAAGGTAGGGATATAGTTTCATACTTCTGCATATGGCTAGCCAGTCATCCCAGCACCATTTATTGAATAGGGAGTCCTTTCCCACAAAAATTTTTTATGTATTTCTTTTTCTACCTTCAGTATGTAACTTGCTTTCAGGTATATGTTAGGCATTTAATATACTGCTGATTGTTTGAGGACAGTGTCTGTTAGATAGTCTGCCACATTTATTAGATATACCAACTCTACCTGCTAAAGCATTATCATTTGCTGATGACTATTTGGAAAAAAAGGTAAAGTGGCTAAGCTACCAGAGATCAGAAACAAAATATGCATCTGACCAGTCTATGACTAGCTGTGTGGATTTAAACAGATCATCTTCCCTGCCTGGGCTTCTGTTTCTTCATCTATAAACTGAAGGGACGCAAGCAAATTATTTCTAAAATTCCTTTTAATTTTCAAATCCTACTTCTATAAAAGATTTAACATTACCATAAAAGTATCACATTTTTACTAGCCAGACCTATACCCCCAAAATAGTCTGATATTCATATGAATGAAATTATCACTCTTTCAATTTGCCCATATAAATTCATACTCACTCTGGGCAGGAATATTTTCCAAAGCTGTAGTTAAAAGCTTCTTTCAGGGCCGGGCACGGTGGCTCATGCCTGTAATCCCAGCACTTTGGGAGGCCGAGGAGGGCAGATCATGAGGTCAGGAGATCGAGACCATCCTGGCTAACACAGTGAAACCCCAACTCTACTAAAAATACAAAAAATTAGCCAGGCGTGCTGGCGGGCGCCTGTAGTTCCAGCTACTTGGGAGGCTGAGGCAGGAGACTGGTGTGAACCTGGGAGGCGGGGTGTGCAGTGAGCAGAGATCGTGCCACTGAACTCCAGCCTGGGCAATAGAGCAAGACTCTGCCTCAAAAAAAAAAAAAGCTTCTTGTAAACTGTCAATTTGTCAAATTAAACCAAGGCTCCAATTAGCAGTGGCTATTTCTGAGTGGTTAGGTTGTTCATTTTATTACAGGCAAAATCAGCCCTCTTTATTCTTAAGCTACTTAATACTAACAAAATCTTTTCTAGAATTATAAACTAAATATATTTTACTGTAAACAAACACAGTACCATATAGACAATATGAAGGAGAAAATAAAAATTACTTGAAATTTCACTTTCAGAGATATCTGCTGTGAGATATATATCATGTCAGGATAACTTCTACATATATACACAAACACACAGAGCTTTGTAGATAAATATTTTCACAAAAATAGGATAATCATGTATCTACTATATTATTTCCTTTCTCTCTCTATTCCTCTCTACACTTTGTCAGACTTCCCAGTAAATACAGACCTATGTCAATATTTTTAGTGGTTAATATCATTTTCCCAGGTTCCTAACTAAAATCCAGGTTTTTGGTTATTCTCCCTTTTTAACAATACTACAATGAACATCCTATACTAAAACATTTGGCTGGACGCAGTGGCTCACACCTGTAATCTCAGCACTTTGGCAGGCTGAGGTGGGTGGATCACCTAAGGTCAGGAATTCAAGACTAGCCTGACCAACATGGTGAAACCCCATCCCTACTAAAAATATAAAAATTAGCCGGGCGTAGTGGCACATGCTTGCAATCCCAGCTACTTGGGAGGCTGAGGCAGGAGAATCACTTGAATCCGGGAGGTGGAGGTCACAGTGAGCTAAGATGATGCCATTGCACTTCGGCCCGGTCAACAGAGTGAAACTCTATCTCATAAATAAATAAATATAAAAATAAATTAGCTGGGCGTGGTGGCAGGTCCCTGTAATTCCAGCTACTCGGGAGGCTAAGGCAGGAGAATCACTTGAACCCAGGAAGTGGAGGTTGCAGTGAAAGGATATCATGCCACTGCACTCCAGCCTGGGTAACAAGAGTGGCTCCTTCTCAAAAAAAAAAAAAAAAAAAAACAAACCCACAAACCTTTTTAGACAGCTATCAGATTATTTCTTTCTTATAATAGAAAGAAAGCTATTAGGTTAAAGGAATTGCACTTTTTTTTTTGGCATTTTAAAATTTACAGTTTTTGCTAGCTTTTCTCCAGAACAGTTGAATCAACTTAAATCCCTAACAATGACCGAGTTCCTACACATCCTTAGGAATGCAGAAATAAGGGTGAATATATATATATATACCTTTTTTTTTCTTTTTTGTTTAAAGAGATAGGGTCTTGCTCCGTCACCAAGGTTAAAGTGGAGTGTTGTGATCATAGTTCACCGTAACCTTGAATGCCTGTGCTCAAGCAATCCTCCCACCTCAGCCTCCGGAGTAGCTGGGACTGCAGGTGAGCTGCTGCGTCAGGCCATGAATACATTTTAGTTTCTTCCTTGGCCATATGTATTTCTTTTGTGTATGCGATATCATAAAATATATATTTGGACTTCCACCCCACCCACTTTTTCTTGGCATACAACTCCTAAAATCCTTAGAATCTCCAAAGTGCTGTCTTTTTGTATAGTAGTGAGTTGACTTACGGCTGGTAGCCCCTAGGCAGTTTCAGGATGGGGGCAGGTCCTTGGAAAGACTAAGGCATGATTAGGACTTTCAGCCCCACCCCTCAACCTCTGGTGAGACAAGAAGGGCTGAAGGTTGAGCTGATCACCAGTGGCCAATGGTTTATGCAATCATGCCCATGTAATAAAGCCTCCATAAAACCCCAAAAGGACTGAGTTCAGGAGATTCCAGAGAGCCGAACACGTGGAAGTTCCTGGAGAAGGCATGGAAGTTCTACACCCTTTGCCCCATATGTCGCCCTGTACAGCTCTTCATTTGTATCTTTTCTAATATAATAAACAAGTAAATATAAACAAGCTTCCTTGAGTTCTGTGAGCCACTCTGGCAAATTAACTGAACTCAAAGAGGCAGCTGTGGGGGCCCCAACTTGAAGCTGGTTAGTCAGAAGAGGCTGGGACTGAATGGGGTGGGCGGAGTCTTGTGGGACTGAACTCTCAACCTGTAGGATCTGATGCCACTGCCAGGTAGACGTGTCAGAACTGAACTGGAAGCCACCTAGCCGGTGTCAGCTGCAGAACTGATTGGTTGCTTGGTGGTGGTGTCAGAAACATGTTGTAAGAGAACAGTGGGAGAAACTGAGATGTTTTTTCCATTCACAGTGTACTTATAAAACAATCTCACCTGACTGTGATGGTTCACACCTGTAATCTTAGCACTCTGGGAGGCCAAAGAAGGAAGACCACCTGAGATCAGGAGTTTAAGACCTCCCCTCCTCCCCGAACAACATAGCAAAACCCCAACTCTACGAAACAATTTCAAAAAGTAGCTGGGTGTGGTGGCATGTGCCTGTCTTAGCTACTTGGGGGACTGATGTGGGAGAACCACTTGAGGAGTTTGAGGCTGCAGTGAGCCATGATCGTGCCACTGCACTCCAGCCTGGACAACAGAGACCCCATCTTAAACAAAACAAAACAAAACAAAACCTTGCTGCCTCTCTTTAACTATCTGACAGTTTATATATCATATTTTAAGAATGTGGTTTCTAGTTGATATGACTCTAGGTGATTATTCTCTTCTTGTCTGTGCTTTCTGACTTCTTCTACAGTGAACATGTATTATTTAAATTTGTAAAGTGCTTATTTTTTCTAATGTGCTATCCATAGGTCATCTTGTTAACACTGAAACTTTAGAACACTATGTAATACGTTTTATTGTTTTTTTTTTTTCTTTTTCTTCTTCTTAAATTGTAATGACAACTATAAGCTCAGGTCTGAGGAAAAATCTTGTCTTTTTCCCTCATATATTCATTTATAGAAAAAAAAATTCCTCTCACAGATAAAGGGCTAGGTAGAACATCTCAAAAATGCAACATCTTTTGTATTTTCTTGCTCCTTACCTTTCTTACCTCAGATTTTTACCCTTATCACAAATCTAGGTCAAAGCTATTTTCAAATGATTGCCTAAGGGACCCTTCTGTATGTGATCCCTGCCAGGCTACTATGGTGGCAAGCAAGATGAGTTTCACAGGGACGGAACGATGCAGGCAGAAAGTCTGTTGCTCCACTTCTCATGGAATTATCTCTTCAGGATTCAAGTCTAACCATCATCGGCTTGCATCTTCTTTGAGGTTTAGAGAAGTACAAGTTCACAAAATAGTAGCCCAGCTTCCACTCTTCAGAGAGATACACATGAGCTCCTGGCTATAATTGTCAAAACAAATGTGTAATATAAACAGATCTTTTACTAGAAACAGTTCATTGTATGAGATTGAGAAAACTATTATAATGAACTGCCAAGATTTGGAAATAAATTTTTAATTAGGACTTTCTGAAGCTAGAGTACTTATACAGTATTTTTGAAAAATCAGAGGCCAGGTATGGTGGCTCAAGCCTGTAATCCCAGCACTTTGGGAGGCCAAGGCGGGAGAACTCCTGAGGTCAGGAGTTTGAGACCAGCCTGGCCAACATGGTGAAACCCCGTCTCCACTAAAAATACAACAATTAGCCGGGCGTGGTGGCGTGTGCTTGTAGTCCCAGCTACTCGGGAGGCTGAAGCAGGAGAATCGCTTGAACCTGGGAGGCAGAGGTTGCAGTGAACCGATATTGCACCGCTGTACTCCAGCCTGGGTGACAAAGTGAGGCTCTGTCTCAAAAAAACCAAAAAAACACCAAAAAACAAAAGCAATTAGAAACCAATTTTAATCTTATAGGATATCAAGTCATCAAAGTAAAAAATAAATTTTAAATGAATGAAAATGCTAAATCTTGACTATCATCTGAATTTCCATGGCCTTATATCCCTGTTTTCTAAAGTTTTACCCTCAACTGGATTTTACCTTCTCATTTTCAGTTCCTGAAATACACAAATGTATCTTTACAGGTGCAAATTTACATAAAATAACCCAGGTATGGGACATGTGTATTGCACTTATCTATATTTGAACATCTACAGTGTTGCAGTCCATTTTATGAGAATATTCAGGTCTGTAAACAATCACCATTCTCCTAATTGGTAAGCAAGTTAGTAACCATTTTCAACATGAACCAAAAATGAATAACTTCTTACAACAGTGCTACCAGTCCACATTTTCTAATTCATGTCACCAGGACACATACAAATAACATAATTAATGAAGTAGAACATTTGCAACTATAAAAGGAAGGTAAGTGAAAAGCTGGATCAAGACACAACAGTCATGGGTTTTCTCCTTTGCATACTTGACTATATTCTTATAAACACAGACACAATGTAGTTTTGTTGATAGAGCTGTTTTATATGTAACTCAGAAGGGACTCAAATTCCAGCAGCAAATATTTATCGAGCACAGTGGTAGGCAGAATGATGGCCCATGTCTTAATCCCTGCAACCTTTGAATATATTACGTTATATGGCAAAAGGGAATTCAGGTGTTAATCAGACTAAGGTTGCTAATCAGATTACCTTAATTAAAATAGTATCACCTGGATTATAAGGAGGCTCTAATCTAATCACAAGGAACTTAAAAGTGGAATGGGGCAGTCAAAGAGAGGGATGCGACTAAGACAGAATGGTCAAAGGACTGCAACACAGCTATCTCTGAAGATTCAGCAAAAGGGGGCCAAGAGCCAAAAAATGTGAGCAGCCTCTGGCAGCTGTATAAAGTAAGACAATGGACTCGCCCCTACAGCCTCCAGAAACGTATGCAGCACTGCTGTCTCCTTGATTTTAGCCCAGTGAGACGTGGGTTGGACTTCTAACCTACATAACTGTAAGATTATAAATTAGTGTTGTTTTAAACCAATAAGTTTGTGGTAATTTTTAATAGCAGCAATAGGATGCACCCACCAATATATGCACCCACTAAGTGCCAGACATAATACTAGACATGAAGAAAGTGAGCATGAGCCTAAAAATTATTAGTCAGATAGGTTAGTCAAATATTTGAAAGGGGACACTAAAACTAGTGCCAGAAATTGAACCTTATTAGCTAGATCATTACTCAGCTGATGGTAAACTCAATAGCCAGGGAATTACTTTGATATTTCGTGCTGGAAATCACTGCTCTACAAAAAAGAGACAATCAAGTATAGTTAAACTTGATTATGCATCAAAATAGTAGTATCAAATGTTGGGGGAAGATATCAGCATAACTAATTTATTTTACTGCAATCCCATCCCAACAAGTGTGAAACACGCATTAATAACAAAGGTTTAATTTGTCTATGAAGGCAACAAAACCAAACCGAAGGTTCCTTTTTGTTCATACGTCTACCGATAGCCACAACACTGCTAAGCTATGGGCAATGGAAGGAATAAGTAGTCTTTCATTAGAATCAAATTATAAACAAAGGTTTTACATATCCCAAATACTGTTGAGCATTTTCAAACACTACTGATGCAGTCTTTTAGGACAATTTTGGCATTATCTAAGAAAATAAAATATAATGCATTATTTGAACCAGATAATTCCATTTCGTTTTTTTTGGAGACGGAGTCTCGCTGTGTCACCTAGGCTGGAGTGCAGCAGCGCGATCTCGGCTCAATGTAAGCTCCGCCTCCTGGGTTCATGCCATTCTCCTGCCTCAGCCTCCCGAGTAGCTGGAACTACAGGCACCTGCCACCACGTCCGGTAATTTTTTACATTTTTAGTAGAGATGAGGTTTCACCATGTTAGCCAGGATGGTCTCGATCTCCTGATGTCATGATTCGCCCACCTCGGCCTCCCAAAGTGCTGGGACTACAGGCATGAGCCACCGCACCCCACCCCAGATAATTCCATTTCTAAGAATTCATCTTACAGATACAAGCATAGAAACATGCAAAGATATACAAATGAGCACCTTCACTTACTACAGTATTGTATATGATAGAAAACACCTAGAAACAATCTAAATGTCTGTCACTAGGGCGCTGATTAAATACATTACAGAATATCCATTCAACAGAACACTAAACAGTCTTAAGAAAAGAGGAGGTAGCTTTTTATTTTTGACATTGACAGATGTCTAAGTCTTGTTATTAAGTAACTAAAAGTTAGTCATGAGGGACAGGCACAGTGGCTCATGCCTGTAATCCCAGCACTTTGGGAGGCCAAGGAGGGCGGATCACTTGAGGTCAGGAGTTCAAGACCAGCCTGGCCAACATGGTGAAACCCCATCTCTACAAAAATACAAAAATTAGCCGGGCATGGTGGTGCACGCCTGTAATCCCAGCTATTTGGGAGGCTGAGGCAGGAGAATTGCTTGAATCTGGGAGGTGGAGACTGCAGTGAGCCCAGATCATGCCATTGCACTCCAGCCTGGGCGACAGAGCAAAACTCCGTCTCGAAAAATAAATAAATAAACAAACACAATAAAATAAAATAAGTGCTGCCAGGCATAGTGGTTCACCCCTGTAATCTCAGCACTTTAGAAAGCCAAAGTAGGAGGATCACTTGTGCCCGGGGGTTCCAGATCAGCCTGGGTAACATAGTGAAACCCCATCTCCACACACACAAAAAATAAATTAGCCAGGCCTGGGAGTGAACACCTGTAGTCTCAACTACTTGGGAGGCTGAGGTGGGAGGATTGTTTGAGTCCAAGAGTTCAAGGCTGCAGTGAGCTATGACTATACCACTACACTCCAGCCTAGGAGACAGAGCAAGACTGTCTGAAAAAAAGAAAACAAAAAACCTGAAGTGGGCAGGGCATGGTGGCTCATGCCTGTAATCATAGCACTTTGGGAGGCTGAGGAGGGCTGACTGTTTGAGCCCATAAGTTTAAGACCAGCCTGGGCAACATTACAAAACCCCGTCTCTACAAAAAAATATAAAAATTAGCCAGACGTGGTAGCAAGTACGTGTAGTCTCAGCTACTTGGGAGGCTGAGGTGGGAGAATCGCTTAAGCCTGGGAGGCTGAAGTTGCAGTGAGCGTGGTGGCTCATGCCTATAATCCCAGCACTTTGGGAGGCCAAGGCGGGCAGGAGTTCAAGACCATCCTGGCCATCCTAGTGAAACCCTATCTCTACTAAAAATGCAAAAATTAGCTGGGCATGGTGGCAGGCACCTGTAATCCCAGCTACTTGGGAGGCTGAGGCAGGAGAATTACTTGCACCCGGGAGATGGAGGTTGCAGTTAGCCGAGATTGCGCCACTGCACTCCAACATGGGCGACAGTGCGAGACTCTGTTAAAAAACAAACAAACAAACAAAAAACCCAATAAAATAAACAATAAAATACCTGAAGTGAATATGGAAAATGTAAGCATAAGAGAGACAGATAAAAGACATGTTGGAGAGATAATATCTCCAAATAACCAACAAGAAAGTAGATGATCTTGGACCACTGCACTCCAGCCATGATCTAAGGCACCATTTTACATCTCTGGTTCAGAGTATTCTTAGAGAAGACTTAGGTTGCCTAGGACTTTTATTTGTAAGAGAGAGAAGGAATAAACTGGCTTGTCACCTTTAAAGCAAATGCACTGTCCCTGCTCCAGACTACTAAAATAATGGCGGCCCTTCTGTATTTACATTAGCTATTACAGGTGTAAATAACTCCTTGCTTGTACACATTCTTTCTCAGTATTTCCTGAGTGTAAACCATACATCAGCCACAGTTTTAGGCACTGGGGTTGCTTCACTGAACAAAGGTTTTGCCTTCACAGAGCTTATGTTCTTGTCGAAAGACAGGCAATACATATAATACAGTGCCAGCAATAAGTGCTATGAAGAAAAATAAGGCACAGTGGGCTGGGCATGGTGGCTCACGCCTGTAATCCCAGCACTTTGGGAGGCCAAGGAGGGTGGATCACCTGCAGTAAGGAGTTCAAGACCAGCCTGGCCAACATGGTGAAACCCCGTCTCTACTAAATACAAAAAATTAGCCAGACATGGTGGCGGGCACCTGTAATCCCAGTTACTTGGGAGGCTGGGGCAGGAGCATCATCTGAACCCAGGGGATGGTGGTTGGAGAGAGCCGAGACTGCACCATTGCACTCCAGCCTGGGCAACAGAGTGAAACTCCATCTCAAAAAAAAAAAAAAGGAAAATAAGGCACAGTAAGAATACAGAATAGTAGAAATAGATGCTGTTTTATTTTTCATTTTATTTTTGAGACAGAGTCTTGCTCTGTCACCCAGGCTGGAGTGCAGTGGCACAATCTCAGCTCACTGCAAGCTCAGCCTCCCGAGTAGCTGGGACTACAGGCGCCCATCACCACACCCTGCTAATTTTTAGTATTTTTAGTAGAGACAGGGTTTCACGATGTTAGCCAGATGGTCTCGATCTCCTGACCTCGTGATCAGCCCACCTCGGTCTCCCAAAGTGCTGGGATTGCAGGCGTGAGCCACCGCGCCCAGCTCAAATAGATGCTGTTTTAGATAAAAGTAGTCAGAAGAGATGACATGTGAAGAGAGACCTGCAAGGAGAGACAGGCTGAGCCATGATGCCATCTGCAGAGGAAGAAGCAAGGACAAAGGTCCAAAGGCAGAATCAAGCTTGTTGGTTTGAAGAACATCCCAAGGGCTGGTATGGCTGAGGCAGAGCACACCACACCATACGAGGAGGAGAGTGGTGTATGAGGCTGGAGGAGTAGACAGGGGCCAGGTTCTAGACCTTACAGGACCTAGTAGGCCATAAGGAAAACTCCAGATCTTAATCTAAGTATGATGGAAAACTACCGAAGATTTTCTGGTGTTCTTTGTTTCCCTTCTATCCCAAAGGGAGTGACACGATCAGCTGTGCTTTCTAAGAGATTACTTTGGCCGCTCTGGAGATAACAGATCTAGGGGACAAAAGTAGAAGCAAGGAGACCAGGTAGGAAGCCACTGCATAGATTCTGTAAAGAGATGAAGACAGTATTGACTGGAGTTACAGAAATGCAGGTGGAAAGACATGGCTGGATTCAGGAAACATTCTGGAAGTAGGACTGACAAGTTATTGCTACGTTGGGTATGAGATATGAGAGAAAGAGTCAAGAAGATACCAAAATTTTGGACCTGGGCAATTTTGTGAATGGGGGAAGATCAGGTGTGGTGGGGTAGAAAATCAAGAGTTTAGTTTAGGACATGATGTATTTGTGCTGACAGCTAAATGGTGATGTTCAGTAGGCAGCTGGATATATGAGTCTGAAGTTCAGGGAGAAGTTGAAACTGCACATAAGATTTGAAGAGTCTTTAGAATATAAAAGGTATTTTAGGCCCCGAGACTTCATAAGATCACCTGGTGAACATACGTACAGAGGGAAGAAAAGGGGCACACCAACATCTAAGACTCATCAAGAAAAGGCAAATTCAGAAGAAGAGAATCAGAAGTCAGGGCAAGGGACTGAGAAGAAAAACCAGGAATGTGTGGTGGCTCTTCTGTATGCTAATGTATGTAAGAGCTATTACAGGTGTAAAAAGTTGCTGGTTGCACACATTCTCTCCCCCTTATTCAGTATTTCCTCAGTGTATACTATGTGTCAGCCACTCTTTTAGGTAAGCATGTAAGAAAATAGCTGAGTAAGATATGAAGACAAATGCTGGGCTGCTAAGAACTCAAGATTAGTGAGAAATGAGCATAGGCTCCGGGTATCTTGACAAGAGTTGTAGGGATGAAGGATGAATCGGAGGGGGCTTAAAAGAAAAGGATGGCCGGGCGCGGTGGCTCAAGCCTGTAATCCCAGCACTTTGGGAGGCCGAGACGGGCGGATCACGAGGTCAGGAGATCGAGACCATCCTGGCTAAAATGGTAAAACCCTGTCTCTACTAAAAAATACAAAAAACTAGCCGGGCGAGGTGGCGGGCGCCTGTAGTCCCAGCTACTCAAGAGGCTGAGGCAGGAGAATGGCATAAACCCGGGAGGCAGAGCTTGCAGTGAGCTGAGATCCGGCCACAGCACTCCAGCCCGGGCAACAGAGCGAGACTCTGTCTCAAAAAAAAAAAGAAAAGGATGAGAGAGGAGACTCCATGAGCACAGTTAACTCTTTTGGGGTGTCTGTCTGTAAAAGAGCCACACATACACACACAGACATTCCCCTTGTTTTCACTTCTGCTATCAAGGAGTACAGCTGAGATGCAAGTTTTACCTTACACCCTGCTCCTTAACATTTTGGAAAGCAAAGTTGTTCTAATTTGTGAAGAGAGCAACTTGTGAGCCCTCTTATTTATTCTTCACTATCAGAGCGCCTTCTGTTTACTTTCACCAGTGTGGCTTCTCAACTGCAACAACTGCTGAACCCCACAGCTGGTTCTAATCCCTCCTCAACAGTGCAGCTGCCATTTCTCATCTATCTCGCCTCTGTTTTTTCTGATTCTTTTCTCCTGCTTTTTTTTTTTCTTGTCTCTTGTTGCCCCGTACATGTTGCTTTTTGATGCCTGCGCATTAAAGCTGACCTTTTAGATATATCTAAACCACTACAAAGACAGCGAGGATGATTTCCCCTTGCATAACGCAGCATGACTACAGTAGATAAGCAGGAATGATCTCTGAAATTATGACTCTTCTCATCTACTGTGCACCTTTTCTGAGGGCCTAAGGGCTGATTCACTAATGCGTTAGTCAAAGTTTTACAGACATGGAAGTCTGAGGCTTCCTTTATTAGGCTTAGTCCCCAGATGACTAACATATTACTGAATATTATAAGGATTCATTGAGAAATGTCTAGTGTGGCATTTACCTAAGTAGGCAAGCCCAACATAGTATGGTAGATGCTTTCATAAAGGAATTCAGGAATGCTATGGAAGCACATAGAACAGATTACTCAAATTTGGGCATCCCAGAAGCTTCACTGAGAAAATGATGTTTATATTATGATGAGTATGACTCAGCTAGACTCGAGTGTTGGGGGAAGAACAGCATGTGCAAAGGACCAGAAGAAGTGAGAACACGGCATATTTGGGGACGCTCACAAAAGCTAAGTCAGTATGGCTGTGTGTGTTATTCTAGGGTGAGGGTGGGGTATTCAAGGATGACCAGAGATAAGGCTAGAGAGGAAGGGCCAGGTCACGTAAGATATGTTCAAGAATCTGTCTCCCTTCCCCAACTAAAACCTTGTCAATATAAAGAGGCTGGACCATATCCTGGGATATGCACCAAACTATCTCTGGGGAGTGAGAGTGCACAGAGGTGGAGGGATTTCACTTTATTACTTTAAATACTCCCATGCTGCCATGGTGCATGTTTATTTTTACAATGTCATGCATTATTTCTGAATTCAATTTTTTTTTTTTTGAGGCAGAGTCTCACTCTGTCACGCAAGCTGGAGTACAGTGGCATGATCTTGGGTCACCAGAACCTCCACCTCCTGGTCTCAAGCGATTCTTCTGCCTCAGACTCCCAAGTAGCTTGGATTACAGGTGCATACCACCATGCCCGGCTAATATTTTGGTATTTTAGTAGGGATGGGGTTTTACCATGTTGCCCAGGATGGTTTCAAAATTTTTAATTACATAAAACAAAGGACGAGAACAGGAAGCTGTGGCAATAATAAGGTGGCCTGAATTAGAGTAATGATAGTAGCTATGGGAAAAAGTAAAATATAATTAGTAAAACAAAGATCTTGGTAAGGGCTAAGGGAGACAAAGGAATTAAAGACAACTAGATTTCTGACATGAACACATAGGTAGTTAGTTGTATTAGTCTGTTTTCATGCTAAAGACAACTAGATTTCTGACATGAACACAAAGGTAGTTAGTTGTATTAGTCTGTTTTCATGCTGTTGATAAAGACATGCCCGAGACTGGGCAATTTACAAAGGAAAGAGGTTTAATGGAGAACTCACAGGTCCACGTGGCTGGGGAAGCCTCACAATTATGGTGGAGGAGATTTGGGTGGGGACACAGTCAAACCATATCAACAGTGGTTGGTAGTATCTTTCATTACATTAGCAATAATACGGTTTGATGCAATTTAGGGGTAAAAATGAGTTTCAACTTGGTCATTTTAGCTTGAAGTACTCAGGAGACATTCACATGGAATTAAAAGTTATAGGCTGGGTGTGGTGGCTCATGCCTGTAATCCCAACACTTTGGGAGGTCAAGGCTGGTAGATCACCAGGTCAGGAGTTTGAGACCATCCTGGCCAATACAGTGAAACCACATCTCTACTAAAAATACAAAAATTAGCCGGGCAAGGTGGCATGTGGTTGTAGTACCAGCTACTCAGGAGGCTGAGGCAGAAGAATTGTTTGAACCCGGGAGGCGGAGGTTGCAGTGAGCCGAGATTACACCACTGCACTACAGCCTGGCGACAGAGCGAGACTCCAATTCAGAAAAAAAAAAAAGGTCTTAAATCTACAACTCTGGAGGAAAAAAAATACATTACAAAAGGAATGCAGATCCTCTCAGCATATATATGGTAACTGATGTCCTGAGACAAGATGAGGGTGCTCAGGTGTATGCAGAGAGTTTAAAAAAACTGGAACAGAAGGTGGAATTCTAAAACTAAATTTCTTAGACTGATGTGTGGTCTACCTGCATTATACTATCCTAAGGAGTCTGATAAAAACGTAGAATCCCTGGCTTTACCACCAACCTACTGAATCAGATACACTGGGTGTCTTGGAAATCCGCATTTTAAGCAAGCAACTCCCAACTCCCCAATTATTTCTGTGCAAGGTAAAGTCTGAGACCTACTGATTTAGAGGGTGAGTATGAAAAAGAGCAAGGGCAAAAAAACAAAAACAACAAAGTTGAGAAGGAGATGAGCTGGCCAGGCGTGGTGGCTTACGCCCGTAATCCCAGTACTTTGGGAGGCCAAGGCAGGTGATTGCTTCAGCTCAGGAGATCAAGATCAGCCTGGGTGACACGGTGAAACCTTGTCTCTTCAAAAAAATACAAAAATTAGCTGGGTGTGGTGGCACATGCCCGTAGTCCCAGCTACATGGGAGGCTGAGGCGGGAGGATCACTTGAGCCCAGGAGTTCAAGGTTACAATGAGCCATCATCATGCCACTGAACTCTAGCCTGAGCAACATGATATACCTCCATCTCTACAAAAAATAAAAAATAAAAAATAAAAAAACTAGCCAGGTGTGGTGGTATGCACTTGTAGTTCCAGGTACTAGGGAGGCTGTGGTGGGAAGATCACTTGAGCCCAGGAGTTCAAGGTCACGGTGAGCTATGATGGTGCCACTGCACTCTAGCTTTAAAAAATAAAAAACATTATGGCGGGGTGCGGTGGCTCATGCCTGTAATCCCAGCACTTTGGGAGGCTGAGGCAGGCGGATCACCTGAGGTCAGGAGTTTGAGACCAGCCTGACCAGAAGAAACCCCATCTCTACTAAAAATACAAAATTAGCCGGGCATGGGGGCGCATGCCTATAATCCCAGTTACTCAGGAGGCTGAGGCAGGAGAATCACTTGAACCCAGGAGGCAGAGGTTGAGGGGAGCCGAGATCATGCCATTGTACTCCAGCCTGGGCAACAAGAGCAAAACTCTGTCTCAAATAAATAAATAAATAAATAAATAAATAAAAAATAAAATTGAAAAATTGAAAAAGTAACTAGGAAAATTATTTAATGTTCTAATTTATCTCTGTATATTTCCAAGCTCCTTTCACTGCCCTACAGTATAAACAAAGTCCGAATCTGGGTAATTTATAAGACGAAAAATAATAGTGGACGATATCTGAAAAAATGGACTGAATGAGAATCACTTTGAAGCGAAGGTCTTGGACAAACTGCCAAGGTTTGCCAGATGCCTAGCAAATTAGTGAATAACCACCATGAGCTGTCCAGGTGTAACTAAATTCTGGAAGTGTATAAACATAGAAAGTCTTCTATGACAAAAAAAGATGAGTTACTTTTGAAAAGCGCAGAAATAAAGCTGTAAGCTTCACAGTGCCATATGGATGCTCTCTCCCAGATTAACCAAATTACTTAACATCAGACCAAAATTAAACCAGGCCTTCACTTACAAGCTATTAATGGCTGGGCACAATGGCTCGCACCTATAATCCCTGCACTTTGGGAGGCCAAGGTAGGAGGATTGCTTGAAGCCTGAAGTTTGAGACCAGCCTGGCTGACAAGAAACCCTGTCCCTACTAAAAATACAAAAATTAGCCAGGTGTGGTGGTGCGCACCTGTAGTCCCAGATATTTGGGAGGCTGAGGCAAGAGAATCGCTTAAACCCAGGAGGCCGAAGTTGCAGTGAGCCGGAATCACACCATTGCACTCCAGCCTGCGTGATAAAGTCAGACTCTGTCTCTCTCAAAAAAAAAAAAAAAAGAGGATCTGTACTCTGAAGATGTTGGCCTGACTGAAAGGCAAAATGATTAAGTAAATGCCAAATGAACATACACTTATTTAGGACCCTTTCACACCCACTTACCCTGAATCTTACATTATCACAAAACATTCTATGGAGATAAAGCAAACTGGAAAAGAAGATATCTTTACTTCATTCTTTCCATTTTTGCTTTTATGTTTCTTTGTAGTCCTTCATTTGTAGGTATTATGAGAGGAAAAAATGTACTTGAAACTTACTGAGTACAAAGTGCTCACCTGCATGCTACTGCAGACTAATCCATTTTTACTTACTATTGCTACCAAATGCCACACATTAGTTACATGACTTTGAGTGACTTTCTCTCTTAGGATTTGTACTATATAATCTTTAAGAATGTTTTCCAAATCTGAAAGTCTACAGTTCTAAGTAAGATTGGAGAAGAGGGAAATGGTGACAAAGAATACAAATATTCAAATGTATAAGACAGTTGATACAGATGATACTCTTTATTTACTTAAATTTTTAGCCCTCCACTTATGAAGAAAAAGAATATCCAGAGGCAGAGAACTCAGTGCTAGCAATACAACTTCTTGATTCAATAAGGCTACAGCTAACAAACTGGTAACATTTCAAGAGTTTCTCTGTTAGCTGCTACCTAGAACATGGAACATACATTTTTTTTCAACGAAATGATGTGCTATAGAGTGATTAGGCTCTTAGGCAAATTCACAAAAGTTTAACCTTTGATGCAAGTAAATTGCCAGACACTTGATAAAAAATAGAAAATAGAAAGTAGATATTGCCAAACTAGTGATTAAGCAAAAACAACATCAAAATGAAACAACACAAAATTTATCCTGAAACCTATTTTTCACAAAGTCAACCAAAAGATCCACTGGCCTGATGACGCTAGTGATCCTTTCAGTAACTAGATTATAACAGCTCACTTCTTAAGTCCATGGGGTCCAAGTTAAGGACCCTTGCTTAAATAAAGTGAGATGGCCTTACTAGGTTCCAGGTACCAGCGACAGAGACTAGGGCATCAGAGGTATGTCAAAGCCCAAAGCTAGGAAAACAGCACAGAGCCAAAGAGGAGAAGAGGGGGTTTCTCTTTCCCCTGACACCAGTGGCAAAGGAGCTTAGTGACTGGAATGTTCTCCCCACGTTCCAGCTCCAGGATTCCCTGGACCGTATTTGGGAATTCAGTGGTAGCTCAGTAAACATAACCTAAAAATTGGGGAAGGTATGCTTCCTAGCTGAGGCAAGGATTGTGAAATGCAACAACTTGCTAGGCATGGTAGCACAAGCCTGTAGTCCCCGCTACTCAGGAGGCTGAGGTGGGAAGATCAATTGAGGCTGCAATGCATGGGAATAACCATGCACTTCAGCCCGGGCAATAAAGACCCCCATCTCTAAAAGAGAAAGAAATAATTCCTTTAACCGCCATGCCAAGTAATGGACACCAGCCAGCAGCCCCAGCTCTGATTGTGAAGAGGTTGCCTGCAGGAATGTATGCTCCTGGCTCTTACTTAAGCCCCCTTTAAACCCACCAAAGGATGTACCATTTCCAATACATATGCATGTTGACAAGTCTGCAGTATGTAACTGGTGGGTGCCTATCTTTATTGTCTGCTAAACCTTGAAATATAAAAAATCAAATGAATTTTCATCTCTCCTGGTAAAGACTCCTTGCTGTGCTTAAAAAGTTGTAATGGCCGGGCACAGTGGCTCACACCTGTAATCCCAGCACTTTGGGAGGCAGAGGCGGGCAGATCACAAGGTTAGGAGTTCAAGACCAGCCTGTCCAGTATGGTGAAACTCTGTCTCTACTAAAAATACACACACACACAAATTAGCCGGACGTGGTGGCACGCGCCTGTAATCCCAGCTACTCGGGAGGCTGACGCAGGATAACTGCTTGAACCTGCGAGGCGGAGGTTGCAGTGAGCCGAGATCGCACCATTGCACCCCAGCCTGGGCAACAAGAGCGAAACTCCGTCTCAAAAAGAAAAGAAAGTTATAATGACGGAAATTGTTCGTTTAAATCTGTATTTTGGGCAATTCAGATTTTTAAGTCATAAGTATTTCTTTATGATCACTGTGGAAAACAATGACCCATGTATCTACTTTGGATAGGTTTAATATCAAAGGTTCTCAAAAGGTATGTACCACTCTAATTTTCTAAAAGCTGTTAATCCAGTTAGCCCTTAGCCCTTTCCCTGGTAGTAGGTCACTTTAAAACTGAAATCACACTTTTGCTTTCATTCAAATATTGTAACCAAGAATAAGTAGCAAGAATTTGGTATGTCAGTTAGGACAAAGGAGACAGATGGTCCCCACCTTTCCATGGTTCAACTTACAATTTCTTGACTTTACAATGTTGCAAAAGTGATACTCACTTGGTAGCAACTGTACTGACTGTCCATACAACCATTCTGTTTTTCACTTTCAGTGAAGTATTCATGAATTACATGAGGTATTTTGACACTTTATTGTAAAAGAGGCTGTTAGATGATTTTGCCCAAATTTTGGCTAATGTAAGTGTTGTGAGCAGTTTAAGGTAGGTTAGGCTAAGCTACAATGCTTGCTAGATGAATTAAATGCATTTTTGACTTACAGTATTTTTGACTCACAAGGGGTTCATCAGCACATAACCCCTTCATAAGCTGAGAAGCATCTGTATATACTAAGCTTTTAATTATGTTTTTAAATGTACAAATAAATCTGCAATATATATGGATTTCATATACTAAAAGGATATTTCAAGTCCTTAAGTACAGTATACCCAAATGTGATAATTAATCACGACCTAAATTGAGAGTTTGGATTCTACCTACATACAAATTATTGCCAGGAAGGGAAGCATGGGTCATGCACAATCAGCTATCAGAGTGGAACTCAGCAGCTCACCACAGCACCCAACTCCTTTACTTTATTTAGATGTGGCACCTTTTCTTCAGATTAAATCCAACTTTCCTCCCCTGGTCTCTTATTGTTACACTGTAGACACCAACCTTATTTCTTCTGGCATAAAATATTGCGGTTGCCTGAACATAACACTGTAAATGTTACGTATAGCAAATAATTGGAAAATTCAATGAAAAGGATCACTTAAAAAGTCATGTAATAAAGAAATCTTACTTTTTAAAATTTAAGCCTAATTACTGAGTGCAGGAGTGACTTGGCAGAGATCCAAAAGATTCTTCAGATCTCCCCCTCTTCTCTGAGGCAAGTTTCCAGTAACCCCTGCTTTCGCCCATTAATACATATGTATCCAAAGTGCAAAAAGAAGGAATTTGTTAAAAAAAAAAAAAAAGACTCTACTTTCCCATTGCAATGTTAAGCATATACATAAAACATTGCCACCAGCTTTCACTTTTAGATGGGCTACTTTTTCAGCTGGGTGGTAGGACACCAAAATGGGAAGGAGAAGTCAATGTCATAGAGTATAAATAGCTGTGGCCAAAAACAATATTGCAGAAGAGCCAACAGGAGAAAGGCTCCCCAAATTGCAGCAGGAGTGACTTAATTCCACCTCTCCCTTCATCAAGACCTCAGGGAAAACCACAATCAGGAAACAAAGAAGGGTGGAAGCAACCAGCACTCACGTATGGACTTACAGTGTTTTCTTGGGTTTCTGAAACACATACACATATATTCAAACTCTCAGCTAGTACGGCAATGAAAAGGAAACTGTTCTTTATGTATGTCACATAGAAAATGTTACCCAATAGGAAGACGGTCTTTTCTCAGATATGCTGAAAAACACTCATGAATACCTAGGCGGATTTTTAATTATATTTAATTTACTTATTATATTTGAGATAGAATTTGCCATTACATTACACGGCAAATCTAAAGGTAAACCTCACCTTAAACGTTGCAATGTGCTCCTATCATGACTCATTACACACAACCCAAAGGACCAGTAATTTCCCACCACACTAGTTAAAACGTTTTAGATCTGTGGGCTAAATTGCGTGGGGCACACACTTCACTTTCTATATGTTTGCTAGACACTTCAAGATTGTTCTCCAGTGTTCGAAGTCAGTAAGTTTACCAAGATTCTGTGGCGGAACACACACGTACACACTCCTTAGGCATCACCAACATTTACAAAATGCAGGCAACCATAAAGTTATATAAGAAAAGCAGTCTCGCCTCTGAGGAATTAGTTCAGGCATACAAGAATCCAGGAAATCGTATATCCTCCATGCGAGGCTGGGTCACAGGAACTAGGTAAAGAAACAAAGCAAAGTACACCGGGAAACGAGGGCAGTAACAGCTGAAAAGATGCAGGCAACGCCACCAGCGGCATCTTCAAGCATTCCTTCGGAAGGGGAGTGTTTCTATATTGTTTCTAATGAGCCACTGCTGACCTAAGTAACGGTACAAGCTGAAACCAACACAGCCAGAAACGAAATCCACCATGTGGTAGACGAGACTAGGGGAGCAGCATGAATGGTCCACAGGCTAGGGGTGCAGAAGCTGTCACACACCCTGGGACTCGCGCACACCCTGGCGCTGCCACCTGCTTTCTATTTCCTCGGGGAGGGCCGGTGACGCGTGAGCCCGAGAAGCACCAAAGGCAGGAATCCTGAAATCTGTGATTTCTAAACCCCGAGCCAAAATACGGTCCGTAGGGCCCGTCCCCCGCAGCCGGGCGACTCTTCCCCACGCGGCGCGCGACCCGCGAGGTGGAAGGGTGAGAACTTCCAGGCGGCCAAACGAGGACCAGGAGACAAGTGGGGAGTGGGAAGTGCCTGGTCCGAATGCAGGGAGGCCGGGGTCGCGGTGCCACCACAGTGTGAAGGTAGGCTGGGGGCGGGGCCGCGCGGAGCCCAACAGCCAGGGGCCAAGCAGGGGAATCCCTCCGGGGCGAGGGCGGGCACGGGCAAAGAGGGACGCCCCGGCCGCTACCTGCTGCTGGATCTTCCCGTCCTCCGTGACGACCCAGTGCGTGGTGGCGAAGGCCCCTCGTGCCGCCACACTCAGCAAGGTTGAAAGGCTGAGGAGCCAGCCTGGGCCGGAGCAAGGCGGCAGCTCGTACCGGCCACGGACCCCTACTGCCACCGCCATCTTGCCCCCCCTGCCGGGCCACTCACACCGGAAGCGGAAGCTAGTCTCCGACGCCTGCCATCTTGGAGAGGTCGGCGCTGGAGGAGGAGCAGGAGGAGGAGTCGAGAGGCGTCGCTCGCTGACTATCAGGTTTCCTCCTCCAGGGTTTGGGCCGCCAGGAAGCGCGACATTCCGCTCTTCATCCAGCTTGGCTTCAGGGATGGAGACCGCTTTTTAGTTATTGTTTTTCTGTGGGTGGTTCGATCTCGGAGCGTGGGAACCGGAAGGAGAGAAAAGCAGTGGCTTAGGTGGAGCTTAAGCAGAAGTGAGAGGAGTCAGTTTTGTTGTTTTTTAAATCTTTGATTTTTCGTTTTATTTCTGGTAAATAGTTGGGGAACAAAAGGTGTGCTTTCGAACCACCTATGGGAAGAGAGGTGTTGCTTTTATTCTTAAAGTCTCACAATACTGGAAGCTTCAGAATGGAGACGGTTGTTAGTCTAGCGCACCGCTGTCCGGTAACGCGAGCCACGTGTGCAATGTAAAAATAGAGGGAAGTAATCCTACTAGAACATTTTATTTAACTCAAAATACACAAAATATTAATTCAGTGTGGTCGGTACACATCATTGAGGTAGTTTCTTTTTTTTTAATTTTTAACTAAGTCTTGGAAATCGGTATTTTACACTGACAGCTTATCTAGTTATATTTCAGGGGCTTAATAGCCGCATGTGCCTACAGTACTGGTCAGCACAGGTCTAAGCTAGAGGTCTGGGTCTGGAGAGCAGAAGCACTGGCATCACCTGGGAGCTTTTAGACATGCACGTTCTCGGCTCTTCTCCGTCTCCCCGGCAACCTGCCGAATCACTACATTTTAGCAGCAGCCTCAGGTGACTGGTATATATATTAAAGTTTGAGACCCACTTCCCTCTAGTGAACCAGCAGGCAGGCAGGTGACAAGCTTGGCTGCCAGCTTCTTGCTAGATACGTCATTTTAGGTCTTTCAAGATTGTCCTCTGTGTTTGTTATTTAAGGTTGGTATGCTTTTGGTTTTCTCCTTGTGAAAAGAAGGATGAAAATATTGTTTAACCACTTCCTTACACAAGTGTATGCGGGAGAGCAATTGCTAAGTGTTTAAACACCACGCTATAGAAATACAGAAACAACCACAGCATTGGTTTTTTTTATGTTGTTGTTGTTTTTTCTTCATTCCAGGAACAGCTTTTCTTAAAGGCTTGAAGACTGAACATTCATTTCATTAAAAATATATGGCTTATTTGCTTTTTGCCTGGTACTCTGATAGTCTCTGGGTTTGGAAATGTGACCATTGAGCAGTGTGCAATATAGTGAGATATTATTGGCAGGTTAACAATTAAAATACAGGATAATGGGGGTGTATGAAGGCATATGTACAGGAGAGAGCAACCAACCAGGTGAAAAAAGGCTTGGAGCTCAGGTACTGGTTCAGGCAGAATAATAAGTGAAAAGGTGAAGTCAGCCGGGCACGGTGGCTCACGCCTGTAATCCCAGCAGTTTGGGAAGCCGAGGTGGGTGGATCACGAGTCAGGAGTTCGACCTGGCCAAGATGGTGAAACCCCGTCTCTACTAAAAATATAAAAATTAGCCGGGCGTGATGGCGGGCGCTGTAATCCCAGCTACTCAGGAGGCTGAGGCAGAGATCACACCACTGCACTCCAGCCTGGAAGACAGAGCGAGAATCCATCTCAAGAAAAGAAAAGGTGAAGTCAGTGGCATGTTGTAAGAGTTTCTTTCTTAGAGTTTAGACATAGGCAACAGGGAGTGTTTCAGAATTTCATTTTATTGTTTGCTTATATTTTTGAGACGGAGTCTCGCTCTGTCGCCCAGGCTGGAGTGCTGGAGTGCAGTGACACGATCTTGGTTCAAGCTCCGCCTCCCGGGTTCACGCCGTTCTCCTGCCTCAGCCTCCCGAGTAGCTGGGACTACAGGCGCCCGCCACTACGCTAATTTTTTGTATTTTTTAGTAGAGACGGGGTTTCACTGTGTTAGCCAGGATGGTCTCGATCTCCTGACCTCGTGATCCGCCCTCCTTGGCCTCCCAGAGTGCTGGGATTACAGGCGTGAGCCACCGCGCCCAGCCTCAGAATTTTAAAATAGAGAAGTGGCAAATGATGGAATCCCTTTGGTCTCAGCATCTTACTTTGGGGGCATAGAGGTCAACCCTCTTTCTTGTGTATAAAGCTGACATCATCATCATCATCTAACATTTCTTGAGTGTTTAATACATCTTGGGTCCTGTACATGCGTAGTTCCTATTAATCATCACAACTTACCAAGCTCTGGCTAGTTAAGTAAGTTGGCCAAGATCGTATTGCTAAGTGGTAGAGCTCAGGTTTGGACTCAGATCCACCTGACTCTAGATCTGAGAACCTGAAAATGAATGAAGGATAGTGAGGAATTTGAGAAAGTCCCCAGCATCACATATTTTGCTATCAGTAATTACTTCGACCTTCACAAGTTAACCTCTAAAGGGGTGGAATTATAGCTTCTATAGCTTTGTTATACCACCTACCTATTTTCTGTAGATAACTCTTGTCTTTTGAGATTCTGTATTAGTTTTCTAATGCTGTGTAACAGTTGCCACAAACTTAGCTTAACACATTATCTGACAGTTTCCTTGGGGCAAGAGTCTTCTGGTGTGGTGTGACTGAGTTCTCTGCTCAGTGTCACAAGGCTCATATCAAGGCTTCAATCTCATCTAAGGCTTGGGGGTCCTCAGTCAAGCTCATTCTTCAAGTCCTTGGCAGAATTCAATGTATTGCCAATGTAGGACTGAGGGCTCCATTTTCTTACTGGCTGCTGATTGTGGCCATTAACACTGAGGCTACCCACAATTTTCTGCCATGTGGCTCTCACAATGGCAGTTATTCCTTGAAGGCAAGCAGGAGAATATTTCCACTGCTGAAATCTCTTGAGTTCCTCTATCTCTAAGCCCAGACTTAAAGGGCTCATGTGAGTTGATAAGGTCTGTCTGAATAATATCCCTTTTTATTAACCTCAGATCAACTGGTTAGTAACTTTAATGCCGTCTGCAAAAATTTTGTTTGCCATATAACATTATCTTAGTCCATTTTGTGTTGTTACAACAGAATACCTAAAGCTGGGCAATTTATAAAGAAAAGGTTTAATTGGCTTATGATTCTGGTGGCTGAAGAGTCCAAGATTGGGCAGCTGCATCTGGTAAGGGCCTCACATTGCTTCCACTTAGGGAGGAAAGCAGAAGGGGAGTGGGTGTGCATAGAGATCACATATTGAGAGAAGCAGCAAGAGAGAGAAATCAAGAAAGCCAAACTCTTTAACAACCCACGCTCATGAGAACTAATTCATTCCTGAGACAGCAAGAACTCACCCCTGCCCCCTGCCCCACCATGAGGGCATTAATCTGTTCATGACAGATCCACCCCCAGTACCCAGAAACTTCCCCATCTCCCAACAGTGCCACACTGGGTACCAAATTTCAACATGAGTTTTGGCGGGCCCTAAGCACATCCAAACCTATAATCACAGGAGTGATATCGTATTCATGTTTTCCCCACACAGTCAAGTTAGGAAATTTCCCCCTTTTCTGCTCTATTAAGGTGAAATAGACAAAAACTGTATATATTTAGTGTACAACATGATGTTTTAATATATGTAGGGGAGATTTTATGAGGGCAAGGACCATTGGGGGTCATCTTAGAATTTTGCCTACCAGAGATCCTGACTGCCAAGTACCATTCTTCTAGTCTTTCACTGAACTGTTTTAAGTATCACAGACTAATTTAGACATACTTTTGCTCCTGTTCCCTGCCTAAAATCCTTTCCTCATGCTTCTTTCTCAAATCTATTTAAGATTCAGTTGAAACCCTAGCCTGCAAAAATGTCTGTCAACTTGTTTGCCGCCTCTGAATTCTGTAGCAGTAACGTGACAATACTATGCTGCTGTGTGACATTATTTTATAAACTTTGAACAGCCAAACTTGAGTGGTTCTTGCCAGAGTTCTTAGTTCTAATATGGTGAGACCGAATGCTCAAACAGTAAGTCAGGCAAAGCAAATTTTTAAAGATACACAGAAATGGAGGATCCATGGTTAGCTGATCCCATGGCTCAGGAAAGCTGCCCTGGGCAGATAGATAGAGCCTCATCTGCATATACCCCATGTTGCAGCACAGATGAGGGACTCCAAAAACACTTTGGGTTTTATACCCTGGATATGACTGAGATTGCTGAGTACAAGTGTTGCAGAACATCCTGTTTTAGGAAAAATGAGGATATGGCCCAGGTTGTTCTGGAAGCTTCCTCCTTATCTCAGGATGTTGCATTCTCAGTACATTCTGCCTGAAAATAGCAAGCAAGTGGGGGAAGAGTTGGCATGGCCAAGGCCATCCAGGGACCTGTCATCTTGCAATTCTTTAATTACCTACACTAGCAACTGAGGGCAGGAAGCATCTCCTATACTAACATTTTTATCTTCCTTGGAGCTTCCGTACAAAATAGTTACAGGTTTTTAGCTCCCCCAAATGTAGCATTCCCATTTTGTGTGAATAAAACAGTTAAACATCTTAACCTAAATAAAATTGTTCCTACTAATTTTCTACATCCAGATCACTTGTCCCTGTTATTTTATTCTGTTGTTCTAAAATCTGATGTTTCTTTTTTCATTGTATTTTTCCTTAGATGAAACTTACAGAAATACAGGATGGCAGTTGACAAAATTGCTGATATCTCAAATTGTGATTCAATTCTCAGTTCAACAAATGATAGGCAAGCCCCTAACTGCATGTAATTTAGTCTTTGAACATATTTTAGCAAATAGGTCTTTTATTTACTATCACTATAAATCATAGAATTCTTGAAGTTATGAATTAGAATTCATTCTGTTGATAGAATGAATAATCTTTCTGGATTAACTTCCTCCCTTGGGCCACCTTACCTGAAAATTGCAAAGGATTTACATACTGCCTATTCCTTAGATAAAATATTTAAGATATAAACACCCCTAGGGAGGAGGGTAACACTCTTTACATTCTGTTATCTTTTGCTTTGTAATGAAACCAACATAAGTCTTAGAGATTTAAATTTTAATTCTTAAAACATGATTTATTATTTTTCAGTTTGTTGGACTCAGCTGGGTGTTTCTTCTGCTACTCCTGGTGTTGGCTGGGGTCACTCTTAAGGCTGCATTCAGCTAGGAGCTCAGCTGAGGCTGAAATGTTCCAAACTGGCTCCAACACGTCTGGTGCTTTAGTTGGGGTGATTGAAATGGCTGGGGGTAGCTGGGCCTCTCTCAGACAAGGTAGTTACACAGGCTTCTTACAGGGTGGCTCAGGGTGCTGAAAGAATAAAAGGAAGCTGCCAGGCTGTCAGAGGAGGCCCCAGAAGTGTGGCAAAGCATCACTTATGCATTCTCCTCATTAAGGAAAGTAAGAAGCTTAGCCCAAATTCAAGTGTGGATGGAAACAGACTCATCTTGATAGGAGAAGCAGCATGTTTGAGTAGGAATGGAATTATTGGCATCCCACTACATATAATTAAGTCTTTAAGAGCAATTTTGAATTGATGGGAAGCAGGGTCGGGGGGAACAGGTTGGAAAGGAGCCTGGTTATAGCAAGAAGGGCTTTACTTGTGTAACTCCTCAACATCAATATGCACAGTGAGTGAAGAGGATTTTTTAAAGGGAGGTAGAGGATACCTAATACAGTAATTTCATTTAGAAATCATTTGTCACATAGATCAGGGAATCTGAAGTGTGAGGGCTACCATGGATGAGACCAAGGATTCAAACTCACAGTGACACTAGGGCTGCTCTGAGGATAGCAAGATAGTCATCTTAGATTTTTATTGATACGTTAGATTTTATATTAGTTTAAGCTTTAGTTTCCATCACACTGGTTACAATGATCTCTCTCCTGCTGTCTTTTACCCACCTACTGAGGAAGCACATAATAGGTGGTCCTGTAACCAACTTGAGAGGAAAGGCATCCCAAGGAGGGTCAAATTTTTTCAGACCTGAATCAGCCAGATAAATGGGCAGAATCAAGGAACCATGATTTTCCAGAGGAAAAATGCCCTAATGTTAGAAAGAGCATGGTGTTAACTGTCAGTTACTGAAAGCAGTTCACTATTGAAGTAGTGGATGAATTTAGGACTTCTGAGGTCAAAGTTAGGAATCTTAGAACTTGGAGATAGCCCATTCTCTAGCACAGCTTGGCACATTCTTAAAAGCCAAGTGTCCTGCAGATTTTGTTGCCTTGATCTCAAATGCTTTTCCTTGAGGTCTTCACGAGGCTGGCTTGGTATCATTATCCAGGTCTCAGCTCAAATCAATCACTCAGAGGCTTTCTTCTGACCATTCTTTCTATACTAGCTGAAGCACAATAGAATGCTTCAGTATCCTTATAGCACTTACTACTCTGGTACAGGCTTAAGTTTGTCAGGATCTGCATAAGAGTATGTAAACTCCATGAGTTTGCCTGTTTTGTTCACTACTATATCCTCTAGGCTTAACACAGTGCCTTCAACTTACTGAGTTGAAAGCTTACTATGTACAAAACACTGTTCTGGATGTTTGGGATTATGAATCAACAACATGCAAAAATCTTTACTTTTGTTGCATTTTAGCCACATTATATTCTAGCAGTAGGGGACAGATAGGATTAAGGTTAGCTTCAAGGATGTGAAAAAGGAGTTAGATGTGTGGATATAAGGAACAGTGACTAGAGGGGACAGCTAGCTAATGCAAGGGCTGTAAGGCAGGAGGATGTCTTTGGCCTGCATGAAGCTAACTGGCTGCGGCAGAGTGAACAAGGGGAAGAATAGCAGCTGAGGTCAGAATTAAAAGCCATGGTAATGTTTTTGATTATTATTTTGAAATGGTGAGCCAGTGAACAATTTCTGGCAGAAAATTAGATGTCTCTTTGCTGCTGTGTTTCGAGCAGATTGTAGAGAGTTAAGTGTAACAGCAGGGAGATCAATTAGGAGGTTATTATGAAACTCCAGGCAAGAAATAATGGGGATACAAATTTGGCATTCCTTAGCTATAGGCCTGGAAGTAATCCCAGCACTTTGGGAGGCCGAGGCTGGTGGATCACCTGATGTCGGGAGTTCGAGACCAGCCTCGCCAACACGGTGAAACCCCATCTCTACTAAAAATACAAAAAACTAGCTGGGCTTGGTGGCGGACACCTATAATCCCAGCTACTTGGGAGGCTGAGGCAGGAGAATCACTTGAACCTGTGAGGCGGTGGTTGCTGTGAGCTGAGGTCACACCACTGCACTCCAGCCTGGGTGACAAGAGCGAAACTCCATCTCAAAAAAATAAAAAGCTGTAGGCCTGGATGTGATAACCTTATCCTGATCTACTTAAAATCCGACTTTCAAACACTCACAACCATCCTTGTTGCTACTTCAGGAATACTTTCATTAAGCCTGGCAGTTAAATTACTAAGTTCCAACTTGCTTTGCACATTATCTGAAGATAGAAATGATTTATTTAATGATGATTTGGCAATTATCTGATGTTTTGCTTTGGTTAAAAAAAAACACAAAAATGTTTTTTTCAGAAGATTATACTAGCTCCTAATAATAAATTCAAATCAGAACTTTGAGGGATCAGAATTAAAGATAATTTACCAAATTATATCAAGACTGAACTCCTTGATATAACTTTGGGAGGCCGAGGCAGGCGGATCACGTGGTCAGGAGATGGAGACCATCCTGCCTAACACAGTGAAATCCCGTCTCTACTAAATATACAAAAAATTAGCCAGGCGTGGTGGTGGGCACCTGTAGTCCCAGCTACTTGGGAGGCTGAGGCAGGAGAATGGTGTGAACCCGGGAGGTGGAGTGAGCCAAGATCGTGCCACTACACTCCAGCCAGGGCGACAAAGCAAGGCTCTGTCTCAAAAAAAAAAAAGACTGAACTCCTTGAAGGTAGAGAACAGTTCTTGTCCGTCTTTATATTTTCAGCCTATTGGCACAGTAGAAGCAATCAATAAATGTTAATGAATATCCAAGAATCTGAAGTTACCATAATTATAACACATAAAGACACAAAACAAAATTACAAAAGGAAATTTATTTCAAAAGCATAAGGGGACATTTACATTTAAACAAGGTGATAAACAGGTGTCTTGCAAAAGAAAAAAAAATCCATGGCATTAAGTTTTTCATTCAAATTCGGAAGCAAAAATAACCTAAGTTGTGCACTATTGCCTTAGGAAAGGGAAGGGGAAGGGTGAGGGATAAGTGAACAGTCAACTCAGTATCAAACTTGAGAAAGTAAAGTCACTTCTGTGCAGTTTTGAGTTTACAAATATGCTTATAAAGAGGAAAAGTGGTAAAATTATACTTAATGTTCAAATTTATTTAGTTGTAGTCTCAATACAATTTCTGTACTTGAAATGGCTTTGGGCCACTGGCTGATCTATCTCTGAGGTCCAGACTAGCTGGTCGTTTTCAAATGGCAATTTTATATTCCTTTGTTCAGATTCCAAGGGAGTTTAGGTTCAGCTCATGGTCTTTAGGAATGTTTAGAGATTATTGCCACCACTCCATAGCCAAGCTGACCAACTTTTGCTCACTTGTATCATTCTAGTCTTTCAAAACTATTTTCCCCATACACATGTGCAGAAATTCTAATAAAGGAGTTTTGCCTCCTCTGCAGTGTAGAGGTAATGGTAATGAAGACACCTGCATTGGAATCACAAACTATTCCTCAAAAAAATACATCAGACTACTAGAAATGTCATTCAGGCAGTTGATTTGAATAGCAAACTTGGGGAGGGAAGATTAACTGTGAAACAAAAATATACAAAACATTCAAATGCAGAACAAAGGGTCTATGCTACTAAAAATGCCCATGACATTAAACACTCCACAAACCCCCCATCTGTTGTTTTAACCTAAAAATTCTATTGGCTAACTTATACAATAATTTTGATTAATAACCTGAGAAGTTAAAATCTTGAAAGTGGCAAAAGCAAACCGAGAGAGCATCCCTTACTTACTGGTACCATGTTATCAAGTCACTTTTTCTGGGTAGCCCTGGTTATTAAATCTCCAAATTCTAAATTATACTATCTCTTCCTGTAGAAACCTGTATGTACATCCAATTCAATATTTTGGTTGTATTTCACCAATAGCAACTCCAATTTATCTTTGAAAATGCAGTCTTTATTTTTAGTTTTAAATAACAATAATCATGTAAGTGCAACTGACTTAGAATCCCTTGCTAGTGAGAGTAAAAACCTAAATAACAAGTTAACAGATTCAGCCTCAAAAGGATAATCACCATGTCAGACTACCCGTTCCTGGAATTTAAAAAGTGATTTATGTTGTGTAGTCAAGTTTCACAGCATGCATATATATATATATACACACACACACACACACATATATGCTTATGTATGTATGTATATTATACATACACATTTCTATTCAAATAGTAAGATTCCATATTCAAAAGTTTGTATCACAATATATGGAAAAGAATTAAGTAAGCAGTGCAAAGCAACTTACTTTCTCCTAAAAATGTAATGTCATTCCTATATTTTAAGAAAGCTATGTAAGTATTTCGCTTTTATGACATTAGGTAGGAATGCTGCACCACTGCCCAGCAGCTTTATTAAACAATTAAAACAAAATGTTAAGATTGACCACTCTTCTCCATATATTGGGCAAAAAACTAAGAGGGAAGAGGAAAATCAGTGACCTTTCAAAACTGATGATCTTTATCAGCAGAACTAGACTGAATTTCATTACATTTTAGAATGAACAGCTCTCAACAACAAATTATCAAGATGTTTAAAAGTAAAAGATTCACAAGTTGAAGTCTGAATAATGATACTGCAAAAACAAGTCAAGATTGCAGACAAAGCATCCAAAAATATCACTGTGGTTTTACCTTGGACACAACCATGGTCTGTTACAAAAGTAGATCATACATACAAAGGTATAAAGAACATTAAGTTTTTAGCTGAAGGCAGCAGTCTGTTTAAAGGGACATCCCCGGCAATCCAATGAGTAGTAGAATTTAAGTATATTAAGCTCATGACAATGCTGAAGAATGCTGATGTCTTATTCAGTAGAGTCTTCCCCGACTACGATTTCCTCGTGTGCCCCAACCTCGGCCACCTCTACTTCCCCTGAAGGCTCCTCTCTGCTCTACGAAAAAGCGAACAAGGGTTTAGGTCTTGCTTAGGATTTCATGGTACAGCAAACACAGAAGAAATGTAGCTCATAACTCTGAATACAGCAGTAGGCCCTATAAGAACAGAACTAATATTCTGCTATTCCATCTACAAATTTAGCCTGTACATAAAACAAGAGCAACATATATACTGAAGTACATAAGGCAAGGTACCAACTACATTTGTGATAGTTGCTTAATTAAATGTATCCCAGTAACAAAGTTGTTTCAAGGTGATGTTACCATAACTACACTTTTTTTTGGAGGGTCTTGCTGTGTTGTTCAGGCTTGAGTGCAGTGGTGCGTTCACAGTTCAGTTCACCATAACACTGAACTGGAATAGAGTGATCTTTCTGCCTCAGACTCCCCAGTAGCTAGGTCTACAGATGCACACACGTTTTTTTTTTTTTCTTTTTCTTTTTGTAGCGACGGGGTCTCATTATGTTGCCAGGTAGATCTCAAACTGCAGGCTTCAAGCGATCGTCCTGCCTCAATGCTGGGACTACAGGTGTGAGCCACTGTGCCCTACCCGTACACTTTTTAAAAAACTTAATTATTCATATTCACAAATAATAATTCTACATATTCATGGGGTAACATATTTGGATACAAATAATGTATAGTTATCAGCTCAGGGTAACAAGCATACCTATCATCTCAAACACCTATAATTTCTTTGTGTTGGGAATATTCGCTATCCTCCTATTTGAAAGTATGTATTAACTATAGTCATGCTATAGTGGTACAGAACACTAGGACTTATTCCTATGTTATTTTGCATTCTCCCTCAAATCTGTCCCTATCCCTTCCTTCCCCCTATCTTCTCAGCCTATAGTATGTGCTATCCTACTTTTTACTTCTATAGGATTAACTTTTTAACACTTCCACGAGGGAGAACATGCATTAATTTTCCATTGCTGGCTTATTTCACCTACTATAAAGTCCTCCAGTTCCTTCCCTGTTGCTGCAAATGAAAGGACTTTTTTTTTTTAATGGCTGAATAGTATCCCATTGTGTATAATACCACATCTTGTTTATCCATTCATCTGCTGATGCACCTGTTGATTCTGGGTTGATTCCATGTCTTGGCCAATGAATAGTGCTACAATAAACATGGGGGTGCAAATGTCTTTTACTTTTAATCACATTTACATATGATTTACATATGATTAAATATGTAAATGAGAAATATCTTCACTGAACTTCCAAACTTCCTCATTGTGGTTTTGATATGCGTTACCCTGATGCTTAGTAATGTTTAGAATTTTTTCATACACTGGCCATTTGTATGTCTTGAGAAATGTCTGTTCAGATCCTTTGCCCATTTTTAATCTACATTTGTTTTGCTATTAAGATGTCTGAATATCTTCTATATTCTGAATATTAATCCTCTGTTGGATGAGGAGGTTACAAATATTTTCTCCCATTCTGTAAGTTGCCTTTTCACTGCTGATGGTTTCCTTTGCTGCACAGAAGCTTTTTAATTTGATATGATCCCACTGGTTTATGTTTTTGTTGCCTGTGGTTTTAGGTCTTAGTCATAAACTCTTTTCCCAGACCAATGTCCTGAAGTGCTTCTCCTGTTTTCTTTTATGGTAGTTTTATTGTTTTAGGTCTTACATTTAGGTCTTTGATCCATTTTGAGTTGATTTTTGTACAGGGTGGGAGGTGGGGATCTAGTTTCATTCTTCTGCATATGGATACCCAGTTTTCTCAGCACGATTTATTGAAGAGACTATCCCTTTTTTTTGTCCTTCCAATGGGTGTTCTTGCTACCTTTGTAAAAAATCAGTTGGCTGTAGATACGTGGATTAATTTCTGGTTCTCTGTTCTGTTCCATTGGTCTGTATCTATTTTTATGCCAGTATCATGCTGTTTTGGTTACTACATCTTTGATTTATATTTTGAGATCTGGTAGTGTGGTAAATCCAGCTCTGTTCTTTTTGCTCAGGATTGCTTTGGCTATTTGTGGGTCCATATAAATTTTCAGAATTTTTTTTGGTGGCAATTTCTCTGAAGAATGTCATTGTTATTTTGATACAAGTTGTATTGAGTCTGGAGATCACTTTGGGTAGCACGGTCATTTAAAATATATTAATTCCTCTAATCGATGAGTGTGGAGTGTCTTTCAATTTGTTTGTATCCCCTTCAATTTATTTCATCAGTGTTTTGTAGTTTTCCTTGTATAGAAACCTTTTCCAGGCCGAGTGCGGTAGCTCACGCCTGTAATCCCAGCACTTTGGGAGGCCAAGGCGGGTGGATCATGAGATCAGGACACTATTCTGGCTAACACAGTGAAACCCTGTCTCTACTAAAAATACAAAAAATTAGCCAGGTGTGGCGGGCACCTATAGTCCCAGCTACTCAGGAGGCTGAAGCAGGTGAATGGCATGAACCCGGGAGGCGGTGGAGCTTGCAGCGCGCTGAGATGGCGCCACTACACTCCAGCCTGGGCAACAGAGTGAGACTCTGTCTCAAAAAAAAAAAAAAAACCTTTTCCATTCTTGGTTAATTTATTCCTAGATTTTTTTTCCTAGCTATTATAAATGGGATTACCTTGATTTCTTTTTCGGCTAGTTCATTGATCATGCATAGAAATGCTACTGATTTTTGTATACTAATTTTGTATCTTCTAACTTTTCTAAATTTATCAGTTGTATGAGTTTTTTGGTAGAGTCTTTAGTTTTTTTTTTTTTTTTAAATATATATATAACATCATGTCATCTGCAAAGAGAAACAATTTGACTTCTTTCCAGTTTGGATGGCCTTTATTTCTTTCTCTTGTCTACTTGCTCTGGCTATGACTTCAGTAACAACTTCTTAGTTCTTTATTTTATTGTCTGTCATTACTAAAGGTAACTCATATAACTATGAAAAATAAATTATCAATTTCGAAAATCAGGTTAGACTAAAAAATGTCCCTCTGAATGCAATAAATATGCAATTTTTGTTTTGATCACAGTATTTCACGCAACTGGACTCTCACAAATGTAGATCTAAATGCTGAGTTTTTTTCACTGCTTTACCAGCTACATAAGCTTCTCAGAGTACTGCCAAAAAGGTGCTGTGTGTGTATGTGCGTCTGAGTGTGTTTCAGCTACTGATACAAACTAAGCATATCTTTTGCTGAAACATCAAGTCACTTGTGTTATACAGTAGAACAAGTCTCTCTGATCCATTGGTCAGTCACTTTTATAGCCACAAAGGTGTCGTCCCCATGAAGAAAACTGATTGAAGTTATCAACAAGGCTGGACTTTTAATCATATGTAAATGAGATCAAATATCTTCATTAACTTCTAAACTCCCTCATTATAGCAATCTTGTTAGCAGCAATAGAGAGAGCTTGGTTTTGCTGTTTTTGATCCACAATCTTGGAGGCTTGAAAAATACCTTTTCAGTCAATATTGCAATAAATTATTTTGCCATTATGTCTTATTAGGGCAATATCCTGATGTCTTTTTTTACCCCCCTTTCTGCAGAAAGAAAAGTAATTCAGTTCTAAGACAGGAAACTCAATGGACCTTTCCCCGATTTGGCTATTATTTATCTGTATAATAGAATGGGTCTGATTCAAAGTCACCTTCTTATGCCATGACACATTTTTACAAGTTGATTAGTATGCAAACCATTTGAAAATGAAATCATTATATTTATTATCCTAGTGAACACATTCAGAAAATCAGAGGTGGTTTCTCCAAGGGCAAGAAGCTCCCAGAGACAGACACAGTAACTATGGGGGCATTAAGGTAGGGCAGTAGCCTTTTGTGGGCCATGACTTCTACATTTTTGACTGTTCAGACTTAGAGCCACCTGTGCAGATGCCTGCACATTTCACCCTACCATACTCATTATTCACACCAACACACTTAACACTGTCATAGATACCATTATTAGCTTTAAGCCAAAAGACTACTACAGTCCACTCTTTCAATTTTAGTATCAATTTGGATTACACTCTATTCAGCTGTACCTAATGAGGAAATTAAATACACTGTATGAAGGTACTATTTGACGTAGTTATCTTTTCTATATTGGCTAATGCTTTTTTACCTCCAATTGATACAGCCATTTCTATAGTACAGAGATTCACCAAATTTTCTTCTTTTTGAAGAGCTTCATCCTAAAAATACTTCTGCATTTTCATGATTTTTTCAATGGTTTCAAGCTTACATTTTTTTTAACTCACTGCTCCCAGTTTAAATTAAACTTTAAGGATTATTTTTATATTCCAAAAAGTAAAGAACACAAGTCACAAAATGTAGAACATTTAGTACTTTTAGGTTCCTGGAGGAACTTTGTGCACTGGAAGGAAAACTAAACGTGGGTATATGTTTATGAATGCACTGGGAAGTTGAACTAATTTGTGAGAACCAATACCATGTTTGTAAAGCAAAAAACAGAGATACTGGTTAGTAAAGCAATAAACTTGGATACTGAGAACTGCTTTCATTTCAATAGGTGAAATAAAGTCAAGCAAATGCTTCAAATTTTGTTGTGAGAATACCTATGACCTGATCACATTAAATTCTCAAATGTAGAATAATTGCAGAAATTCATTGTTCTTTCTAATAAGGAGAGTCAGATTTTAGTTTGCTTTTGCAGGTTTGCTTTGCCCTTCTGTTATTTTGAAGATGGAATAACTGAAGTAGTGACTCCTGGATTTTTGTCTTGAGTAAAACTTAGATTATGTTTTTCACATTGACAATTTTTTTTTGTTTCTTTTTAAAAAACATTGTATACAATCTAAAGTGTCAGATTTTTCACATTCTTTTTCCACAAGCATTATATCACCTGATTCTCACTATTGAGCAGGCAATGAGTTTCACACAATAGAATCCTCATGTAAAATCAAATTGACTTGCCCAATAAAAAGGAGTACAATTCTTGTATTGCCACAGCTCTTGATTACTTTCATTAAAGCCACATTCTCCCAGTATGTGAGATAACTGTTGATTTTAAGAACGGTACTGTTAGACACATTAAATCATACAAGTGACAGAGAACGTGATTCAACCAAGTAACAGAGAATCCTTTCCCCTTACAAAATACTTTCACAAATATTGTTATTAGAAGGCTGTAAGAGCTGTTACCTCATTTTCAGATAAGAGGCAAGGAGATGCACATTTACATACTGTTATGTAAGTAAAAGAGTTCAGTGATCATCCTTAAAGATGTCTCGGAGTCTGGAGGGGAAGGGTTCATGTTTCAGTCTAAAATCGGCTTTCTATAATCTCTTTGCTCAAACATTAGAAGAATTCAACTGTTACAGAAGTAATTTACTGTTAAAATTATCTCACCTTGGAAACAAAATTACAGGTATGGTTCAGAATCTACTTTTTTTTTTTTTTAATTTTAAGAGACAGGGTCTTGCTTGGTCCCGCAGGCTGGAGTGCAGTGGCACCATCATAGCTTACAGCAGCTTTGGCCTCCTGGGCTTCAGCGATCCTCCTGCCTCTTGCCTCCTGAGTAGCTGGGACTACAAGTGCGTACCACCATACCCAGCTAATTTTTAAATTTTTTTGTAGAAATGGGGTCTTGCTTTGTTTCCCCAGACTGGCCTCAAACTCTTGGGCTCAAGTGATCCTCCCACCTTGACCTCCCCAAAGTGTTGAGTCTACAGGTGTGAGCTACCACGCCTGCCTAAACTTTGTCTTCTTAAGCAAGGTAAGGAACTGACCTGATATTTCTCTCCATTCTTTTAAAAAAAAGATCCATGAGGAAATAAGCTAATGAGAGATAAACTTTACTTTTGATTCAATAGCCGTGGGAGAGGATGGACTGGTATGAAGCTCTCCTGGCTCTAATGGCTAAAGGGTTTTAGGAAGCACTGATAGGAGGACTGCATTCTGGGTAGAGGGAGAGACTGCAATAGAACACATCTTCCTTGCTAGATGATGCCTGAACATCTGACTTCACTTCTCTGACTTCTTTTCAACGAGCTACAGAAGATGGGAGTATAGGCAGCAAGCTGACAACGTCCAAGAAAGAGCATTCATACTAATATCTCTCAGAAGCTATACCCATCCCTGAGGGAGAACGCACAGAATGCCTTGCCTTGAAGCTGCAACTGGGAAAGCATGGAAAGAATGGTTCGGTTAACTTCTTTTGTTTCTGTTGGTTCCTCTGAATACGAGAGGCATATTTTTCTTTAAGTGCTTACTGTTTAATGTTGCATGCTCAATACAGTGAGCCCACAAGGGTGAATGAGAGAGGAATGGGATAAATCGTTTCCTCAACAGCCCTAGTTCTCCAAGCTAATTCAGAAAAGTCATCGGCTAGAACCATGGCACTGTATATAATTACTAATTAAAATAAAGTACAACACAATTTCTGCCTAATCTCCCATATTGCTTGTACCCAAACGGAAACGCTCACCATAATTAAAGTTGCCCAAATTGCTGCTATATTTCCCACTGGGAGGGTTATAAATCTGCCTGGCATCTCTTTTTGGTCCTGCTGAAGATTTCTTGGGTGGTGAACCTGAAGTTGTATCTTCACTGGCTCTCTTTTGCCTGTAACAATAGGAAGAACAGCAATTAAAAAACATTCTATTATGCCAAAATCTATCAATACATTTATAATTTAGCATATCAGTTATGAAAGACATCCTAAAGAGGATAATCTCATCAGAAAAAAGGAATTAACATTTGATGTCATCAAATTAACCATAGTTTGGTTATGCAGACAATGTCAGAAGGCATTTACAAGGCTTTAAAATAATCTGAAATATGTAGCTTCATAGACTTACATGCAAGTGACTCACTTTACAAAACGTGTCAGAAAAAAATCGTTTTGTTACAGGAATACAAGTAAGGCCGAAAGTTCCAGGGTTGCCTCCCACCAGTTTATTTTACAAATACTGAAATCAGATTTTTATATGAATCATTTAACACTGCACCCTTTTGAACAGTAAATGTAACTACTGAATTAAGTTTTGGTAATACTCAAATCTCTTTTAAATATATTTCTTACCCAATCTCAACCTTTTGTACAGGTTTCCAGGATAGTGTTACTGTGCTCTTATAAGAAGGAGGAATGTGGAAGAGATCCTGGAGAGACAAAAATCAGACAAGAATTCTAATGTATTTGTTGGTGGCAGGGAGTGGTGCTGAGGGTAGGAAACGAAGACAGATCTTAAAGATTAAATTTAGGAGACAGAGCCTACTGCAACAGAAAATTAAACAGGAACAATTTTGTTTACAAATCACGTCTATTACCTCATTAACATAACTTTGTGCACATAACAAACTGTAGTGTAGCTAATTTTTTTCTAAATGTCAGTATACACTTCAGGATAAAATATATCAATATTTATCCACTTTAATAAACAAAGTCAGCAAATAAATTCTGTTTTGGTTTGTTTTTGCACAGATGCAGTCACCATGGTGCTTTAAGGAAAATACAATGGTGCAATCTGCACGTGCTTTTGCAAATTTTTAAGTCGTTCAAAATTAGAAAAAAATCTAAAGCTTTACTGCCAGCCCCATAGGTAAAGTAAAAACAAACAAAAAACCACTAAAGCTCTGGCTAATCATGTTTCCCCCTGCCCTAGGAAATATCTGTAAATTATTAATAAGGCAAAAAAAACCCTGTAAGATTTAAATACCGAATGATCAATGTGCTAGGAATGCAAATGTTTGCTGAATGTGTTAAAATAACCTGGAATTCAAATAATCTGACCTCATAATATCCTCACAACTGAATAAACCGCTAAACACATTTATTCTTAGTAATACTTCTTACCAGCTTTACCTTGATTTTTGTATATAGGTAAAATTAAATAAAAGTAAACTTTTCTCCCAGTTAAAACTAATTAAAAAATCATCCCTGGTATATAAACTTAAGTCCAGTGTACTATATAAATGTAGGGAATTGGCCAATGCAACATGCTTTGAATAAAAAATGCTTGAGATTTCTAACTGGAGTGATTTTGCATATTATAATGTTAACTGAAAAAGGGACCAGATGAAGAGGAAAGGACAAATCTTCACTTATAAACATGTTAAATCTCAGATGACAACAGGAAAATGGTGTATAGTTTGGGGATTCATTAAAATCAAAATGAAGTTATGAAATTAGATGAGTCTGCCTGGTAGGTAAAGACTTCAAAAAATGTCAAGGATGGATTAAAACATACCTATGTTCTCCCTAAAACCAAAAATTTATGATGTCACGTATTTCTACCCTACTTAAAAACATTTCAAGATTTTCAGGTAAGGCACCTGTGATATTATGTGATATATACAGTTTGCCCACTGTGTCCATGGTTCCTGCATCTGTGGATTCAAGCAACTGTAGATGGAAAATACTCAGAAAAAAATTGCATAAAATTATAAAAAAGCAAAACTTGAATTTACTATGCTGAATCCTTGAGAATGAAGTGACGTGTAGGTACTGTACTAGGTATGTAAAAATAAAATTTAAGGTTCTCCTAAATTTATTATACCAAGGGGAGAAGTTAACTCTTGGAAACTGACTCATAACATGGCTGTTTTCTTCTCTGATGCATGACCATTGCCTTCCTGACCTCTGTGTTGAGATTGCATGAACCAGAGTCTACTCTTTACTTAAACCTGGACTAAATGAGGGAGATAGAGACCACTGTGACTATTACCTCTTTAAAATACAATGTTAATACCCTTAGAGTGTAATCAATAGTAGCCAATCATATATCTATCTGTTAGCCTTTGTATGGAAAATGTCATTCTTTTTAGCACCTCAGTTTATGCCTGTATCAGCTTTTGCCCATATAAACAATCCTCATTTTCCCCCATACCAGGAGCACTGACCAGCATTCTTTGGTGTAATTCTGCTCGCAGATGGCCAATCTCACACTTTGTACCTGAATAATCTCTTTTAATTGGACCCTGGGACTTTTAATTATTTTAGGTTGATAAGTATGATAAGTAATCTAGAGATGCTTTAAAGTATAGGGGAAGGTTTGTGTAGGTTATATGCAAATACTATGCCATTTAGTAAGGGTTAATCTGAGGGTTTTGGTATCCAGGGGGGCCTGCAACCAATCCCCTTTGGATACAGAAGGACTGTATTGACTGCATTTTGGTTTCTGTCCATGATTCCTGGCTTATAGCTTCAATAATTCTTGAAATTTCCTAAGTGACTAGAGCAATATGATTATCTTTTGCTAAAACATTTGGCCCTTTGTTACTGTTTCCTGAAAAGCTCCAGAGCAATAAAGGTGAAAGACAATCTTTTATTTTTAACAAGCATCTTTCAACCACATCTGAGTTTATATTAAGGTGATTTTTGGAAAATCCCTAGATAACCACAGGATGGGGGAGGTAACTGCCTGGGGAACCTACCACATACTTGTAGGGTTGGAACTCAGTCCTGCCCCACCTCCAGGGAGGAGAGAGGGGCTGATTTAACACCAATAAAGGTCTATCTATCACTGATGGCCAATGATTTAATCAATCATGCCTATGTAATGGAGCTTCCATAAAAACAGAAAAGGACTGTGTGTGTGTGTGTGTATGTGTGCGTGTATGAGAGTGAGGGGGGTTGGGTGTTCCAGGACGGAATATGAACAAGAACACATCCACGTGCTAGGAGAGTAGATGCCCCAACTCCACGGGGATGGAAACTCCTGCACTCAGGACCCTTCAAGACCTCTCCCTATGTAATCTCTTCATCTAGTTGTTCATATGTATCCTATATAATAAACCAGTAAACATAAGTAAGTGTTCCCCTGAGTTCTGTAAGCTGCTCTAGCAGCTTAAGTTTGGTTAAATTGTGGGAACCCCTTATAGCCAGCCAATCAGAAGCATGGGTAAAACAACTTATAGCTTGCAACTGTCATCAGAAGTGGTCTTGTGGGACTGGGCCCTCAACATGTGGAATCTGATGCTACCTCTAGGTAGATAGTGTCAGGACTGAATTGGAGGACACACAGCTAGTATCCACTGCACAACTATTTACTTACTTGATGTATGGGGAATAACCTCCACCCATCTGGTGTTAGAAGTGCATTGTGAGTATAGCAGGAGAAACTGACTTTCTTCCTACATTCACAGAGCACTCTACACACAGGTTGCTGACCCTATTCATCTCTCTTTCCCCATATCTTCCTTTAGATAACTTACAGATTCCTGAAAAGAACATTTTCTCATCTGCATGCAGGTAATAAGCATTTGCTAAGTTTAAAATGTTCTTAACACATTGTATCTTCAACATAGACTTGTATCAGCGGTTCAAATACAGTCAAATCTCACATTTTTATATATGAATTTACTATGCAAAATAATTACTTATATTTAAGATTTGTAATAAATGGCAGCTAGTGGAAACATTTCCTTAGGAGATTAGTATAATATTCTTACCTCTTCTGTGTTTAATGCCTTTTCACTTTTCTACTTGGCACTATGATACTCCTTCCTCAACATCTAATCAGAGCTGCTTTTTCTCAAATGCTTCCCTCTCTCTCCTGACACAAACTGCAGTTGACCCTTGCACAACTTGAATTTGAACTACATGGTCTCACTTATACGCAGATTCTTTCCAATAAAAGTTACACCTAGTGTGCCTGCCTCTCCTTCTACCTCTTTTGCCTGCTACCCTGAGACAAGACTAACCCCTCCTCTTTCTCCACCTATTAAATGTGAAGATAACAAGGATGAAGACCTTTGTGATAATACACTTCCACATATTTTCTCTTCTTTATGATAAAACTTTTTTTCTGCAGCTTTATTGTAATACAGTATATACTGCATATACAAAATGTGTTAATTAACTGTTTATGTTATTGGTAAGGCTTCTTGTCCACAGCAGGCTATTAGTTTTTTAAAATGATTTTTTATAAAGCCAGTCAAATTTAGCAGTGGGGTGGGGGTTGTATACCAGTTTTGGTGATGATAATGTTAATAAGTTCTGATAACCCACTACCATTGTACCAGCCAGTGGTTAAGTTTTGGGGGAGTCAAAAGGTATGCATGGGGTCGGTATCCCTAAGCCCTTCATTGTTCAAGGGTCAACTATAATTATTCCATATCATTTTTACATTAGCTTTAAGGCATACTAGTCCCACTTTTTGTTACTGGCAGGTTACATGCTGTAGGTGTTACAAATACCGTTTCTTTTTCCCATCTGGCACAATACAATTAAGCTGTAATTGTATAATACAAGTGATGGCTACTTTTTGATTTTTTCTGGTTCTCTCAGGTTATTATTTTATTTAGGCTAGCAGATACTTGGGAAGGGTAAAGAGAATCGAAAAGTAATTATGGCTTAATGGAAAGGTATACCCTAGCCTACAGTACAGAAAGCTCTCAATTTATTACGTAGTCAAGTTTATAAAAAAACAAACACAGGAAAACATTTCATTGTGCTACACACCACATGTCCATTCTTAAGAGTAAGCAAAACAGGGATTTACTGGCCACTCAAAGGAACCCAATAGCATTAAGACCACTAGAACTTAAGTCACTGAAATTTCTTAGACTGTATCTATCTGTTTCAATGCTTTGAGATAGAAGTTTGCAAGCCTCCCTTTGTTGGAAGTATCTTATGTAAAACTTTAAAATAAATAAATATGATTTTGTGGTAACTGCAGAAATGTCACTTGCTATTACAGACTTACCTTGATTAAAACATTGATATTGTTTGTTATTTTCAATGCAACGACTTTAATCTTGTTCTGCAAAGGGAAAGGAAAATTAAGACAAACTGCCAATAATTTCTATGAGGCGTAATCCATTCTGACACAGAACTAGAGTAATTACACTTCTCTATCAGAATCACTTGTACAGTCTTTACATAATTCCTTGGTTTAAATCTATAGATAATGTGTATTCCTATTGCTTGACTCTAAACAAATCTAGATGTGGCAAAGAAAGTAAATAATCTGTGTTCCCTTGACAGGTTAGAATGTACCTAAAAAATGAGTAAGGTCACATACACATAGAAGTTGTTTTAAAATAAATCAGGTTAAGTTATAGGAACACAACGAAAATCTAAAATATTTCATTAGGACTGGGATGAAGACTGTTAAATTAGGTGAGATAAGGGAAAATGAAAAACCCCCAACACAAGTCTATATAGTTTTGTATGGAGCTAGCAGTTTATGAAATGTGAGCCAGTATTCTTACCTCTTCTGTTTTTAAGGCCTCACCCGTTTTACCCTGGAGAGCTAAGCGAAGTTGTCTGATATAAACTTGTAGGCCCCGTGCAAAGTACTGCAGCCTAAATGAAAACGTATTTGTTAATTAGCAATTCATCACTTCAATTTTGTTTTTAAACTCAATCTTATACTATAGCAAAATGATCCTAAGTGCAGAAATGGCTACATGACCAATAAATTAAAGAACAAAATTTTAAGTTGCTTCTGATCAAGAACTTCATCAAGTATCAAACTTCCGCCTTACCACATGGTAGAGGATAGTAACAGGTAACACAATGGCTCAAGCATTTCAAAATTTAAGATGTGAATTTGTTAATGGAACAATTCAATAAGCAGTCTCTTTGTGAAAACTACTTATATTGACTTCTCCAGGGCTGCTGCTCCAGATATTATTAATAACAGCAGCTACAGTTTACTAATACCTACTACTTGCCAGGCACTGTGCTAAAAGCTGTACATTCATTGTCTTACTGAATTCCCACAACTCTATGAGGTAGGTACTATTATCATTTAACTGAGAAAAATTTGGGGAGAATAAAAGATGTTAGGGTACCTGCTCAAGATCATAAAACAAGTAGGAAGAGCTAGAGTCCTTTATCCCCCATGGATTTGTTAAGTCATTTCTGTCTTTTTTTTTTTTAAGTTTGCTTTTACTGTTCCTTTTTTTAGAGATATGATCTCATCGCCCAGACAGGAGTGCAGAGGCATGACTGCAGCTCACCGTAACCTCGAGCTCCTGGGCTCAAGTGAGCCTCCCATCTCAGTGTTGCAAGTAGCTGGGACTACTGGTGTGTCACCATGCTCTGCTAAATTTTTTAAGTTATTTTTTATAGAGATAGGATCTTACTGTGTTGCCCAGCTGGTCTCAAACTCCTGGCGTCAAGCAACCCTCCTGACTTGGCCTCCCAAAATGCTGAGACTACAGACGTGAGCCACCGTGCCTGGCTCACTTCTGTCAAATGTTTACAAACATGTAATCTGAACCCTCCATTCTGTACCACTGGGGTAAGGCAGGATACGGAGAAAGCTCTCATAGAACAAAAGCAAAACCCAAGGAACTTCAAGATAGCTACCACCTTTGCCAAGGATTGAGCCACCTCAATCATATATCACCTGATTTTGAAATCTTTGAGCTTTTCTGCATTCAGTTTGGCTGTTAAGAAATCTGGAAGTTTTCGGCCCAACTGGTGAAAACTGTACAACAAACATTCCACATAACTGAACTGTAGCTTGGGTTCCTCATTACCAGCATTCTCTCCATTTTCTGCTTCTTCTGGAGGGAGGGGCATGTATTCCTAAGAGAGAAAAATATACAGACGTTTGCAATCTGCTCTACATATTCGAATTATAAACAGATATTCAGGGAATTATAGTGCATGTTTTTAAGACATAGAGCATTAAAAACTACCAAAACCAGACACTTGGATTTCTTTTTAACTTACTGGATCAACTCTCTAGCCTGTCAGTGCTCCATATTAACCTGTTACAGCTGCTATTATTAATAATGAAAATTAATGTAGCTATCATTTATTAGGCACTTACAGATAAAGGTACTGATGCCCTGAGAGTTAGAGTAACCTTCCCATGGTAACAAAGTTAATAAACTAAAGAGCCAGAATTCAATCTAGGTTTGACATCAAATGTTGATGCTCTTAACTACTATACTATGCTTACTACAAGTATCTTTTCTGAACATTAGTCCATATTAAGTACTGACTCATTACAAGCAAAGTGCTGCCAATGGCATTCAGTATCAGTGCTGTAACAACCCAGTAAGTTACATCTGGACTAGCATCAGATGTTGATGACTCAATTCATGCTAAGGACCTAATGCTTATCACTGTGTTAATTATACAAATACATCAAATAAGAAAATCACTCAGTGATGCTGCTAATGATTTTATCAGACAGCCTATTTTCTCCCTAATTATAAGAAACACCAAGATTAAAATAAAGTAGACAACAACATGTGGCCTAAGAAGCTAACAATACTTGTTAGGATTACTGTTTAACTGAAATTTCAAAAACTGGTTCTTGTAATCTAGAAAATAATACTAAATTAGACTTTGAGCTATATACTGACTATCCCATAAGGAAAGGAAAAAGTTCTTACCAATAACTTATCAAATAGTTTCCTTAAATTTGTTTCTAGTTTTTCCATGTCACCACAAAATGAACTCATCTCCGCCAACAATTTCAATACCTAAAACACACAATTCACTATTACTGTTTTTTTGAATAAGCAAGGGTTATAAAATGAGAGTAATTCTAGATAACGATTTAAGACTCTACTTATTTTCAATTATGCTTTTACAGAATTGTTATAACGTTTGAAATGGAAGAAAACCTCAGAGATGCAGCCCAACATTTTACTGTGAAGGAAAGTAAAGGTCAGAGATTATGTGGCTCAACAAAGTCACAGGGAGTAAGTGGCTGGGCAGACCCTAAAACCCAGATCTCATGATTTCCAATATATCTGTGAGAAGAAGTATGGAAAATAATACATATGACACTTTCTGCTACAGGTTAACAATAGTGCTAATTACAAGGCAAAAATGATAAATATATTAACTATAAAGACACACTAGTAAGAACTCTCAACAGCTAAGAACTAATTACTCATGGTTAAGGTGGGCCTCATTTCCTATTAAATTTAGTCTCTGGATATTTACTCAAACTATTAGTAATGACCACTATTCTCAAGGTTCATTCCCGCATTTCCCAATCCCAGTCTGATAGGCCTAGCCCAGCACATTTAAAGCAAACTACCTTGCCAGTGCACAGTGAGATTCTTCTCTATCCCAAAGACCTGTGAGGGAAATGGCACACCCATTTCCGTATTTCAGTCCAATTCAATAATCACTAATGGGTGCTTGATTCAAAATCAAGTTTTGTGCCAGATTCTGGGGATACAGAGGTGAATCAGGCTAAACGTAGGGAGAGATTATAAACAAATGTAAAGTATTACAGATGCTGTGAAAAAATGTTTATATACATTACGGTTGAGATACAAAGGTGGGAGGAGTAGTGAATTCTATTGGAGAAGAAGGAATAAAGGATATTTTGTGTTAATCCAGTTTAAAATTGGCTCTATCAGTTATGGATACAAATGGATGAATTAAACACCTTATTTAAAAATATTAAATAAGGTAGAGACTGACTATAAAAACTACAGGCAGTGCTTTCCCACTGCAGTAAACCTTAATTGAATCCATGAAGCAGTCCTAATGCAATTAATTCTGGTCTAGGGAGATTACTGGCTGGCCATTACCAGACATTTAAATTGCTCCCTCTGAAATCAGATCTAAGTTAGTGATTTACATTTTTGTTAAAATACAAGAATGCCTTATCAGTGCTAAAGCTGAAATTTTTGCTTACCTCCAACTGTATATCAAGACCTTCCACTGGGGTAGTCAAGGTACTGAGGTTAGGGAGAACCTGCTCACAGAAATATGTCACAAACCTTGTGGAATGGACATTTTTCTGTAAGAAATCAAAGAAAATGCATTGTCAAAAAAACAAATATTTGCTCAAATATTACAGAAGAATTTCATTCAATAAATGCTGAGTGCTACAGCATCAAGTATTCTGACTATAAATACAATATAGTGCACACCCCAGCATGCCCCAGATCTAACCTCAATAGGTGAACTACGAAGGGGCTTCAGTAAGTTCATGGAAAAATGTAATTAAAAGACAAAGAATAAAAAATATAAACTTTATTTATCAACATAAGCTCCATCAAGGCAATGACACTTTTGCAGGCAACCAGTCATCCCAGAGAACTGAGGGTCCTAGGAACTTAACTATGTCAATGCAGTCTTTTTATACTATTAACTAAAGAAATGTGGGTGCCCTTTAACGATGTGTTTAAGATTAGGCAACAAAAAGAAATGAGAAGGGCCCAAATAAGGACTTTAAGGTGGATGCCTAATGATTTCTCATCAAAACTCTTAAAAAACTGTCTCTGTTTGATAAGAGGAATGAGCAGGAGCACTATGGTGGTGGAGGACTCTGGTGAAGCTTTCCCAGGCGTTTTCCTGCTCAATCTTTGGCCAGCTTTCTCCAAACAAGCTCATAAAAAGCAGACGTTATTCTTTAGCCCTCCAGAATGTCAACTAGCAAAATGTCTTCAGCATCCCAAAAAACTGCTGCCGTAACCCTTCCTCTTAATTGGTCTCTTTTTGCTTGGACTGGGCCATTTTCACCTCCTGGTAGCCATTGCTTTGACTGTGCTTTATCTTCAGAATTGCACTGCGAAAGCCATGTTTCAACTCCTGTTCCCATTCTTCAAAGACATGCTTCAGGATCTTGATCCCACTTGTTTACAATTTCCATTGAAAAGCTCTGTTCTTGTCTGCAGCTAATCTGAGCGCGGTGGTTTTGACACTCATCGAGTAGGAAGTTTGTTAAACTTTTAATTTTTCAGTCAGAATTGTGTAAGCTGAACCAACTGAGATGTCTATGATGTTGGCTGTTATTTCTGCTATTAATCGTCAGTTCTTTTCATTTAGGGCATAAACAAGTTAAATTTTTTGTTGCAAATTGATCTGCTGCGATGGGCTTTGACGTTGTCTTGTCCTTTCTAAAAATGAGTGATCCATTTGTAAACTGTTGATTTCTTTGGGGACATTGTCTCCATAAACTTTTCATAAAGCATCAATGATTTCACCATTCTTCCACCAAGCTTCACCATAAATTTGATGTTTGTTCTTGCTTCAACTTTAGCAGAATTCATGTTGCTCTGACAGGTGCTCTTTTTTCAAACTGATGTCTTACCCTTCTTAGTTCCCCAAACTATATCCTGTTCAGACATGTTATAAATACAAGTTTATTTTGGTGAAAAATGTTTTGAAATCCATGCATAGATTTTTTTTCATAATATGCATTTTCCAGGAACTTTCTGAAGACCCCTTATATACTTTACTGCAAAGTTATCTGGAGCATTGGGACATCTATACATTTTGATCTCTTCCTTGATTCTCAGGTCAAATTTGGGACATGGCCAGGCATGGTGGCTCATGCCTGTAATCCTAGCACTTTGGGAGGCTGAGGTGGATGGACTGCCTGAGCTCAGGAGTTCGAGACCAGCCTGGGCAACATGGCAAAACCCCATCCCTACTAAAAATACAAAAAAATCAGCTGAGCGTGGTGGTGTGTACCTGTAATCCCAGCTACCCGGGAAGCTGAGGCACGAAAATTGCTTGGACCTGGGAGGTGGAGGTTGCAGTGAGCCAAGATCACGCCACTGCACTCCAGCCTGGGGGACAAAGTGAGACTCTGTCTCAAATAAATAAATAAATACATTGTGAGAACCTTTTAGTGTTGGATTTTCAGACTGCACATTTCTGAAAAGGGATAGTTCTATTATTTAATTTTCTTTGTAGAGACAAGGTCTTGCTATGTTGCCCAGGCTGGTCTTGAACTCAGACCCAAGCATTCTCCCACCTTGGCTCACAAAGTGCTGGGATTGGGATTATAGGCACAGGCCACCACACCTGATCTAGGATAGTTCCTTTAAACTGTGTTTTTCAAATGAATGTATGCACATCCCAGAAGATGCATGGCCAGAGGAAACACAAAGCCTGAGACAGAATACAGAATCCTCATGACTTTTAAAAAGTCTCTAGGAAGACTAAAAATTTTTATTGGCCAGTCGTGGTGGCTCACACCTGTAATCCCAGCACTTTGGGAGGCCAAGGTGGGCAGATTGGTTGAGCTCAGGAGTTTAAGACCAGTCTGGGCAACATGGGGAAGCCCTGGCTCTACAAAAAATACAAAAATTAGCCAAGTGTGATAGTCCATGCTTGTAGAAGCAGCTACTTGGGAAGCTGAGATGGAAGGCTTGAGCCTGGCAGGTGGAAGCTGCAGTAAGCCAAGATCGTGCCACTGCACTTCAGCATAGGTGACAGGGCAAGACTGTCTCAAAGAAAAAAAAATATTCTTTCAAAAAAATTTCTTGCTGCTTTGGGTTCTCATCAATTCCACTGTGGCCTTTATAAACACAGACAAAGCATCCCTCATCTGAAAATCCCAAATCTGAAATGCTTCAAAATCCAAAACTTTTTGAGCACCAATATGATGCTCAAACGTCATGCTCAAGGGAAATGCTCATTGAAACATTTTAGGTTTTTGGATTTTTGAATTAGGGATGCTCAACCAGGCACAATGCAAATATTCAAAAATCTGAAAACACTTCTGGTTCCAAGCAAGCATTTCAGATAAGGGACACTACTGGAAGGGTTTAAGGGGAATGTTAAAGTGAGTATTTATGGAAATATATACAGCTAATACAGTAATCCAAATAGCAGGTGTGTAAAAATAAAGAGCTTACAGAGAAGAGGGGTACTGCCTGCCGAGTGCACTGTAAGAGCCTGTCCACACAGTCAGGATCCGAGGGATTAAAGGTCTGTTCTAGGTCGGCCTGTTCAGCCACCAACTCTACAAGTTGCTGTCTTCCACTCACTGTCTGTAAGCTTTTTAACCCAGACAGTATCTTCATAAATAGAACAAATTCTTCACCAGTCACGTCTTCTAGGACCTGGAAAAGAGACAATTCAGAATAACAGTATACTCATCATTTGAATGGGACAGATCAACATTGAAAGAAAATAGCTAATTTATTTCAGTTACTAAAGTCAGTTTGATATTAATGCTTCCGAAATACTGAAGAAAAGGCAACTTCTAGCTTCAGTCAATTGAACTTCAGAGTAAACCAGGCATTCTCCAAAGGGGCAAAAATTGGTTCTTAGAAAATGTTACATTTTTATGTACAAAGCACAGATATACATATAGTACCATAAAGAGATATACAGTATATATGTGGCATTAAAATTTCAAGGAAGAGCAGTTAAGAAAAAAAAATTTTTTTTAATTCTTAAATTGGCTATTCAGGGGAGTGACTTTAAAAAATGGCTGGAAAAATTCTGTAGCAAACTGTTGAATCAGATTGTTTCCTATATTTAAAAGCAGTTTAATTCATATTAATATGGTAATTGTTGTACACAAAATAGGACACCTTGCAAGTCTCATGTTAAATCTTCCATATCAGTGAATCTAAATTTTTCTATTCATGGACCAAAGGAGCTCACAATCACGACATGCTCTACCAGATTACTAGCTGGGGCATAGGTAAAATAGTCTGATACTCCCAGCTAGAGATCTATCTCTTTCTCACTGAAAAATAATCTTATCAATAAGGAAGTGGGTAGTAGTAGTCTGAAATTTCTATAGCCTGAACCCTAAGAGTGATCACATTCTTTAGAGAAAACACTGAATCTTCTTGAACGTATTGCTCAAGCCTGTAATCCCAGCACTTTGGGAGGCCGAGGTGGGCAGATCACGATGTCAGGAGATTGAGACCATTCTGGCTAACACGGTGAAACCCCGTCTCTACTAAAAATACAAAAAATTAACCAGGCGTGGTGGCAGGCGCCTGTAGTTCCAGATGCTCGGGAGGCTGAGGCAGGAGAATGGCGTGAACCTGGGAGGTGCAGCTTGCAGTGAGCCAAGATCGCACCACTGCACTACAGCTTGGGTGACAGAGCAAGACTCTGTCTCAAAAACAGAAGTAAACTATTCCCAAACTTTGGCACATTAAGATGAGTGAAAAGTTAATTGTGACACACCTTGCCAATCCTAGCGTCTACAATTATGCTAGATGCTGGGAGCAAAGACAAGCATGGTTTCACCCTTGAAGAGCGGATAGTGTCAAGGGCTAAGGTGAAAAGAGGTCACTTTGATGTGATAATATGTTTCATTTTGAAATAATTCAGAATACTATGAGACAGTATCCTAAAATGGAAGAGAGGGGTAGGACTTAGAGAAAGTTTCCTGAAGGAGGTGATTTGCAGAGGTTGCACACATTTTAAGGACACTACCACAAAAAGTTTAAATGTAATCAGATTCCTTTAAATTACCAAATTGATTCATCATTACCACTGACAAAAGTGCTAAATACAATCTAAGAAAAACTCAGAAGTTCTGTGGTGGTTCTAATGGGATATATGATATACCAATTTATACACAAGCCACACATAACATTGAGGAATACTGCCAATGTCATGTATGCTCTTTTGCTTTAGAGAATTTCCACCAAATGAAGACCAAAGCTCACCTTTTTGGATTCAGTTAGTATAAGCTCTTCCACTTCCTTTGTTAAGACTTCATCTGGTAAAGTCTTAAGTTTTGTAGAAAGGAATTTAATTGCTCGTTCTCTAACAATGTCCTCTCCTTGAAGTATTTGGCTGAACAACCCACCTAAAGTCCCTGCAAAATAAAATAGTTGCCTGTAGCAAGTCAATTCTATAGTGTAATGGTGTTTTCCCATTTAACTCAACTTATAGTATTTCTTCTCAAATAAGTTAATGAACTTCCCAAATATCATCCTCATTACTAGTTAAAAGTAGTCTGAAATTTCTACAGCCTGAATCATGAGAGTACTTTCTTCATGAAGACATAGCTTGAGCATAACTTTCCTTTTTTTATCATTACTAATAGTAAAACCCAAGTATTTTGTAAGAATTTCTTTAAAGTGTCAAAGGGAGTTCTTCCAACAGATTTCTAATGGAAAAATTTGATCTGTTTTTGCAGTTATTTCTGCTGGTTTTTCTAGTTATAAACATCTTGACCTAAGGAGACTTTTTTCACAATACTTAAAATTTTTATGAAATAGAACTCTGGGTAAACCCTAGAGTTTATTCTTAATGAGTAACACCTAACTTTGTGATTCTGTAAGACATCAAACACAATTCAGAATAAGAACTGGCCTTACCTTTTGCATCCATTTTAAATATACTTAACAGGGCATTGTTCACTAGGTTAAATTCTGCAGAGTCATCTGGATAAAGAAAAAGTGGCATAATGAATATAAAACATATCATCTGCTTCAGTTTCAAACTTGATTCAACATAGTTTCTCAAGGTTACATTGACAGGAAACTTATAACTTAAGCCATTTCCTCAAGTACCAAAAAGATACATGTTCCTTATAAGGGTAGAGAACCCCATCTGGCATGCCTGAAAAACTTTTATTAAGATGCTACAATTATGAAACGACAGGAAATTGGGGGGAAAATTATGATACATCAAAATGCTCACAAGAATCTAGTCATTACACCTTAATAACAGAATTAAAAACAAAACAATACTAGGAATTAGATAACCAGAAATCATTACACTTTAAACTACTGAAGGAAAGTAGGAAATTTAATCTCTATCAGATGTAGGACCTCCAGCTCTCCTGCACCCCATTCAAAACCTAAAAACAGAGTCAACATTTCAGAAAGAAGATATATATTTAGAGAAAAAGGTAATAAAATCCCTTACCTGTCTGCAAAAGTTGCGTTAGTATATCTGCCACTCGAGGAAGATTTTCTCCAGTGGCAAATTGAGGCAGTTCTTTAATTGCTTGACGTCGAATCTGGGCATGATTTCAAACAAAAATTAAGCAAATACTATCACCTTTAAAATAACACACACAGCTTTTCTTTTTTTTTTTTTTTTAAAAGACAAGGTCTTTCCCTGTTGCCCAGGGTGGAGTGCAGTGGTGCAATCATGGCTCACTGTAGCCTTGACCTTCTAGGCTCAAGAGATCCTCTTGCCTCAGCCTCCTTAGTAGCTGGAAGTAGAGATGCAAGCTTCCACGCCTGGCTAATTTTAGAGGCAAGTCTCCCTATGTTGCCCAGGCTGTTCTCATACTTTGGGAGACTGAGGCGGGCGGATCACAAGGTCAGGAGTTTGAGACCAGCCTGGCCAACAGAGCGAGACTCTGTCTTAAAAAAAAAAAAGAATTTGCTCCAATTTAATATTCAAGTTACACAGAAAAAAATTTTAAAAGTGATGTTAACAATGTCTGGCTGAAGGAGAGACTTCAGATTATAAACAACTGTTTACAGGCTAATTATATGCAACTGTTTGGTTTTTACTACCTATGGGCTTATAATGTAGTATTCCTTAAAAATGACTACTGTGGCAATGTTATACCCAGTTAACTGTTTACTTTAGAATTTTCAGTATTGACTACTAAATACAACATTTGTGCCTATAACCTGCATGTTTAATTCCAAATACTGATCTTGGCTTATTCGATTTTTACATAAAAAATGTACAGCAGGCTAGGTGAGGTGGCTCACACCTGTAATCCCAATGCTTCAGAAGACCAAGGTGGGAGGACAGCTTGAGGCCAGGAGTTTGAGACCAGCCTGGACAACATAGCAAGACCCTATAAAAAAATTAAAAATCACCCGGGAACAGTAGCCTGTGCTACTTGGGAGGCTAAAGTGGAAAAAATGCATGAACCCAGGAGTTCAAGGCTTCAGTGAGCTATGGATGTGCAACTGCACTCCAGTCTAGGCAACAGAGTGACACCCTGTCTCTGTTAAAAACACACAAAAAAGTATATCCAGCAAATTCTGCATGAAATGTTGGCAATTCGCTGTTTCATGTGAAAAGACAAGAGCTAACAGTTGAATATTCTTAGGAACTTGTGTCAGCAGCCAGAAATATTACCAGTTAATTCTGTTCAAAAAAAAAAAAAAAACCCAAAAAACAAAAACTATTTCTTTTAATCTAGTAATCCTATTCACTTATTACACAGACCATTTTTCTGCCATGCAAAATATGTAAGGGTAGTGAAAGTACATTTTATTTTATAACACTTAATAACTTAAAATCTAAGTAAGCACAAATTGATTAAAAACAGTCTAATTTCATATGCACAATGAATAACAATCTATGAAATAAGATGTGAGCCACAATCCATTTTTAACAGTGGACAAATAAGCAAAACTAAGTATTTTGAGATTCTATGCATTTTTCATAATGTAAAGGTGGTGAAAAAGGCTAATACATTTTATCATATGTAAATTTAAGCCTGGGTATGATGCCATGCCAGACCATACTGTAGTATTTTATTGTGTACTCTGATATATCAGATTGCTACTCCAATTGTATTAGCCGCACACAGAAACATCTGAAAGACTGCTATAAAGTGTCACTCATATACTTACAGATACATCTTCATCCTCACAGAGGTCTAACTGTGCATTGATAGCAGAATCAGCCAATTCTGGAAAATGCTTAAAGAATTTTGGAATAAATTGAGCTGCTAATCGTTTTTCCTTAGTACCACCTTTCACACCATCCAGTATCACTTGATAGGCATCTTTATGCTGAAATAAAGAAAGACACATGATTTTGAAAGATGGGAAGCTAAGTAAAAGATCATAAAACATGTTAGTGTGTGCTTTAAATTTTTACACAGGCTAAGAAATAAAGTTGATTTTCGGAGGTTTACTAGTTAAATGGGACACTTATCTTCCCAATTCTGTTCTTCCTCCATCTTTGGTTAATTTTTGAGTTGGGGGAGATGGACGAGTCTAATTTTAAGTGGAAAAAGCATATGGGCGTTTGTTAATATACCAACGCTTCTTCATTCTAGTGATTATTGACTCTAGCCTTGTGACTGTGTCATGCTTAAAAAATTTGTAATGGGCTAGGTGTGGTGGCTCACGCCTGTAATCCCAGCACTTTGGGAGGCCGAGGTGGGTGGATCACCTGAGGTCAAGAGTTCAAGACCAGCGTGGTCAACATGGTTAAACCCCGTCTCTATGAAACACAAAAATTAGCCAGGCGTGGTGGCATACACCTGTAATCCCAGCTACTTGGGAGGCTGAGGCAGGAGAATTGCTTGAGTCTGGGAAATGGAGGTTGTAGTGAGCCGAGATCGCACTACTGCACTCCATCCTGGACGACAGAGTGAGACTCCGTCTCCAAAAAAAAAAAAATTGTAATGATGGCCAGGTGTGGTGGCTCACGCCTGTAATCTCAACACTTTGGGAGGCCAAGCTGGGCAATCACTTGAGGTCAGGAGTTCCAGACCAGCCTGCTAAACATGGTGAAACCCCTTCTCTCTAAAAATACAAAAATTAGCTGGTGTGGTGGCAGACATCTCTAATCCCAGCTTCTCAGGAGGCTGAGGCAGGAGAATCCCTTGAACCCAGGAGGCAGAGGCTGCAGTGAGCTGAGATCACACCATGGCATTCCAGATTGGGTGACAGAGCGAGACTCCATCTTAAACAAGTAAATAAATCATAATGAATACCACAGACTTCACAAAAAATTGCACCATATTTACTTAAAAAAAAAAATTTACCTGTTTCCAATTAGCACCATGAAGAAGGTGAAGGGAATACATTCCAGAAATTTAGCAATTCCAGCAATGTTAGGAAGTGCAGCTTAATTTTTACCTCATAGCAGTATATGAAAGCTGTGACCATTCCATAGAGCCAGACAATTTTGGATTAAGACAGACTCTAATGTCACATGTTTAAACTTTTTATTGGAACAATACACTCAAAGCTCATTTGTTTCCTTAAAAAACAATCACAAGTGCTCTCCCTCAAATACTCATAATGGGAGGAATCAATAAGTTCCCAATCCTCCTTAAGTGCTTGCCTCTAAACCAGTTGTTTTATGAAATGATGCTGATAAAGATGGTCAATAACGGTAACAAATACAGAAAGACTACACATATATCTTCTGTTTGGACATATTAATAAAAGTAACTGGGAAAAAAAACTTAAAAATTATAATCTTGACCAAACGTATACACAGTATAGTGTTTATTATGTATAAGGAGTGTTCCAAGTGCTTCAGACACATGAGCTTACTTCACGCCATCTAGCAGGGAATGACCAATAAATATCCAATGAACTACAGAATTCCCAGATTTATTTTACAGTGATTCTTTTTGTGGATAATGCTAAGTGAAAAAATAAAGCAGGATGCAAAGTTACAGAACAACTCCCAAATAACAGAAATTTCTGTGACTAAGGTTAGCTTCTTCATGAAATGCAGATGTATCAGGCTTCAGGAGTCATCACTGAAAAATGTATTATAAACACATCAAGACCCCGTCTCTCCAAAAAATATAAAATTAGCCAGGCATGGTGGTGTGTGCTTGCAGTCCCAGCTACTCGAGAGGCTGAGGCAGGAGAATCACTCGAGCCCAGGAGATAGAGGCTGTGGTACGCCGTGGCTGCGCCACTGCATTCTAGCCTGACAGAGCAAGACCCTGTCTCAAATAAAGAAAGGTGTATGACATACTTTTCACCGCAAACATTAAAAAAAGAAATCATGCTGACTTCTCTACCACTTTACATTCCTGTGGTTTGCCTCAGACTTCTAGGCAGGCTTCATAAAATCAAAGTTTGTTCTGACATCCTTACTTTTTGCAGGGTATCACAAATCTAATTCCCTGCAACTCAAACTTACTTATAAAGCCATTTGAAGAAACTCCTTACGCTGTCCAAAATTAAATGAAAAAAAAAAAACAAACAAAAAACCTACTTAAAACAAAACTTCCTTTTGCCAAGAAAAAAATATTAAATCTGGAATCAAATAAAAAGGAATCATTAGCAATATTTATTGAAAGTCTACCAGGGACTGAGTGATTCCTTGTCTATATCACAACAGGTGTTACTACTACTCCTATCTTCTAGATGAGGAAACTAGGGCTCAGAGAAGCGAAATAAATACTTCCACGTATTTCTGAGGGATTACGAACTTGGTTAGTCAGTGGTTTTAGCTTAATTATACAAAAAACACTACTACAAGAGTGGTATTTCAAGAAATAAAAGTCCAAGAAGCCTACACGCCAACCCTGCAAAGCTAGTGTACTCAATGATTGACAGAACAGGAGGAATCAGGGTTTCAGCATTACAGACATCTAATCAGCCAGACTGCCGTGGTCCTTTAACAGGTCTCTGATACATTTTTTAACTTTTAAGATTTTGACTACATCATATAAAATTAAGTATATTTTAAGTAAATTCATAATAATTTGAAACAGAATTTAAAATAATAGTGGGCCCACAACTTGCTCTATTATGGCTAGTCAGGAGCCCTGGGCAGAGTGCAGCGGAAAAGGAGATTAGAAAGGTAAAGGAGCACACAAGAGTGAGACCTGAAGGAGTGGCAGAGGCAGAGTGGAGGAAAGGCAGGATGAACGCATAGGCAGAACATGGGGGTTACATGAGAAGATGATAAGACTGGAAGATTTGAGGTATTAAATAATTCTGCACTTAGAATTTGTCATCTGCAGTTTGCTTTTTAGAATATACATGCTCATAGATGTACGTATGTGTATGATAAAGTTCCCTTTATCCATTAGAGGTAATCTGTGTAAATGGTTTTTCTTTTATTTTGTAAATGGTTTCTCTGTTCCTTCTTTGAATACATTTCTTCAACTATGAAAAAGAAATGCTTACTGAAGGGCAAGGTACAGTGCAAGAAGAGAAGCAATCAATCAATCAATCAATCAATAAATGGATTTAACCCTTGAGACGTTATAATGTAAGTACAGGAATAAGAAATAAAATAAAATACAAGTCTGAAGTATTGTTAATAAGTACATCGTGCCAAGGGGTTCAAAAAGAGAAGGATTTGATCTGCTTTGGGGAAATTAGCTGATAAAACCTCGGAGGGCTTGTGTTTACCCTTATATATTTAGAAGGCACTACTCGGAAAGGAGTATTGACAATAACGGGGAGGGACTAGTCTGTAGTGGCAGCAATCAGAAAAACTGTTGTGCTCACCTCTCTAGTAAAGGTTGATAATCAAAATAAAAGTTAGAAGGAAGTTAAGACTGACAAACTCGAATGCAGTCTCAGAAGTATCCAGACACGTGTTTGCCAGGAAACTTAGTACTGATCATAAATCTCGTAAGTTGACCTGAAAATCAGGCTTTGCTACATCAGGAACATGAATACGGTTTTCTCTCCTTAAAAACAAGTGAAATGGTGTCCTCTCTACTAAGTTGGCTTTTGCATTTGTTAGTTAAAATTACAAGCAATATCCTAAAACCTACTGTCTTTTAGTAAGTGATTTTAGGCATTTTATCTAAAAGGGAGAACTATAACCCAACAGAGCAGAATTAGTAGGCATTATCTTCGGTTCTCCTAAAATTCACAATGTTTGAGCAGCCTGAGCTAATCTCTACATCTCATTATGCAGAGATAGTTTAGATAGTTGCTTGACAGCTGTCAATACAGAACGCGTTGATGACCCATAATCTACAGGGAACTGTGTTAAATTCCAGTGTCCAGCCGGGTATGTGGTACATGGTAGGTGAAACCTACCGAATAAAGCATGAGTTCTCATTAAAGTGTAGACAAAGTTATCCTTTTTCATTTTTTCACAAACTTGTCTCTTAAGTACCCTTACTAAATAAAGAGTACATTTTTGCTGCAAGTATATTTTTGCTCCAAGAAAGACATTTTGACTCCTTGGGGGAGAACTCTCAATTCAATCTGGTTTTTATAAAGAATGACATGAGAAGGAAATGTAAGCAAGTCTCAAAATTAAAGTGGGGTAATGGAACAGCATTATGTATAAGGTTTCAAAGGCTTCTTAGAAAGATTCCTGACAGAACCACAGTTCTAGCTTTCATCCTATCCCCTCTACTGATGTGCAACAAAGTCAAACACAGGTAGAACAATCTGTTACAAAGTTACCCAACTAAGTCCTAGATAAATTATACGATTGAGAGTATCTTCACTACTAGTTCTTTTTAGGAATAACAAATTCAAACTGATTGATCCTACATAGTTTTTATCTTTTTTTTTTTTTTTTAATTTTTTGTTTGAGATGGAGTCTCACTCTGTTGCCCAGGCTGAACTGGAGTGGCCTGGTATCAGCTCACAGGAACCTCTGCCCCCCGGGTTCAAGTGATTCTCCTGCCTCAGCCCCCCCAAACAGCTAGGACTTCGGGCGCACGCCACCACGCCTGGCTATTTTTTGTATTTTTAGTAGAGATGGGGGTTCACCATGTTTGCCAGGCTGGTCTCGAACTCCTGACCTCAAGTGATCTGCCCACCCAGGCCTCTTAAAGAACTGGGATTACAGGAGTGAGCCACCGTGCCCAGCAGTTTTTATCTTCTTAATGAACAGAATATTCCTCCTTCACAACCGACCTACACACTCTATCCACATGTACAACAGAATATCCGTATACATTTCTCACTGATAAAAGTGAAATTCCCTACTGACAGGGAATGAAGGAAAAAAAAAATCATTTGCTGTTTCAAACTGGTATATTCACAATTCTAGATTAAGCTACAATAAAGCTCCAACATGAATTTTTTTTTCTTTCAGCTCAGAAAGTTCTTATTTGAATTACGTTCAGAAAAGGGGACGGGAAAGGTACTCCCACGACTGTTAATACACTAGAATCTTCCACTTTCTCCAAGAAGGGATGCGTAAGCAGAAAAATCAAAAAGTTCTGAGCACTGAAAAGCTATGGTGTGGGATTTCTAAAACAATTATCAAAGTTGCCTCCAGGACAGCCTGGTTCTTTTCCCAGCCACTTATCAACTTCAATGTACTCCGGTACTTGAAAACTCATACAGGGAACTGGCTCGTACGGGTAATTTAACACTGCTGAGAAACTGTGTATCGGCGGCAAGCATGGCAAGAGCGCTCTTACAGAGACCTCCATTCAGAGCTGCACTCTCACACACTCCTTCGCCCAGCCCTGTTTTATTTTCTTCAAACACGTTTCATTAAAAAAACAAAAAAACAAAACAAACCCCCCCCCCTTTTTTTTTTTTTTTTTGACGGGGTCTGGCTCTGTCGCCCAGGCTGGAGAGCAGTGAAGCGATCTCGGCTCACTGCAACCTCCGCCTCCCAGGTTCAAGCAATTCTCCCACCTCAGCCTCCTGAGTAGTTGGGATTACAGGCGCGCGCCACCACGCCCCGCTAATTTTTGTATTGTTAGCAGAGACGGGGGTTTCACCATGTTGGTCAGGCTGGTCTCGAACTCCTGACCTCGTGATCCGCCCGCCTGGGCTTCCCAAAGTGCTGGGATTACGGGCGTGAGCCACCGCGCCGGGCCTCACGATGCCTTTCTTATTTATCACTCACTACACTCCCTCCTAACTGTACATTCTGAGAGCGCGCGGACCTTTCCATCTGTATCTCTAGCGCTCCGAGCTCAAAATATGTACTGAATTAATGAAGCCGTGAGCCCTCATCAAAGTCTGGACCAGAGAGTCCCTCTTCTGTTTCTCACAAACTTCTGTCTCTTAAACACTCTTCTTCAAGTAGTAGCAGAATTTTGCCTCCAAAAAAAAACAAAAAAACAAAAAAACAACACATCTTGACCTCTTGAAGAAAACTCCACATCTAATCTTGGAAGGACTGAGCTCCACCGAAAAGGAAAAAGGCTTAAGAGAATCCTGTAGAGGAAAGCTCGGGAGGAGAATTAACGTGAGCCTGAACGGGCTGAGTTAGGTTACGCCACGGTGGGAAAAGGCTGGGCGAGGGAGGCAGGGAAACCTGGAACCCTGGGGACCGCGGTCTCCCTGGTGAAGACGGAGTCTACACTCCCAGAGAGGCCCACCCCGATGAGGCGGCCTGGGGAGGCTAGGAGCTCCCCCAGGAGGATGAAGCCGCAGCCCCCGCCCGGCCCGGGAGAGCGCGGCGGGCAGCGCTTAGGAAAGGCCGCGGAGCGCCGGGCCCTGCAGGCCGCCCGGGGACTCACTCACCTGGCCCACTTGCTCTGTGGCATCGGCCAGGATGCCATAATTGCGGTAAAGCTCCTCTACCGTCGGCATGGTGAGCGACAAGCCCAGGGCCCGCTTCCGCTATCCTCGTCCTCACCGGCGCCACCGCCGCCTCGGAACTTCTCCAAATCCACTACCTGCACTATTACACCTCCAGCTGCCGCCAGTGCCGCCGCCAGTCACCGCTCACAGCGCGGCTCCGCCCCCGACGTCTACGTAAAGACGCGCACGTCGGGAGCGGCCTTCAGTAGACTCCAATGCGCCTCCGCGATTTTTGTCGCCCTCTAGAGCTTGGAGGAGCAAAAAGCGGCAAGGATGATTGGATTATCTCACGCCTTTTTGAAAGCTTGAGCCTGGCTGGCGGCTCTCGATGGGAGTGGTGGGGGTGGGCGGGGAGATTAATACAGAGATAATTTCGTTTCTGCCCTTAGAAGATCTTACATATGAGAAGTCACAAACGGTTTCCTCCTGATTCAAGGAAGGTAATATTAATCAGTGGCAATAGAGGGTAGTGGGTCCGGTGGGAAGCAAAAAGCATTCCTATGCCATTAAAAAACTCTCTGTGTCCACCACGCTAATCAAGTGTGGGGTCAAATTCGACCTGCTGGAAGAATTTGCTTATCTTTGCTGCCAGTGTAAAGAATTGGGGCCACCTGATTATGTATAGTATCCAAGAGAGTAATAAATAAATGAAATCACGTACGCTTACTGATAAGAATTTCTAAGATACAAGTTTAGATGAAATTTTATATATATATTATATAATTATTGTATCTATATATAGCTGGGCGCTGTGGTTCACACCTGTAATCCCAGCACTTTGGAAGGCTGAGATGGGTGGATCACTTGAGGTCAGGAGTTCAAGATCAGCCTGGCCAACATGGTGAAACCTGGTGTCTACTAAAAATACAAAAATTAGCCAGGCATGGTGGCACGCACCTGTAGTCCCAGCTACTTGGGAGACTGAGGCAGGAGAATTATTTGAACCTAGGAGGCAGAGGTTGCAGTGAGCCCAGATCATGCCACTGCACTCCAGCCTGGGCCACAGAGCAAAACTCTATCTCAGAAAAAGAAAAAAAAAGTTAAAAAGCAGGTATAAGATGATCCCATTAGGTAAAACATAAAACGCATACAAAACAAAGTTATGGGTGTATGTGTAAAAGGATGTTAAAGGATGTTAAAATTTCAAGATTGAAACATCAAACTCTAATACACTGTAAATTTCAAAGCCAGATCCACTTGTACAGAATATACACAGGAAATGATTACAAAAGAACTCACTGGCTCTTGTCCTTCTCAGTTAGATTGAGGATAAATTTCAAACCCTAAAAAGGATTAGAGCTGAGTGTGATAGCCAACAGTCCCAGCTATTTGGGAAGCTAAGTGAGGAGAATCACTTGGGCCCAGGAGTTCAAGTCCAGCCTGGGCAACATAACAAGACCCCTGTCTAAAAATAAGAAATCAAGTGTAAAATTCAATGTTAAAAAAATTACAATTTGGACTTTCATGGAGAAACAGAAAAATAATTAGGGAATGAAATGAGAGCAATTGGTGATAAGATTTTTTTATTTTTATGTTTTAGAGAAAGATGTTCTTGTGAGTACATTGAGGGCAATTTCTATCCCCTTCCCTCAAGCGTGGGGCCATTTTGAGGAGCCTCAAATATGGTCCCAGGTGGCTGAGAGACACAAAGGACTGGACGTGCCTGATAACTCAGGTTACCCGTGGCTGCAGAGTGGAGGTGGCCATGTTGGGATCTACTGTGTTCCCAGATTTTGCTGGAGCGAGGGGATGGGAGTGATTCCCTTATAGCAGAGATGAGCCCCATAAAAGAGAAAGAGATTCTGGATTCATTTTGAGTCCTTCTGCCTGAGAGTAAGAAAGCCCCCACGGCAAGAGTCAATGGCGGCAGAAAGAGAGTGGTGACTGCGAGCAGCACATCAGCACCTCACGGGGTCACCGTTGGGAGTGGCCTCTAAAGGCCCTTGGAGTGGCCACAGGACAGACGTGGTCTCTGTCAGACCAGAGAGCCTGTGGTACTGCACCGTCCAGACCTTTCCGAGGTCCTACTGTTCCTTTCTTCTCATGTTCCCCTCTCAGTGCATTTGCGCAGGAGGGGTCAGAAGCTGCCCACCAAACTGAGTGGAGGATATAGAGAAGAAAGGCAAAATGGGGAGCGACCTCAGCTGGAGAAGGGAACAAGATCTGGTTGGAAATTAAGTTGGGATTCACATGGTGAAATGGATGTTTTAATTTCTGAAGCAGAAAAGGCCTGGTTCTGCCAGAATTTCTCTCTAGGGCTGGAATGAGATGACCCTACCTGCTATGGTCTGAATGATTGTGTCCCCTCAAATTCATATGTTGAAACCTACCTCCCAAGATGATACTATTAAAAGGTGGGGCCTTTGACAGATGATTATGTCCTGAAGGCTCTGCTCCCACTAATGAGATTAGTGCCCTTATACAAGAGGCTTGAGAGAGCATGTTTGCCCCTTCTATCCTGTGAGGACACACAGAAGGCACAATCCATAAAGAACAGGCCTTCATCAGACACCAGATCCTGCTGGTGACTTGATCTTGGACTTCCCAACTTCCAGAACTGAGGCAATAAATTTCTGTTGTTTATAGATTATCCTTTCTAAGGTATTTTGTTACGGTAGCATGAATGGACTAAGACACCACCTGAATAAATTTTAAAGAGGTGGTGGAAGACAATAAGAAAGCTATATATATATATATATCTATGTATGTGTGTATATTTTTATAAAGACAATAAGAAAGCTATATATATGTATATTTTTATATATAGACATATATAGCTATATACAGGTTTATTATTCTTGTATGTTTTTATATATTATAGTTTAATATATAATATATAATATGTGTATATATATTTTTAGACATAGTCTGGCTCTGTTGCCCTGGCAGGAATGCAGTGGTATGATCTCGGCTCACTTCAACCTCAACCTCCTGAGCTCAAACCATCCTCCCACCTCAGCCTCCCAAGTAGCTGAGACTGCAGGCACATGCCACCACACCTGGCTAATATTTGTAGTTTTAGCAGAGACAGGGTTTTGCTATGTTGCCCAGGCTGGTCTCAAACTCCCGAACTCAAGCGATCCGCCTGCCTTGGCCTCCCAAAGTGCTAGGATTACAGGTATGAGCCACTGTGCCCAGCCAATAAAGCTGTATTTTGATCACATCCTTCAAGTTAGGTATTTGATGTAGTAATACATATATGTTTAAATGTATAAAAAGCAATCTGGGGCAGGAAATAAAGCTGTGTTTGCTTGGGGGACCTTTGCTTTGGCTTAATGTTTTAATTCATTACAATAAGTATGCCAATATATACACATAATATATTTTATGTATCCATTTTTAAAAACAAATTTGAGACGAGGAAAAAAACTTGTGTTTCTATGTTCTAAAATATAGCTATTCATACAAACTCCTTTAAAACTGACCCTTGATGACCAGGCGTGGTGGCTCACACCTGTAATTCCAGCACTTTGGGAGGCCAAGGTGGGAGGATCACTTGAGGTCAGGAGTCTGAAACCAGCCTGGTCAACATGGCAAAACCGTCTCTACTAAAAATACAAAAATTAACTGGGCCTGGTGGCAGGCACCTGTAATCCCAGCTACTTGGGAGGCTGAAGCAGGAGAATCGCTTGAACCTGGGAGACAGAGGTTGCAGTGAGCCGAGGTGGTGCCACTGCACTCCAGTCTGGCTCAAAAAACAAAAACAAAAACAACCACCAAACAAACAGAAAAAAACCCTCACCCTTGTCTAAGTTGCCAGGCGGTTTCATTCAACACCGCTCTTCCTGATGCAGTCTATTACTTAGCCATGTTTGTCAGGTTTATGAATGCTTCTTGGTCTTATTTTTCCTCTGTAACAGTCCTGGGGTTTGCTTTAAATCGTTTCCTATTTTTCTCTATTTCTAGCTGGTCACTTAAGCTAAGGGCTTTTGATTGGTCCTAATGATAACAATGATGACAACATCGATGACGATGCTAATGGTAATGATATTGGGAGTCATCCCAATAATAACCAGCATATATTAAGTGATGGCAGAGTTCTGAGCACTTCATGTGAATCAATTCTCAAAAACTCTATGGGCTAGGACATACTATTCTCATCTCCACTTTACAAATGAGAAAATAGACAGACGTCAACTAACTGGTACCATGTTCCTTAACTGAGATGAGTTTTGAGTCCTGGTGTGTCCAGAATTGGTTCCTTCTGTTGGGTTCTTGGTCTCGCTGACTTCAAGAATGAAGCCGCAGACCCTCACAGTGAGTGTTACAGTTCTTAAAGATGGTGGGGTCTGGAGTTTGTTCCTTCACATGTTCAGATGTATCTGGAGTTTCTTCCTTCTGGTGGGTTTGTGGTCTCGCTGACTTCAGGAGTGAAGCCACAGGGCTTCGCAGTGAGTGTTACAGCTCATAAAGGTAGTGTGGACCCAAAAAGTGAGCAGCAGCAAGATTTATTGTCAAGAGCGAAAGAACAAAGCTTCCACAGCCTGGAAGGCGACCCAAGCAGTTTGCTGCTGCTGGCTCAGGTGGCCAGCTTTTAGTCCCCTATTTTGGCCCCACCCACATCCTGCTGATTGGTCCATTTTACAGAGTGCTGATTGGTCCATTTTACAGAGCGCTGATTGGTCCGTTTTTACAGAGTGCATTTACAAACTTTTAGCTAGACACAGAGTGCTGATTGGTGTGTTTTTACAGAGTGCTGATTGCTGCATTTACAAACCCTTAGCTAGACACAGAGCACTGATTGGTGTGTTTTCATGGAGTGCTGATTGGTGTGTTTATAATCCTTTAGCTAGACACAGAATGCTGGTGGGTGCGTTTACAAACCTTTAGCTAGACACAGAGCACTGATTGGTGCATTTTTACAGAGTGCTGATTGGTGCGTTTACAAACCTTTAGCTAGACATAGAGTGCTGATTGGTGAGTTTACAATCCTTTAGCTAGACAGAAAAGTTCTCCAAGTCCCCACCCAACCCAGAAGCCCAGCCAGCTTCACCTCTGAATCCCCCCTCTAAACAGGACACCCCAACTGCTGTTGGGAATTGGGCAATGACCACTCTAGCTTCTTTCTGCTGGGTAGGGGCAAAGAAGGGGCCCTGCAGTTGTAGTGTCCTCCAGAGGGGAACTCTTTAGGCCAGTGAAAGGGCCAGCAGGTTGGTCCAGGGGTCCTCCGTAGAAGTTGTTAGTTGAGCTCATTTGGGGTTCTGTTTGTAAGACCATCTGTAGCTTGATGGCCTTGATTCTAGAGAAAACAAATTTGTCAAGGAGATTAAAAATACAGGGCCCTAAGGCGAGTAATAGCAAGATGGCTGTCACAGGACCTAGAAAGGGGAGAAGCCATGTTGCCCAACTCCAGAGGTTGGTATGAGTTTGAAAGGCATTGTCTGATTTCAGAAGCCTTTTCCTGTAAATGCTGGGTGGCATCTCGTACTATCCCTGACTGATTAGTGTGAAAACAACACTCTTCCCCTAAGAAGGTGCAGAGTCCTTCTTTCTCAGCAGTGAGGAGGTCTAGGCCTCAGAGGTTTTGGAGAGTCACTGCTGCCAAAGAGTCTATTTGGGATTATAGAGTAAGGATAGATTTCGTTATTTCTTGCAAACTATCTGAGAAATCCTTGGAGAGTATGTGGCAGTAGGATAATGAATAGATAAACTGGCTATTCTGGTTCCTGTAGCAGTAGCCATTCCTAACCCTATAAGTAGTGGTATTACTTGTGTGGCTCTGCGCTGATGGACTTGAGCTTTGAGGGGTACTGATAGGGTCTGATATCCTGGGGCAATGTTAATGTTGGGACTTAGAAAGACTAAGGTGCAGGTGCCTGTCCAGTTAGTGGGGAGGCAGATATAGGTCGACGTTCCACATAAGAAGAGTATACCTTGGCTGGGTAGACAGAACTGGCTGTGTATGTTAAAAAGATGCATGAGTTTGTTGTTTTCATTTTCCCGCACTCCTAGACTACTTGCCAAGGTAGCTCCGGTGAGTGGCTGGAAAGGGGTGTTGGGAGCAAACTGAGTGGCTCCTTGTGTTCTATTTTCCCATTGGGAGAAAAAACCGTTTTGTATCTACTAGGAACCATTTGAGAGAGTGATTAAAAGAGGGGATGAGAAGGCTTTCACTAGTGATGGGGACGCTGCTGCAGGGAGTCCAGGGGTGGATGGTCATGCAGGGAGTATGTTTGCCATTACAAAACCTGGACTGTTTGTTAAGCAGGCAGGAGGTGATGATTTTTTGGGGCCCTGAGAAGTGGGCAAGACATCTGAATGGAGCTGTTTGGGTGACTCAGGAGTTACCATGATCAGTTGGGGCTTGAAGTTGTAGGGTGTAATTACACTGATGGGTAGTAGATGCCCCAGGGGCAGGCCTGATAACAGATTGCGTTGGATGCCTAAAGGGGCTTGGAAAGTTAAGATGGTATTTGTAGTTACAGGGATGTGTGTGGGCTTTTCATTGCTTGTGTAATAGGTGAGGTTGGAAATGTAAGAACGCAAAAGTTGGATTGCACGTCCTGTTATGGTATTCTTGGTCCTATCAGAGATGGGGAAGTTGGCTAATGATTGCAGATTTAGAAGTCAGAAAGGGTCTTTTCCTTCATAACGAGGGTGGTAGGTTAAGTTGGTAAGGACCCAGTGTTTTTTGCGGGAATGGGAGTGGCAACGTAAGCAGAAGTTGGTAGAGAGATACAAAGCCAACAGTCATTTGTCAGGGAAGGATTGGACTGGTTTAACAGAGAGTGGGTTAAGTTGAGAGTCTTGTAGAGGTAATTAGGAGCTAGTGAAGGAGAAGGGTGATTGTATGAGGTATCCAAGGAAGCAGGAGGAATAGATAGGCAAAGAGTAAATAGGAAGGTAAAGAGTGTGCTCTGGAAGACGAGATCATCTTATCTAGTCTGAGTTAAAGGTAGGAGTAAATTGCTGTCAGAAGGAAGGGAGATAGAAAGAAGGTTGATGTGATTAGCGTTTTCATCCCGACGGGAGCTACAGTATATAGTCCTATCGCAAAGAGTATGGTTAGTATGCTGCTTAATAATAAGATGAAATAGTAAAAGGATTCCATTGAAGGGGCAAGGAGAGGTGTTAAAGATAAAGATTATGTAGGTTTTCACTTATCTTTTTTAAGGAGGATGGGTTTTTCTTCAGGATCAGTGGTAGGAGCCTTTTTAGTCTGGAGTGTTTCCTTCTGAAATAGGAGATGCAAGTCCTCCAATGGTTCACAGGTGTATCGAGGCTGGTCTGCCTGATCTTGGGACTCCTGAGCTGACGGTCCTGCAGGTTCCTCAGGGGGTGTCCAAAATTTAACTTGGGTGTAATGAATCCAAGATTCCACTCCTGCCACCTTAACTGCAGTGAGGATAGAGGATTACCGAGTACAGTACTTCCCACAAAGAGTCCATACATGGGGAGGTAGAGGGGAGAGATTTGACCAACACTAGATCTCCTGGTTGAAACAACTCTGTTCCCTTTTCTCTGTGACAGCCTTCAGGTAGGCTTTTAAGATTTTGTTGATATTTTTCCAAAGAAGTTATATGTTTGTCCAAGTTGGCCATTTCCTGATCAAGTAGGAGGTCATTTGTGAGAAAAGGTCGTCCATACAGCATTTCATATGGACTGAGCCCCATTTTGTGAGGAGAATTTCGGGTTCTCAACAAGGCCATGGGCAAAAGAGTAGGCCAGGGGAGATGAGTTTCTTGTGTTAGTTTCCTTAAGTGCCTCTTGAGTGTTTCATTTGCCTTCTCGACCTTCCCTGAGGATTGTGGCCTTCGGGCACAGTGAAGGTAATATTGTATTCCTAGCGCCGTGGAAATTCCCTGAGTTATTGTGACTTTAAGAGCCAGACAATTGTCACTCTGTAAGCCAAAATCTAGTAATTATTTCACGAATTAGGACTTTAATCACTTCCTGAGCCTTCTCTTGCAGGGGAAAACTTCTATCCAATTTGTAAAGGTATCAACACAGACCAACAAGTATTGAAATCCCTTTGACTTAGGCATATGGATGAAGTCTAACTGCCAGTCCTCTCCAGGATAGTGACCTATTCTTTGTTTCCCCAAAGGGGCCTTATGATGGACCAAGGGATTATTCCTTTGGCACACCTCACAGACTTTGACTACCTGTCGGATGGTCCAGAGGAGATTTGGCCCTGTAGATAGGGATTTGACCATTTAACGAGTGTTTTCAATACCCATATGAAAAGTTTGGTGGAGGATTTTAAGTATTTTCCACTGGCTTGCTTCAGGTATAAGTACCTTTCCTTCTTCTGTCATTAACCACCCCGAGGCAAGAAAACTATGCCCCCATGAAAGTTCCCATTCTGTTTCAGTTGGGGAATACTGGGGCTTAATCTCTTGGAGTGGTTTGTTCCATACCAAGGGTCTTTCCATAGGTATTTCTAATGGGAGGTTCTGCCTGGCAGCAATTTTGGCCTCAGCATCTGCCTGAGAGTTTCCTTCTGCCTTTTCTCCTTCACCTTTCTGATGGCTTTGGCAGTGCAAGACTGGCACCTCCTTGAGTTTTTGCGTGCAATAACTCCATAATTTCCTTGTGGTATTTAATGGGGGTTCCCCCAGAGATTAGGAACTCACTTTCTTTCCATATTGCAGCATGGGCATATAGGATTAGGTAAGCATACTTGTTATCTGTATATACATTTATTCTTTTTCCCTTTCCAAATTCTAAGGCTTGGGTAAGTGCCACTAGTTCTGCTAACTGGGCGCTGGTCCCTGGGGGAAGAGGCTTACTTTCAAGTATGGTTACATCACTAACTATGGCATAACCTGCCCTTTGTATCCCATTCTCCACAAATGAACTTCCATCGGTATGTAGGTTAAGGTCAGGATTAGCTAAGGAGACTTCTAAGAGATCATCTTGGGTGGCATAAATCTGGACTATAATTTGTTGGCAGTCATGCTCAATTGGTTCCCCATCCTCTGGGAGAAAAGTGGCAGGGTTGAGAGCCATGCACGTGCATATTTGAAGCACCAGTCCCTCAAGGAGTAGCACCTGGTATCTAAGTAGGCAGTTGTCTGATAGCCATAAACTTCCTTTGGCACTTAGTATGCTATTTACATCATGAGTAGTCCAGACAGTGAGATCCTTTCCTTGTATTATTTTGATAGCCTCTGACACTAAGATGGCCACCGCCGCAACTACCCCTAAAGAGTGAGGCCAGCCTTTTGCTACTGCATCAATTTCCTTACTTAGGTATGCCACTGGTTGTGCGGTTGTCCCACGAGTCTGAGTAAGGACTCCAAGAGCTATCCCTGCTCTGTGACATACAAAGAGAAGTTTTGTCCTGTGGGAAGGCTTAAAGCTGGAGCTTGTACTAGGGCCTGCTTTAAGGTTTTGAAGGCTGTTTCTGCCCCTAGTTCCCATTCTACTAGATAAGTATTTGCCCTCTGGGTCTCCTTGATTAGAGTATAGAGGGGCCTGGCTATCTTGCTGTATCTGGGGATCCATAGTCGGCAAAAGCTGGTGATTCCAAGGAAACCCCACAACTGTTTTAATGTCTTAGCGCAAGGATAAGCCAGTATAGGCTGTATGTATTCCTTGCTGAGGGCCCTGGTTCCTCTGGCTAAGATTAGGCCTAGATATTTGACCTGCTATAGGCAAAACTGGGCCTTCAACCTAGACCCTTTGTACTCTTGATTAGCTAGAAAGTTCAAGAGATCTAGAGTAGCCTGCTGGCATGAGGTTCCGAACTGGTAGCCCAAAGTAAATCATACTGAAGGACCAGAATGCCTGGACTTGAGAAGTTGCCTAGATCTTGGGCCAGTGCCTGACCAAACAAATGAGGGCTATCCCTAAACCCTTGGGGCAAGACCGTCCATGTAAGTTGGGATGTGTGGTCTGTGGGCTCCTCAAAGGCAAAGAGAAACTGGGAGTCAGAGTGTAGGGGAATACAGAAGAAGGCATCCTTGAGGTCCAGAACAGTGAACCATTCTGCTTCCTCTGGTATTTGAGAGAGCAGGGTATAGGGGTTGGGAACAACTGGATATAGAGGAATTACTGCCTCATTGATGAGTCTAAGATCTTGCACTAGTCTCCACTGACTGGTTTTTGTACTCCTAGAATTGGGGTGCATTTCCTTACTAAGCCTTGAGTTTTTAAATGTTTAACAGTATCCCATAATCCTTTGTGAGCTTCAGGCCTTAAGGGATATTGCCTTTGATAAGGAAAAGTGGTGGTATCTTTTAGCCTGATTTGGACTGGGCAGGCATTTTTTGCCCTTCCAAATTGTCCTTCCAATGCCCAGACTTCAGGGTTGGTTCTCTCCTCAAGTAGGGGACAACAAATGGGTAACTTGTTCCCCATATTCATGTAGATAATAGCTCCAGCTTTGGCTAATATATCCCTCCCTAATAAGAGTGTGGAACTTTCAGGCATAACAAGAAAGGCATGTGAAAAGAGCAAAGTCTCCCAATTACAACTGAGGAGGTGGGAGAAATATCTGGTTACAGGCTATCCCAGGATTCCTTGGATGGTAGCAGACCTTGAGGACAGTCATCCAGAACAGGAGATTAACACTGAGAAGGCCACGCCAGTGTCCAGGAGGAAGTCAATTTCCTGGCCCCCAATGGTTAAGCGTACCTGGGGCTCAGTGAGGGTGATGACATGAGCGGGTGCTTGCCCCAGGCACCCTCAGTCCTGTTATTGGATCATCTGGTTGGGGGCTTCTGGCCAAGAGGACCATTGCACTCTGGGGCAGCGCGCCTTCCAGTGATTGCCTCAGCATAGCAGACATGGACAAGGGGGCAGCTTGTTTCTTGTCTTTTTAAAAGTGTCCTTGCAAACCACACTGATAACAAGCCCGACCGGGTGATTGGCCTGCTCCACCAGGTGATTGGCCTGCTCCATTTTCTGTCATGTCTGAACCACCAAGGTTTGTTTGTCTGAGGGCCATGACTAAGGCTGCGGCCTTTCTCTGATCTTGTTTTTCCTTTTGGGCCTGTTCCTCTTGGTCCTTATTATAGAACACTGAGGTTGCCAGGTTTAATAACGCCTCCAGATCTTGTTCAGGGCCCAGGTCTTGCTTTTGGAGCTTTCTCCTGATATCTGCGGCTGATTGGGTAATAAACGTATCTTTTAGGATCAATTTACCCTCTAGTGTGTCGGGTGACAGGGGCGTATATTTTCTTTTTTTTTTTGAGACGGAGTCTCGCTATGCCGCCCAGGCTGGAGTGCAGTGGCCAGATCTCAGCTCACTGCAAGCTCCGCCTCCCGGGTTTACGCCATTCTCCTGCCTCAGCCTCCTGAGTAGCTGGGACTACAGGCACCCGCCACCTCGCCCGGCTAGTTTTTTTTTTGTATTTTTTAGTAGAGACGGGGTTTCACCGTGTTAGCCAGGATGGTCTCGATCTCCTGACCTCGTGATCCGCCCGTCTCGGCCTCCCAAAGTGCTGGAATTACAGGCTTGAGCCACCGCGCCCGGCCGGGGTGTATATTTTCTTAAGGCCTCCTGTAGCCACTTGAGGAAGGCAGAAGGATTTTCTTCCTTTCCCTGAGTTATGGTAGACATAATCGAATCATTCATGGGCTTTTTCCTAATTCTTCTTAGTCCTTCTAGAACACAGGTCGACAAATGTTTATGACTCCAGTCCCCACGATCTGAATCGAGGTCCCAGTGGGGATCCATAATGGGAATGGCTTGCTGACCGGTGGGGAATTTGTCCCTTTCTTCAGCTGTCATTCTATCATTTACTTGACTAAGATACCAGGTATCTCCAAACTCTTGGGCTGCAGCTAAAGCCTCATTCTTTTCATTAAACGCCAGGGTTTGATCTAAGGATAGCATGGCATCTCTCCAAGTGAGATCGAAGGTTTGCCCTAGACCCTGTAGGACATCTATGTACCTATCAGGATCATCTGAAAACTTCCCCAGGTCTGCCTTGATCTGCTTTAAATCAGAGAGGGAGAAGGGGACATGTACCTGGGTTGGGCCAAATTCCTCTCCCACTACAGCTTGAAGGGGACATAACCAATAGCCCAGGGGGTTTTGTGGTCCTTTGGAGATCTCTTTGCTTATTTCTTTCTGGGCCGAGGAGATTAGAGGAGGCTTACCATTAATAGGAAGGGGAGATATAGGGAGGCTAGGATATGGGGGTAAGCTGAGAGGTCCTCCTGTGGGATGTAAATTGCAAGCTTTGCATAGTTGTGTTTTCTCCTTCAATGAAAAGAAAGCTTGGACATAAGGTATTTCACTCCATTTGCCTTCCCTCTTACAGAAAATGTCAAGCTGCAGGATAGTATTGTAATTTACACTTCCCTCAGGTGGCCATTTTTCCCCATCAGAGAGAGAATATTAGGGCAAAGCTGTAGTGCAGAAAAAAGTGAGCTGCCTCTTTTTCAGGGTTTGTCAAATTGGTCCCAGTGGCTTAGGATGCATTTCAAGGTGAGTCTCTTGATGCCTGAGTGTTTCCCATCAGAAAGACCAAACCACTCACGGTTTTGGTTTGTTTCTGCCCCTGCCCAAGAACCCACAATGGTCCCTGGACCCTGCTGATCGGAATAGTTGTGCTCACCGACACAGCAGCAGAAACACTAGTTTTTCTCCTAGACCACAAGGAGGACTGAGGAAGGTCGGATTTAGTGGCCCTTACCGATGCATTCTCAAAAACCTGCACCCTTGCCTGTCCTCCTAGACCACAAAGAGGACCGAGAAAAATCAGATCTAGTGGCCCTTATCAACACATTCTTGAAAACCTGTTAGAGTCCTAAGCATTCACTTGCTAGTATTGGGACTTTACTTGTGTCCTATAAAGATGTTATGCCCCAAAAATGAAGTGGAGGGCCATACCCTGAGGGAGGGGAGGGATCTCCAGAGTTGGAAGAGTGATGCCTTTCGTCCTCACTTGAATAGGAAGGATATCATTTCTGAGGCTTCCCATATCCTACTTCAGGAATAGCTTTTATTAGGCCTGCTAGTCTGAGGAGGGATCCTAAAATTCTGGATAGTCCCCTGCTGCCAATGGGGCTTTAGGCAAAAATTATGTCTTTCTGATTGGTGAGCCTGGGTGCCTAAAGAAGGGAAAAGGGTCCTGAAGTTTATACTAGAAATCATTCTTATAGGAGAAACTAGAAAAGCACCAGAGACAGGGAGTGGTTTTTAGAGGTGGGGCTAGCCTCTGAGAAGAGAGGCGGGAAGAAATTTGTCTGACAGGCATCAGGACCCAGGAGGCAAGGGGTCAGGATAGATAGGATAGATGGGTGAGTCTCGCTTGGGCAACATGACTTTGAGAATTCTTCTCATGGCCTCAGGGTCAACCAACTTGTTGTCAGGACCCCAGAGCTGAATGACTTTCCTCTCTGTTGACCCTCGGCTCAGCCCTGAAGTACAGGAAGAGCAGAACTGCTTCCAGGCAAACCAATGCTCCCAACTCCGAAGAGTCGGGGGTTGTTAGAGCGCCCTTTCCCAGAAAGTCTGACACCCATGTCTTTAGTTCAGTGGTCGCCGCTAGTCGCTTTTAACTGGCCGACAGGTGCCTGGTATTTGGTCCCCGAATTCTAAGGAAAAACAGGACAGAATAGCAAATGAAAAGGGTCTGATGGAACTCACTGCTTGGCAATAGGTGATAGTCTCTTTGTGGTCATGAAAATGTGTCCAGAAGTGGTTCCTTGCAGTGGGTTCTTGGTCTTGCTGACTTTAAGAATGAAGCCACAGACCCTCGCGGTGAGTGTTACAGTTCTTAAAGATGGTGGGGTCTGGATTTTTTTCCTTCCAATGTTCAGATGTATCTGGAGTTTCTTCCTTCTGGTGGGTGCGTGGTCTCGCTGACTTCAGGAGTGAAGACAGAGAGCTTTGCAGTGAGTGTTACAGCTCATAAAAGTGGTGTGGACCCAAAGAGTGAGCAGCAGCAAGATTTATTGTCAAGAGCGAAAGAACAAAGCTTCCACAGCCTGGAAGGCGACCCAAGCAGTTTGCTGCTGCTGGCTCAGGTGGCCAGCTTTTATTCCCTTATTTGGCCCCACCCACGTCCTGCTGATTGGTCCATTTTACAGAGCGCTGATTGGTCCATTTTACAGAGTGCTGATTGGTGCATTTACAAACCTTTAGCTAGACACAGAGTGCTGATTGGTGTTTTTACAGAGTGCTGATAGGTGCGTTTACAATCCCTTAGCTAGACACAGAGTGCTGATTGATGCATTTACCAACCTTTAGCTAGACACAGAGTGCTGATTGGTGCGGTTTTACAGAGTGCTGATGGGTGCATTTACAAACCTTTAGCTAGACACAGCATGCTGATTGGTGCGTTTACAATCCTTTAGCTAGACAGAAAAGTTTTCCAAGTCCCCACCCTACCCAGAAGCCCAGCCGGCTTCACCTCTCACTGGCAGCCTAATTCCAAAGCCCACGTTTTTTGTTTTTTGTTTTTCTTTTTGTTGAGACAGGGTCTCCCTCTGTCACCCAGGCTAGAGTGCAGTGGTGTGATCATGGCTCACTACAACCTCAGTCTTCCAGGCACAAGCCATCTTCCCAACTTGGCCTTTCTTTCTTTCTTTCTTTCTTTCTTTCTTTCTTTCTTTCTTTCTTTCTTTCTTTCTTTCTTTCTTTCTCTTTCTCTCTCTCCCTCTCTCTCCCTTCCTTCCTTCCTTCCTTCTTTTTTTAGATAGAGTTTCGCTGTATCACCAGGCTGGAGTGCAGTGGCACAATCTCAGTCCATTGCAACCTCCGCCTCCCAGGTTCAAATGATTCTCCTGCCTTAGCCTCCTGAGTAGCTGAGACTACAGGTGCACGCCATCATGCCCAGCTAGTTTTTTGTTGTTGTTGTTGTTGTTGTTTGTTTGTTTGTTTGAGATGGAGTCTTGCTCTGTCGCCCAGGCTGGAGTTCAGTGGCGTCATCCTGGCTCACTGCAAGCTCCACCTCCTGGGTTCATGCCATCCTCCTGCCTCAGCCACCACCACGCCCAGCTAATTTTTTGTATTTTTAGTAGAGACAGGATTTCACCATGTTAGCCAGGATGGTCTGATCTCCTGACCTCATGATCAGCCTGCCTCGGCCTCCCAAAGTGCTGGGACTACAGGCGTGAGCCGCCGCGCCCAGGGCCTGCTAGTTTTTGTATTTTTAGTAGAGATGGGGTTTCACCATGTTGGCCAGGATGATCTCGATCTCTTGACCTCGTGATCCAGCCACCTCAAACTCCCAAAGTGCTGGGATTACAGGCGTGCACCACCATGCCCAGCTAATTTTGTATTTTTAGTAGAGATGGCGTTTCTCCTTGTTGGTCAGGCTGGTCTCAAACTCCTGACCTCAGGTGATCTGCCAGCCTCAGTCTCCTAAAGTGCTGAGATTACAGGTGTGAGCCACCGCTCCCAGCTGGCTCTTCCCTCTTAAATGGGATTAAAGCCTTTATAAAAGGGGCTTCACACACCATTTGGCCCTTGTTTCCCTTCTGTCCTTCTGCCACATGAGGACACAACAATAAGGTGATGTGTTGAAGCAGAGACAGTAGCCCTCACCATGCACCAAATCTGCTGGCCCGTGATCTTGGACTTCTCAGCCCCCAGAACTGTGAGAAATAAAATTCTATTACTTATAGATCACCCAGTCTCAGATATTTTGTTAAAGCAGCACAAACAGATAACATTCTGTGTCAATGGGTACATTTCAGGACCATCTGGATTTCATTCTGTAAAGCTGAGTGCTTGAGTAGAGATTGTGATTTGGTTCATCATTCAAGTATGTGGTGAACATCTCCTACGACCCAGACACTGTTTTAGAAAGCAGCCAAGCCAAGCAAGCAGGAAGCTTACATTCTGGCAGAGGCAGAAAAACAATAAACAAAATATGTGAGTGAAATATATTTGGTTTACTAAAGTAAAGCAGTAACCTCAGTATAGAGTAAAACCAGCCAATAGAAAGGCTTCATATATGGAAAGTGTGGTATGTGACTGATGACAGTCTGGAATTAGCCTTACAGTGTCTAGAAGAGATCTGGGTGCTTATCTGGTTTGGTGCTTGCCCTGGAAATCCACAGTGAACATCCCTTCCTTTGTTTTTTTTTTTTTTTTTTCCTCACTCTGTCACCTAGGCTGGAGTGCAGTGGCATGATCACAGTTCACTGCAGCCTTAGCCTCCTGGGCTCAAACAATCCTGCTGCCTCAGCCTCCCAAGTAGCTGGGACTATAGGTGTGTGTCACCATGCCCAGCTAATTTTTAATATTTTTTGTACAGACAGGGTCTCACTATGTTGCCTAGGCTGGTCTTGAACTCCTGTTCTCAAGCATTCCTCCTGCCTGGCCTCCCCAAATGTTGGGATTGCAGGTGTGAGTCACTGTGCCCAGCCCATCTCTTCCTTTTTGTTGTTTCTCTGTGACACTCAAAGCTTCCTACTTTGTATTGCAGTTGTTTGTATACAGCTCCACTGGATAACAAAACTTGATCAGGAACTACTTAGTAGATGTTTAGTAAGTGTTAAATAAATGAAAGAATAAACTAAAAAATAATAAAAATAATTTGAAGTTTTCCAACAACAGTTTATTATAGTATGACAAAAGCTTCTACCAACTTCTTGGCGGTAAGATTGTTTTGAACTTTGTTTTCTTTTTATTATTTTATTTTTAGGAAAACTATTCTCCCCTTTTCCTAACTTCCCCTTATCCCACCTACCTAACATCAGTGACTTTTGCCCCAGTATATTGTGGCATTTAGAGTGCTGTGAAATAGATCTTTATCTTTTATTTATCTTTACATTTATTTATTTTGTAACTTTAAAATTGGGTTTGTCTATTAAATATTAGCTGAAAAGCTTAAAGGACCACCTCCTCCCCTGCCAGTACTTCCAGTACTTTTTTGTTTTGAGACAGATCTCGCTCGGTTGCCCAGGCTGGAATGCAGTGGTGCTATCTTGGCTGAATGCAACCTCTGCCTCCCAAGTTCAAGCCATTCCCATTCCTCAGCCTCCCAAGTAGCTGGGATTACAGGTGTGTGCCACTACACTGAGCTAATTTTTGTATTTTTAGTAGAGGTGGGGTTTTGTCATGTTGGTCAGGCTGGTCTCAAACTCCTGACCTTTTATTTGGGGAAACATTGGCTGCTATATAGAGGTGTGACATTTCTGATGGATTTATTCCTTTTTTTTTTTTTTTTTTTTTGAGATGGAATCTCGCTCTGTCCCCCAGGCTGGAGTGCAGTGGCTTGATCTCAGCTCACTGCAACCTCCACCTCCCATGTTCAAGTCATTCTTCTGCCTCAGCCTCCTGAGTAGCTGGGATTACAGGCACACGCCACCATGCCCAACTAATGTTTGTATTTTTAGCAGAGGTGAGGTTTCTCCATGTTGGCCATGCTGGTCTCGAACTCCTGACCTCAGGTGATATGCCCACCTTGACCTCCCAAAGTTCTGGGATTATAGATATGAGCCACTGTGCCTGGCCCCTGCCAGTACTTTTTATGCCTTATATTTTGGATCCATCTTTTGCCTACATTCTGAGAGCTTTTATTTTAAATTTCCATCTTCCAAGGAGGTCTTTTTAATTCTAACAGAAAAGAGATCATGGCTCTCTGGAAGAAACCAAGAAAGATTTCCAAATTAAGGTCTAACTAGGTCTTAATTCAACTAATGATGATGATCATAGCAGATATACATTAAGTGTTGACCGTGTGCATGATAGCATATGTGTTACAGTAATAGCTAAACCTTGTGGAGTGACTGCTATCTGTCAGGCTTTGTGCTAAGTGCTTTCAATGTTCCAGCTCAAATGATATTCACAATAACTTAATGTAAGGTTATGTAACTTTATGTGACCCTGTCTCCAGGGCCACACAGCTGGTGACTAGAAGTTCTTGGGTTAATATCCAGGTAGTCTGGCTCTGATGGCTGCACCTCTATCTACTAAACTGCCTCTTATTTAAATATGTTTATTTCTAAGTCAGGTGTGGAGCCTCGCAGTTCCTTATCAAGACACTTCCAACCTCTAATCCAATTTGGGTCTGGCCAGGGAAGCTTCACGTGATTATGAATAGTATCTACCTCTAGGGTTGTTGTGGGGATTAAATGAAATAATACAGGCTAGTGCTTAGGACAATGCCTCCCTCATGGTAAGTGCTCAATGTTCACTTCCTTCCCTCATACTATTTTAGGTCTTATTAATTTATATTTCAAGAATGAATGATCTTTGGTCACTGTCAGTTACTCTTTGGAGATAAATTTGCTCCCTCTGATTGCATCTCAAATATGGGAAACTAGGGTGTATTAGTTTTCTGTGGCTTCACAACAAATGATCATACATGTGGTGTCTTTAAACCATTTCATGTTCTCACAGTGCTGTCACAGTTCTGGGGGCCAGAAGTCTGAAATGCAGGTGTTGCTGGCAAGACCACGTTGCTTCCAGAGGCTCTCGGGGAGATTCCGTTTCTTGCCTCTTCCAGGTTCTGGTGGCTGTCAGCATTCCTGGGCTTGTGGTAGCATCACTGTAATCTCTGCATCTGTCTTTACATGGCCTTCTCCTGTGTCTACCAATTGAGGGGCTCCTTGGTCACAACACCTGGGAACCTGACCTGGGTTCCTAAGCACTAACTAGTAGTAGGATAAACAACTCACTGGAAAAGTTGAATTGTTTGCCTGAAAACAAGCTCTAGACATATCACCTACTGAAGAACCGCTCACCTCCTGCTGGTCTGCTGCCCATTGCAATGCAGGAGCCCCAGATGTTGCCATTATTGTTTTAGCTACAGAAGAACAGGGGCGAGAGAGAGAGAGAGAAAGAGAGAGAGAGAGAGAGACCACTAGCAGTTAAGAGCACTGGATTAGAAGGGTGACAGAGGGGACCAATGAAATATTATCCCTGGGACTTTGAGCAAGTTAATAAAGTACTCCAAACCTCAGTGTTCCCATTTTAAAATGGGAATAATAACAGTGCCATGTCATAGGGCTGTTGTGAGGTTAAAATGAGAGCTCACTGTGCAGAGCCTGTCACATAGAGACTGCCTAATAATAATGATAGTAAGTATCATGTTTTGAATGTTTTCTCTGATGTGCCCCTGGGTATCCCCACTTTACAGATGAAACAGGTAAGGCTAAGGAAGACCAAGAGAGACGACCAGGTGTGGTGGCTCATGCCTGTAGTCTCAACACATTGGAAGGCCAAGGCGGGCAGATTGCTGGAGCCCAGGAGTTTGAGACCAGCCTGGGTAACGCGGTGAAACCCCCATATGCACCTGTAGTCCCAGCTACTCTGGAGGCTGAGGTGAGAGAATCCCCTGAGCCAGGAAGATTGAGGCTGCAGTGAGCCATGATCATGTCACTGCACTACAGCCTGGGTGACAGGAGTAAGACCCTGCCCCCTGCCTCAAAAAAGAAAAAAAAAATCAAGAGAAGAGAGATTATTAGTGGCAGAAATAATAATAATTATTATTTGAGGCGAAGTTTCACTCTGCTGCCTAGGTAGGAGTGCAGTGGCACGATCTCGGCTCACTGAAACCTCCACCTCCTGGGTTCGAGCAATTCTCCTGCCCCAGCCTCCCGAGTAGCTGGGACTACAGACACGCACCACCATGCCCTACTAATTTTTGTATTTTTAGTAGAGACGGGGTTTCCCTCTGTTGGGCAGGCTGGTCTCAAACTCTTGGCCTCAAGTCATCCACCTACCTTGGCCTCTTGAAGTGCTGGGATTACAGGCGTGAACAATCATGACCTGCCAAATTATATTATTTTAAATTTTTAATTTTTGTGGGTACATAGTAGGTGTATATATTTATGGGGTACATGAGATGTTCTGATGCAGGCATGTGATGCATAATAGTCATATCAGGAAGAATGGAGTATATCCATCCCCTCAAGCATTTATCCTTTGTGTTACAAACAATCCCAAGTATACTCTTTTAGTTATTTTAAAATGTATAATTGAATTACTATTGACTATAGTCACCCTGTTGTACCATCAAATAGCAGGACTTATTCATTCTTTCTTACTATTTTTTTGGTATGCATTAACCACCCCCATCTTCTCTCCCCCTCCCCGCTACCCTTCCCAACCTCTGCTAAGCATCCTTCTACCCCCTATCTTTGTGAGTTCAATTGTTTTGATTTTTAGATCCCACAAATAAGTGAGAACAGTGGCAGAAATTATTATTATTAATGCTTTTTGGGCCACTCAGTTACATTTACTCTTTTAGCCTTCTTTCTCTATCTGCAGAGAAGAGTAATTCCTACCTTAGTGTACTATGAAGATTTAAAGGACAAAAGTACTTTGAGGGTGATCAGCTTGTTTTATTTTTAACAATTTTGGCTCACATTTACTTAAACGTATTAACAGCTGGCATCACTCATTTCATGCTTTTGAAAAAGCCTTACACGTGTAGGGCCACTTTGTTTTGCAAAATGCTTAAAGCTCAGGAAATTTGCTCTGGATTTCTTAAATAGCTAGGGAGTTTGGAAGGCGGGAAGGAAATAATTGAGAATTTCTCCTTGAGCTGAAGAAAGTCCACTTTGTCTGAGTTATGGCATCTTCTTCAAAAGGCATTTTATGTAGTGCAAAGTGTTTCATATAGCCCACTGTTGATCATCGGGACATTAAACTGTTTGGGAATTACCAGTAAAAAAAGTGCAGTGGAGGCTGGGGCTGGTTTCACCTTCCTAGTATGGATTGATTACCAACCTTTAGGGTCTCGGGGATGGAGAGAACCTGAAGGAGGAAGGGAGAGCAGCTGAGATGATGCAGCAGCTACTACTGATACCAATGGTAACAACAGTAACAAAAACGACAGCCAGCATATATCGAGTGCTTTTCGTATGCTGTGCAGCTCCATGCTAAGTGCTTTCCTTGTGGGATCTGCCCTCTCTCCAGGTTTGGGAAGTGTAGATTTAATTCTGCACTATAGCAGAGAGATCATGAGGTCACATAAGTTGCCAGAGTTTATTTAGGTTGATTAATTGGTGATAGAGGCAAGATTTGAACTCAGATCCTTTTGACTTCAAAGCCTAAGCTCTTAGATTCTTCTTCTTTTTTCTTTTTCTTTTCTTTTTTTTTGAGATGGAGTCTTTCTCTGTTGCCCAGGCTGCAGTGCAGAGGCCTGATCTCGGCTCACTGCAACCTCTGCCTCCCGGGTTCAAGTGATTCTCCAGCTTCAGCCTCCCAGGTAGCTGGGATTACAGGCACCTGCCACCACGCCTGGCTAATTTTTGTATTTTTAGTAGAGATGGGGTGTCACCATGTTGGCCAGGCTGGTCTCAAACTCCTGACCTCAGGTGATCCACCCTCCTCAACCTCCCAGGTTGCTGGGATTGCAGGCATAAGCCACCATGCCCGGCCTTTTTTGTTTTTTGTTTTTAGAGACAGAGTCTCGCTCACCCAGGCTGGAGTGCATGGCACGATCTTGGTTCACTGCAGCCTCGACCTCCTGGGTTCAAGTGATTCTCTTGCCTCAGTCTCCCATGTAGCTGGGACCACAGGCATGCACTACCACTCCCGGCTAATTTTTTTAAAAGTTTTCTCTAGAGGTAAGGTCTTTCTTTGTTGCCCAGGCTAGTCTCAAACTCCTGAGTTCAAGGGATCCTCTCCCCTTGGCCTCCCAAAGTGCTTGTATTATAGGTGTGAGCCGCCTTGCCCAGTCTAGCTCTTAGATTCCACAGCTTTACATCTTTTCCCACTATCCTGCACTGTAGCAACTAACTGGAGCTGGAGAAAATTCTTTGCTCTCTTTGTTTTCCCTTCCTGGAGAATGAGCAGATTTTGTACATCTTTATTCCTTCCATGTTCCTCCTTCATTAATCTATACAGATAGCAAGTACCTGCTGCATGCAAAGGGACACAAGTTGATATCAATTTTGTTCAGCAAGGCAGAATGGTCCCAGAATCAATTCCCAAATATGAAATGGAAAAGATATTGTGGCTGGCTGCGGTGGCTCGTTCCTGTAATCCCAGCACTTTGGGAGGCCTAGGCAGGCAGATCACTGAGGTCAGGAGTTCGAGACAAGCATGGCCAACATGGTAAAACCCTGTCTCTACTAATAATACAAAAATTAGCCAGGCATGGTGGTGGGCACCCGTTGTCCCAGCTACTCGGGAGGCTGAGGCTGGAGAATCACTTGAACCCGGGAGGCAGAGGTTGCAGTGAGTTGAGATTGGGCCACTGCCCTCCAGCCTGGGCTATAGAGTGACTCTGTCTCAAAAAAAAAAAAAAAAAAAAGATATTTTTAAAAGTATGGGTAATTTTTACATTTTAAAACTAAAAATGTAGTTCTTATTCACTGAAGAAAATTTGAACCCCAAAGAAAAGTACAAAGAAGGAAATAAAAATTACCTACTATCCTATGCTCAGAGACAACAACTTCTGTTAACACTCCAGTATGTTTGCTGAAAGAAGTGAAAATGCTCTTCCTGTTTCTTTGTTTTTTCTTTGAGACACAGTCTTACTCTGTTACCCAGGTTGGAGTAGTTTTTCCTATTTATACATAAAAATATAAATCCTAACTTATAGAAAACATTTAAAATTTTTATTGGGGTATATCATGTTGTAACTTATTTTTCACTTAAGTCAGAAACTTTTTCCTATATTGTTAAATATTTTTAAAATGTTTTTTCCTTTTATTGATATATCATAATTTACATATTGATGGTGTACATTAATTTACATATTGATGGTGTACATGTGTTTGTTACATGCAAAGAATGTGTAATGATCAAGTTAGAGTAATTGAGTTATCCATCACTTCGAGTGTTTATCATTTTTATACGTTGGTATCATTTCAAGACCTCTCTTCTAGTTACTTTGAAATATACATAATATGGTTGCTAAGTATAGTCACCCTAGTCTGTTATTAAATATTAGAACTTATTTCTTCTGTCCAACTATATGTTTGCTCCCATAACCAACTACTCTTCTCTCCCTCCTCCCACCCCCACACCATTCCCAGTCTCTGGCATTTTTCGTTCTATTCTTTATCTCTATTAGACCTCTATTAGATCAAGTTTTTTAACTCCCACATATGAGTGAGAACATGTGGTATTTGTCTTTCTGTGCCTGCCTTATTTCACTTAACATAATGATCTCCAGTTCCATCCGTATTGCTGCAAGTGATATGATTTCATTCTATTTTTAATGCCTGAATAGTATTCACTTGTGTATATGTACCACATTTAAAAAAATCCATTCATTCATTGATGGACACTTAGGTCAATCCCATATCTTTGCTATTGTAATAGTGCTGCAATAAATATACAAGTGCTAGTGTTTCTTTGATATACTGATTTCTTTTCTTTTGTATAGATACCCAGTAGTGGGATTGCTGGGTCATATGGTAGTTCTAATTTTAGTTTTTTGAGAACTCATACCGTTTTTCATAGGGGTTATAATAATTTACATTCCCACCAACAGTGCATAAGAAGTCCCTTTTCTTCACATCGTTGCGAGCATTTGTTTTTTTGCCTTTTTAATAGTGGCTATTATAACTGAGGTGAGATGATAGCTCATTATGGTTTTGACTTTCATTTCTCAAATGATGTTGAACTTTTTCATAGACCTGTTGTCCATTTGTATGTCTTCTTTTGGGAAATGTCTATTCATGCCCTTTGCCTACTTCTTTATGGAATTGTGTGTTTTTTTTAACTGTTGAGATGGTTGAATTCCTTGTATATTCTGGATATTAGTCTCCTGTTGGATGAGTAATTTGTAAATACTTTCTCCCATTCAAAAGGTTGTCTCTTCACTCTGATGGTTGTCTGTTTGGCTGTGTAGAAGCTTTTTAGTTTAATATAGTCCAATTTGTCTATTTTTGTTGCCTTTTAAGGTCTTAGCTATAAAATCTCTACCTAGACCATGTCTTGAGGAGTTTTTAAAATATTTTCTTCCATTCGTTTTATAGGTTTGGGTTTTAGGTTTAAGTCCTTAATCCATCTTGAGTTGACTTTTGTGTATAGTGAAAGATAGGGATCAAGTTTCATTCTGCTGCCTATGGTTAGCCAGCTTTTTCAGCACCACTTATGGAAAAGGGCGTCCTTTCCCCAGTGACTGTTATTGGCAGCTTTGTTGAAGATGAGTTCGCTGCAAATATGTGGATTCGTTTTTGGCTTCTGTATTCTGTTCTGTCGGTCTGTCTGTCTGTTTGTATACCAATATCATGCTGTTTCGGTTATTGAAGCCTTGTAATACATTCTGGGGTCAGGTAGCGTGATGCCTGCAGCTTCATTCTTTTTGCTAAGGATTGCTTTGGCTATTCAGGCTTTTTTTTGGTTCCATATGAATTTTAGGATTTGTAAAATATTTCTGTGAGAAATGATGTTGCCATTTTGATAGGGACTGCATTGAATCTGTAGGTTGCTTTGGTCAATATGGTCATTTTAACAATATTAATCCTCCCCTTCCATGAGCATGGGATGTTTTCCCACTTGTTTGTATTGTTTTCAATTCCCTTCATCAGAGTCTTGTGGTTTTTCTAGTAGAGATCTTTCATCTCCTTGGTTAAATATATTCCTAGGTATTTTTTTTTTTTTGTTAGCTATTGTAAATGGGATTGCCTTCTTGATTTTTTTGTCTTTTCATTACTGGTGTCTAAAATGCTTATGATTTTTGTATGTTCATTTTGTATACTGCAAATTTATTGAATTTATCACTTCTAAAAGTTTTCTGGTGAAGTCTTTTATATTTTTCTAGATAGAAGATCATGTCATTTACAAAAAGGAACAATTTTTTTTTTTTTTTGAGACAGAGTCTTGCTCTGTCACCCAGGCTGGAGTGCAGTGGCACCACTTCGGCTCACTGCAAGCTCTGCCTCCCGGGTTTACACCATTCTCCTGCCTCAGCCTCCTGAGTAGCTGGGACTACAGGCGCCCACCACCATGCCTGGCTAATTTTTTGTATTCTTAGTGGAGAGGGGGTTTCACCATGTTAGCCAGGTTGGTCTCTATCTCCTGACCTTGTGATCCACCAGCATCGGCCTCCCAAAGTGCTGGGATTACAGGTGTGAGCCACTGCACCCGGCCAAAAGGGAACAATTTGACTCCCTCTATTCCAATTTGATGCCTTTTATTTCTTTTTCTTGCCTGATTGCTCTGGTTAGGATTTCCAGTACTATGTGAAATATGAGTGGTCAAAGTAGGCATCCTTGTCTTGTTCCAGTTCTTATGGAAAAGGCTTTCAACAAATTCCCATTAAGTATGTTAGCTGTGGGTTTGTCATATATGTCCTTTACTATTTTAAGGTATGGTACTTCTATGCCTAGTTTGCTTAGAGTTTTTATCATGAAGAGGTGTTGAATTTTGTCAAATGCTTTTCTGCATTTATTGAGATTATCATGTGTTTTTTGTCCTTTATTTTGTTGATGCAATGAGTTATGTTTATTGATTTGTGTATTTTGAACCATCCTTGCAACCATTATATAAATCCCTCTTGATCATGGGATATGATCTTTTTGACATGTTGGATTTCATTTCCTAGTATTTTGCTGAGGATTTTTGCATTTATATTCATCAGGGATATTGGGGCTGGTAGTGTTCTTTTTGTGTGTGTGTGTGTGTTCTCATCTGGGTTTTGATATCAGGTTAGTGCTGGCTCCATAGAATGAGTTAGGGAGCATTCCATCTTTAATTTTTTGGAATAGTTAAAAAAGAATTGGTACTAGTTCTTTTTTGTACATTTGGTAGTTTTATGCAGTGAACCCATCCACTCCTGGGATTTTCTTTGTGGGGAGACTTTTTATTACTTATTCCATCTTGCTGCTGGTTATTGGTCTGTTCAGGTTTTCTCTTTATTCCTGATTAAATCTTGGTAGGTTGTATGTTTTTAGGAATTTATCCATTTCCCTTAGATTTTCCACTTTGTTAGTGTACAGTTGTTCATAAGACTCTGATTTTTTTTTTTTTACTTATGTGATATCTCCTTTTTTACAACAAAAAGGAGTTGTAATGTCTCCTTCTTCATTTCTTATTTGTTTTTTTTTCTTGGTTAGTCTAGTTAGTGGGGTTTATCAATTTTATGATCTTTTAGAAGAATCAGCTTTAAATTTTATTGTTCCTTTGTACTGTTTTTTAGTCTCTATTTACTTCTGCTCTGATCCTTGTTATTTCTTTCCTTCTACTAATTTTGGATTTGGTTTCTTCTTGCTTTTCTAGTTCTTTATGGTGCATTATCATTCGATGGTTTATTTGAAATCTTTCTTTTTTTTATATATATAGGTGTTTATTGCTATAAACTTCTTGCTTAGCATGGCTTTTGCTATGTCCCACAGATTTGGTATGTTGTATTCCCATTTTAATTTGTTTCAAGAAATTTCTTGATTTTCATCTTAATTTCTTCATTGACCCAATGATCATTCAGGAGCATATTGTTTAATTTCTATGTATATGTATAGTTTCCAAAGTTCCTCTTGGTATTCATTTCTGGTTTTACTATATTGTAGGTTGAGAATATACTTGATATCATTTTGATTTTTAAAAATTTGTTGAGACTTGTTTTGTGGCATAATATATAGTCACTCCTAGAGAAAGTTTTATGTGTTCATGAGAAGAATGTATATTCCGCAGTTGTTGGATAAAAGGTCCTGCACATGTCTGCCTGTTAGGTTCATTTGGTCTAAAGTCCAGTTTAAGTCCAATATTTTTCCCTGTCTAAATGGTCTATGTAATGCTGAGAATGAGGCATTGAGGTCTCTCACTATTATTGTATTGCTATCTCTTTCTTTAGATCTACTAATATTTTCTTTATGAATCTGAGCACTCCAGTGTTGGGTGCATATATATTTATAATTGTTATAGCCTCTTGCTAGATTCATCCCTTTATCATTGAATAATGACCTTCTTTATTTCTTTCTATGCTGTTTTTGACTTAAAGTTTTTTAAAATCTGATATAAGTATAGCTACCGCTGCTCATTTTTGGTTTCCATTTGCATGGAATATCTTTTTTCATCCCTCTACTTTCAGTCTATATGTGTCTTTATAGGTAATGTGTATTTCTTACAGGCAGCATATGGTTGGATTATGTTTTATCCATGTAGCCAGTCTATGTTGATCTCAGCTGAGCTGGTTGCTCACTTCTTTCTCCTTCTGTGCCTCAGGTTTCCTGTAACTTCTCTGTTGGACTCTGGTGTTCTCTCCTGGATGTCCTATTAGAGGTGTGATTATCTATTCATAATTTTGGTTCTTCATTCTGGAGAGGGTGAGTGTCCAATGTCTCTAGTCAGCCATCTTGAACCAGAATCCTCTAAATATAGTTTTCACATAGCTACAATGAATGCCATTTCATTATAACTTATTTAATCATTCAACTGTTATTAAGCATTTAGGTTGTTCTGTTTTTCACTATCATCAACAATGCTTGATGGGCATCTTTGCACATACTTCTTGGATTACATCTCCGATTGTTTCTTTATGATATATCACTATAGGTGGAATTACTTAAGAGAAGAGATAAGCTCATTCTTCAAGGCTTTTGGATCATGGTGCCAAATTGCTCTTTAGAAAGATTACTACTTTCCTGTCCCATTAAAGGGTTGTTCCAAGAAGACTTTTTATTTTATTTTATAAATCTTAAGTAAAGGCTTTCTTTCTCTTTGAGTTTTGATTTACAGACTTAATATTTCTGGGCAACTTCTCTATGCATGTCTATTTACTGTTTCTAGAGACGATGCCAAGATGGCGGCCAAAACACTAGCATCTCTTTCTGAGTAGCCTCCTGTGACTAGCACTTTTGACTGCATGTGATGGCCACTTTCCTATGTGGCAGAACCTGCCTCTTATCGCATATGCCAGTTCTTCATTTTTCTAATCTCTCTTATCAAGGCTTGGGCATATGATTTACCCTGGCCAATGAAACCAGAAGATAATTCAGGACTCTTAAGGGAAAAGATTTTTAATCCCAATCAAGAGGTAACCTCCTATTTCTCCCAACCTTTGAATGTAGTTGTATGGGAATACAATTTTAGGAGCTGTGGAAGCCATATTGTGACTGTAGAGGGAAGACCAAGAGTCAAGACTAATGATGGGAAGACAAATTGTTGGTGCACAGAATGATTCCCCCAAATGTGGCACTTTGATGTACTGAGTGCTTTGAGAATTGAAAGGCCTCAGAAATAAGCCATAGAACTAAGGCCTCTCTCCTATCTTCTACTCTCTTCCTATCTCTCTGATTCTCTTTCCCAAAGGAGCACTGGGAGGGACTCTTTCTAGAATTTTCTTATCTAAGAAAGCGTCTTTCCAAATGAACACAATTGTTCTTACTTCCTCCATAGGAATGTCATCAAATAACCAAGAAAGATCAATCGCTGGAGGAAAGAAGAGATTAGGAGTTGTCACTGCATCCAGACAGACTTTTCATCTGTTCTGTGGGTAGCTCTGAGAGACTACCAAAAAGAGCCAGTCACTGGGAGAGTGTTTTGGAAGGAGGAGCTATTTGTAAGTCGTTTAACTTCCTTATGCCTCAGTCTCCTTATTTGTAAAATCAGGATAATAATAGTACCTGATTTAAAGGTAGTATTATGAGGATTAAATGAATTCATAATGTAAAGTTAGATAAAAAAATTAGACAATTGCCTCGAACATGGTAAACCTTTTCTAAGTGTCAGCTATTGCTGTTGTAGTGGTAATGGTGCAGGATTTTTCTCTGTCACTTTTTCAACTGGGGACCTGTGGCTGGTGATGCCCCTGCCTGAGCCTCACTCAGGCATGCTACCTGCTTGCAGGAAGTGGCCTGACCATTCAGCCTGCCTGGGCTACACCTGGCTTGCCCACTGGCTCAGCCCCAGTCTGCCTGTGTTATAGCTCATACCTGCATTCAGCAGTTCTCAAGTTCTTGTCCTGCATCCAAGAAGAATAAGGATATGCTGGTGATTGAAGGGTGAGGAGGGCGGAGAAGAATTTTACTGAGTGATGGAACTGAAGTCTGGTGGTTTCTTCCCCCAGTGTGGCTGGGTCCTGGGATTTAATGGGCACAGGATGGGTGAGGGGTAGGCCGTAGGTACTATTGGAAAAGGCAACATTCGATTGGTTAAAAAGCATTATTCAGAAAGAACCAACTGGGAAAGGGTGGGCAAACAGGAATAGAAGTTCTCACTCCAGACTGCATTTTTCATCCAGAACCAGCAGCCTTGTCTTTCAGGCTTCAGGCTGTTTTTGGCTTGAAGGTGGAGTTTCACTGGGGATCTGCTCCTATCTGCCTAGGCATTTGTCTGCCCCCTCCTGCTATCAGTAGTGGTGGTGGTAAGGAGTTCTATGATTCCCAAGGACTTGTACTTTCACTTTATGATGACCTCTGCCTCCAGCTCCTGTGTGTGGTGGCACGAGCTGTCTCTAGTTCTCCCTGTGTCAACCTGTGTCTTGATACACAGCCACTTCTCTAGTTTCTACTGAAACAAATATATATTTTTTAAACCACAAGCAAAGAAACAAATGAACAACAAATAAAAGCATATTAAGAAATAATATAAACAGTTCCATTCTTGCTAAACATTCATAAATGCTTAAGCTCTACTGGAGACTTGAAAAGATCACAAGAAAGGGATATATTAGCATGCACACATCCATCATCTTGTTTTCTCCTTCTCTTTCTTTCCTCTATCTCCTTCTCTGGAGCAGGATATTTTCTTTCCTCATCTTATGCCTAGAAACTTAGTTTCTTTCTTGTTACTTGAATATGTCATAAAAACTTGCTCTTTGCACCAAGAGCCTGTCAGTGACACTGCACTGTTACTAAGAAATAAAGTCTTGTTATGTTAGGTTGTGTTATGTTGCAGTAATGAACATCTCCTAAATCTGGGTAGCTCAAAACAAGATTTATTTCTTGCTCATTCAAAGTTTCTTGTGGGATTGGTGACGTTTCAGGGCAGACTTCCTGCATGTGGTGGCTCAGGGTTGCAAGCTATCTGTGTGTACTGTCAAAATCACCGCAGTGGGGTAAGAGTGAGGTGGAGAGTTGGGCACTGGCAATTCAATACTTCCACCTGGAAGTGACAGGTTACTTCCTCTCATATTTCATTGGCCAGAGAAAGCTACACAACTACTTCTAACTTCAAGTGGCAGGAAAGTACATGCCTTCCTTGTGCCCCAAAGGAGAGGGAAACAAGATATTGGCAAGCAGTGTTAATGTCTGGTGAAAAAATGATCCGGACTTCATTCCATTGACACACAATGAGGTGCTAACAGAACCAGGATGAGAATCTAGAACTCTGGCTCTGTAATCTGGGAGCCTTCCCACTGGAGGTGGTGGTGATCAGGAAAACTAGACACCTATCAAGAGCTTGAGGTCTGAAGCAAGGCTAAAGTCAACACTGTCCAGACTACAGCTCAAGTTAGCAAGTGCAGAAACTTCCACTTCATTTGCACAAATGTAATTTTATTTCAAAACCCGGCATAATTATTTTGGGCTCCTTTTTTGGGGGGACATTTCATCTGCATTGAATTGAATATTCTTAGAGTGCATTAAAATATACCATGTAAAACCAAAAGCTTATTAAGTCTTCACTGCAAGAGAATCAACACAACAACTGAAGCTCTTGTGAAAACTATTATCACCAAAGGACTTTTAGACAAATAGTTGAGTAAATGCAATCAATCAGATTGGGTCTGGCATGTGGTTGGGGTTCAGTAAATATCTGCTGAATGAGTGAAAGAATGAACCCTATTTTCCAGGCCTTTTACACTTATTCAACCAAAAAATACTAAATGCCCACATGGTATATGGTTACCTTGATGGCTCCCAAGGAATCACACCTCCCAGTCTATGCACCCTGCGTAATGATCCTCCACGTGAACCCTAGGCTTGCTCAGGTGACTTGGTTTGGTCGATGGAACATCAACAAGCATGAAGCAATTAGAAACTTGATGAGCATTTGTCTCCTGGGGTTTGTCTTCTTGTAAAGCTGCACGGGGAAACCCAGGTGAAAGACCACTGGGAGAGAGAGGCTCAGCTGCCCCAGCTTCCTTGGCAAAGCCCACCTCCTGGCTCACCCTACAGCTGAATGCAGTTGCCTGAGGGCCCAGGAGAAACCAGCAGCAGGACAGCCCAGCCAAACCAAAGAATTGTGAGATATAACAAATCGTTGTTGTAGGCTGGAGGTCAGCAAACTTTCCATAAAGGGCCAGGCAATAAATATTTTGGGCTTCAATTTTTGTTGCTACTGAAATGGGAGAGTATCCTAATTCCCCTAGCAGGATGTGCGACAGGGGTGTGACTCGCCTGTTTGGTTGCCCCACAGCTCAGATCCCTAAGAGAAGCCTGCAGGTGGGCAGGTGCAGAGGCCAGGGCTAGTGCTTTGAGCTCTTGGCCCCCTGGTAGTGTGTAGGGGTGGGTGCCCGCAACCCAACCCCGTGTTACAAAGCTCTTTTAGCTTTGCCGTCTGCAGACAGCTTTGAGTATTAATCAGCTCAATGGACCCTCTCTGCCTTACCGCAAAGGCAGAGGGCCAGTGTGACAGCCTTTTGTATCCCGAGCTCTTGCCCAGTGTCCTGAAAGAAGTGGATCACATGCGGGCTTGAAGCATGAGTGCAAGGCTTTTTTGAGTGGCGGAGGTGGCTCTCAGCGAGACAGATGGGGAGCCGGAAGACGGAGAGGTAAGGTAGATAATCTTCCCCTGGAGTTCAGCCACCCAGTTCTCCGACTTCCCTGGTCAAACTCCCCTCACTATCCAGACATCCTTGTCTTCTCTCTTCCTCTGCCATGTGGCTCTGCTGGTCTCTGCTGCTCCTGTCAACATTCAGCTGCTGTGTGTGTGTGCCCGGTAAGGTCTCAGGTTTATATGGGCACAGGATGGGGGTGTGGCGGGTCAGGGTGGTCTTGGAAAATGCAACATTCAAGTGAGAAAACAGGAGTGCCTGTTCTCACTTAGGCCCATGGGCACAGGCCGAGGGAGGATCTCTCACCAGGGATCTTGCCCTTCTCTACCCAGCACTTCCCTGCCACCTCACCCCACACCGTATGGCAACTACTAAACTCTGCCATTGTTTTGCCGTTATAGCATGAATACAGTCATAGATGACACATAAACAAGGGGGCATGGCTGCTTCGTTTTCAAAAACAGTGGCGAGCTGAATTTGGTCCACAGGCTGTAGTTATTGACCCTATTTTAGGCCTCTAAGTTTTGGGAAAGTTTATTTTGCTGCAATAGATAATGGAAATAACCTGCCATATTCTTCTAATTATTCAAGGTATCCCCATTTCTGAGAACATTCCACAGCTATGACTTCATCCATGTTGACTCGCTGGTGTGAAATGCCCTCGTTTCTGAGGCCTGGCCCTAGGAAAATTGAAAAGTCAGCAGCCTGTGTTTTTAGCCTCCCTGTTGAAAGATTCTAAGAGAACCAAAAAGAAGTGGTTGTTTAAGTGCTTCTTTCACTAGGAGGAGAAGGTGCCAGTTCTTAAGTTCCAAATGAGTGATGGGGACTTTTTCCTGCCCCAGAACCCTACGGCTCCATGAAGTCTGAACAGGATGACTTAAAATTGCATAAGAGGCAGTTGGAGGGAAGTCTCTTAGCCTGATCATCTTGTTATACCATTAGAAAAATTCAATTGTCACGGTAAAATGATGGCTTCTGACCTATCCGTTTACATGTTGCCCAGAAGTCTCAGATTTCCTAGAATTTCTACTAGAATTCCAAGAACTCTAAGTAATGGTCTTTAAAAATCAGAGTTATTGTATAATGAAGGGTTAATCATCAAGGAAATAGTACCCCACCTCCTTGTTACTTCAAATTGGCCTCATATCTGGTGGATAAGAGTACCGATTCCAGAGTCCAGCTGCCTTAGAAGAAAATCCTGCCTCCCATCCATTTAATGACTACATGACCTTGGGCAAATAATTCAATACTCTAATTCCAAGTTTTCATGTATAAAGTGGTGATAGTAATAGTATTTATCTTTAGGATTTTTGTAACAATGGAATGATATAATTTTCATGTATTTATCACCGTTCCTGGCACATACTAAGTACTCAATACATTGTGGCTGTTACAATTATTAACTCGCTGTCAGTCAACTCAATAGAGTTTCCAAATTCCTTAGATTTGATCATTTTAATCATTTCCTGAAGTGTTCTCACCTCTATAGCTCATTGATTTGTGTGAAACATTTTGGGAATAAGTAGCACAGTATTACTCCTATTCCCCCAGTTGTATTTATTCTTGCTCAATGAAGCTGGCAGGAGACAAGCATTATTGTTCCATATCCTTGGTTTAAGGGGGGGGAAGAAAGAGGCAGGGACTTAGCAGAGTGTAACAAAGAACTAATATTTAATTGTTGCAGGGCAATTCCTTAAGAGGCAAACTCTGAGAAGATCTGAAGGAAGTTGATTGGAGAGTGTTCTCTGGACCAACATCTGTTGGGAGGTAAAGGAAGCAGGAATGGGCAGAGGGAGAAGCTGGGTGTCATTTAGTTGAAACAAAGGCCTCAGTCATCCCTTTGCAGCCCTGAGGCTGGAAAGACCCTGTGGAGTTGACCTAAATGAGGCAATTGAATTGGGCCTTTAAACCCACCAACTGATGAGTCTTTGGTTGTTGGCCACAACTGGTAAGGACAAGGCTACTGTCTTCAGCTGGGAACAATGTCCAGAGGGCGACTCAGCTGTCAAAACTCTGCCGATAGTTTTAGGGGGATCTGGGTGACCTCCCACAGCATTAACAACATACAGCTTCTACTAAGTGCCACAAATTGTGGTAAGAACTTTCACACACATCATTTCATTCACACCTCACATTTCACAACAAAATTGTGAAATAGCCAATGAAGAGAGCTGTAATGTTTTTAGTGCCTTCTGTATGTCAGGTGGTTTACAACCCTTAGTTCATATAATTTTCCTAACAACTTGTCAAGGTTGGAATTATTTACTGCCTTTTATATGGTAAAGATAAACTTAGGCACGTTAAAATTTTAACAACTTTATTTAAACAAACATTGATTCGTGAATTAGGCAGCACCAAACTGCAAGTGGCTCAGGACTCCGCTGAAGGGACACAAGGGGAAAACTTCTGTTCTGCATATGCAGAAGCCAGGCAAAGAAAATATTGGGTTGAAATGCAACAGTAGTTTTAAGATCCCTAGTTAGAGGTCAGTTGTTGGTTTCTGAGTGGCAGAGCCCCTAGTTAGGAGTTAGTTGTCAGTTTCTGATTGGTAAAGCTTAAGTTTTGTTTTCCTAGGATCTGACCAATTCAGGCTGAGTTGGGCTTTGGCTTGTTTACAGAAAAACTCAGAGTGCTGAGGCTGGCATGGTGGCTCACGCCTGTAATCCCAGCACTTTGGGAGGCTGAGGCGGGCGGATCATGAGGTCAGGAGTTCGAGACCATCCTGGCTAACACAGTGAAACCCCGTCTCTACCAAAAATACAAAAAATTAGCTGGTGTGGCGGCGGGCGCCTGTAGTCCCAGCTACTCGGGAGGCTGAGGCAGGAGAATGGCGGGAACCCGGGAGGCGGAGCTTGCAGTGAGCCGAGATTGTGCCACTGTACTCCAGCCTGGGCAATAGAGTGAGACACCATCTCAAAAAACAAACAAACAAAACTCAGAGTGCTAGAGTTGCCTTGGTGTCATTGCTTCCCAATTAATTATTTGACAGATAGAAGAGAAATTGGCAGTTCAGAAAAGCCAAGTTGTGACTCAGGATCCGAACCCAGCTCTGTCGACATCAAAGTTAGTGCTGTTCCCACTGGGCAGTACAGACTCATGTTCTAGATTAGGAACTTGAGGTTTAGGGAGGTTAAATGAATTTCCCAAAAATCAGAGCTGGTGGAGAGCTGAGTTGGGGCTTGAACTCAGATCTGTTAATGGGATGCTGTTTCCCAGGCACCATGCTGCTTTGCAGGATTGAGAAAGTTGTGCCCTGGCAAAGATGAAAAAGACCATGATACGGTGGGAAAACAAAAGGCAGCTAAGATGAAGCTTAACTTCTCTGAACTCTGTGAACTGTCCCTAACACTACGAGGGCATCAGGACATTTCCTGACAGCTGCAGTGTATCAGCTTTGTGTGTTTCACTAGGGATGGCCAAGAAGGATTTCAAAATCTGCCTCTCAGTTTAGCCTCCCCTACTCCCTCGCACCGCTCCTAGCCCCTTCTACTCCTGTATCAGCTTCTAGAGACTAGACACGACTTTGAGTTGGGGGCTAGAAAATCTTACTCGGGAAGATTAAGTGAAAAATTAAGTCAGGTTCCTTTGGTTGTGCTATTTGCGGCGCGTAGGGCCACTAGATGGCGCTCACCGCCTATTATTTTCCTGCCTGTGGAGTCTCTCTGGCCTTAGCCTCAAGCAATTTCTCTTTCTCTTTCTCTTCTCTCCTTCCTGTGAGCCTGTGTAAATTAATAATAATAATCAACCTTTATCAAGCACATAGAAAGACTCAGAGTCTAAATGGATTGTATCTTTTTTTTTTTCTTTCTTGAGACGGAGTCTCACTCTGTTGCCCAGGCTGGAGTGCAGTAGCACGATCTTGGCTCACTGCAACCTCTACCTCCCAGGTTCAGGTGATCCTCCCACCTTGGCCTCCTGAGTAGCTAGGATTACGGGCATGTGCCACTATCCCTGGCTAATTCTTTTTGTATTTTTAATAGAGATGAGGTTTCACCATGTTGGCTAGGCTGGTCTTGAACTCCTAACCTCAAGTGATCTGCCCACCTGGGTCTCCCAAAATGCTAGGATTACAGGTGTGAGCCACTGCGCCTGGCCCGGACTATGTCATTTAACCCTTCTATCGAGCTCTGAGGTAGGTGATGTTAGGCAACATTTATCAATTACTTATTATTACCAAACACTGCTCTAACTCTTTAAATTTTCACAACCACACCACTTTCCATGGGTAGGTGCGATTGTCATCATCAACATCCTTCAGTTTACAAAGGAGTGCTCTGTGACCTAGAAAGGCTGAGTAACTTATCCAAGACTACACAGTCAGTGAGCTGCAAAGCCAAGATTTGAAACCTGGGCAACTGGGCTCCAGAGAATAACCCTACTGCCAGGTTCTGGGAGTTACTTCATAGGTATCAACTCTTTTAATCTTCATAGTAACCCTGTAAGGTGGAGGTAATTATCGTCACACCCATTTCATGGGTGGCGAAGCTGAGGTTTAAGGAGGTTAGGTAACTCGTCCCAAATAATACAACTAATTAGATCTGGGGCTGAGATTTGAACCTAGGCAGCTGGACTTCTGAGGTTACTTTTTAAACCACTGGGGTGGATGTTCTGGGTTGAATAATATCCTCTCCCAATTTGTGTCCTTCCTAGAACCTCTGAATATGAACTTGTTTGGAACAGGGGTTATTGCAGAGGTAACCGGCTAAATTGGGATTACACTTTAATCCAGCACGACTGGTACCCTTAAAAGAGGAGAAGCGACACCCAGACACACGGGGAAGATGTCCATGTGGAGATGGTGGCAGACATTGGAGGGAAGTATCTACAAGCCAAGGAATGCCAAAAATTGGCTGCAAACACCAGGAGTTAGGACAAGATGAGGAAGGATCCTTCCCAGAGCCTGCAGAGAGAGCCTGGACTTGCCGACCTGCTTTCAGACTTCCAGCCTGCAGAACTGCAATAAGTCTCTGTTGTTTTAAGCTACCCAGTTTGTGGTACTTTGTGGCAGCAGCCCAAGAAAACTAAGACAGTGGGACACACATTCTAAGATGGAGAAGGAAGTGACAATTCTTTTTTTTCTTTTTTTTTTTTTTTGTTGAGACGGAGTTTTGCTCTTGTCACCTACGCTGGAGTGCAATGGTGCAATCTTGGCTCGCTGCAGCCTCCACTTCCCAGGTTCAAGCAATTCTCTTGCCTCAGCCTCCTGAGTAGCTGGAATTACAGGCACACACCACTGTGCCGCATAATTTTGTTTTTTGGTATTTTTAGTGGAGATGGGGTTTCACCATGTTGTCCAGGCTGGTCTTGAACTCCTGACCTCAGGTGATTTGCCTACCTTGGCCTCCCAAAGTACTGGGTTTACAGGTGTGAACCACTGCTCCTGGCCAGAATTGACAATTCTTTAACTTGCTGGTCAGCATGGAGTAGCACAGACTTTGGAGTTGCTCTGAAAACTCAGGTTAAGGTTATGTTTTAGGGATGATGAGGGAACGTGCAAGGGAATAGAAGCGGGAGCTCCACTCCGCACTTGAGGGATTGACCCAGTCCCACACAATCAGATGGCGGAGGGCTGATCAGGTCTGCGCCTCCTCTTAGGTTTATGGTTTAGGCTTTGGAGGCAAATGTTAATAGACCCGGGTTTACATTCAGGCTCCTACCTACTACCTGGGTGAGCTTAAACAAATTCCTCAAATTCCTAAACCTCAGTTTCTTCCTCTGAAAAAGTGGTGGTAATAATAGTTTTTCATTTGAGAATGGTTGCAACGTTTAAATGAGGCAATACAAATAATGCCCCTAGATGCACACATGAAGCCCTCAGTGAATTATAACTGTTATTTTTCTCCTGGGAAGTGGCAAAGCGACTGAAGGAAGGAACGGCATCAGGCCTGGATGGTTTATGCTCCCGGGTTGAACTCCATAAGGTTGAATGTATGACCTCCAGGGTCCTGCGCAGTTCTACAATCTCCCCGCATCTTGCTTCTCTTCGAGGTGGACTCAATGAAATCTTTTACTATAGCCTTTTCTTTCCTAATCCAGTAGGTGGCGATAAGCCTCCGTCATTTTTCTTTTTGAAGCTTTTACTCTTCGGCCCTGGTTTTGGCTGTGTTGTGGGACGAGGCCATTGGGAGTGATTGCAACAATTCAGACCAAGGAGACTCTTTTGGGAAGCATTAAGCAACCCCCAGGGCACAAACAGGTGTTCATCCTCACCCCAGAGGGACCTCCCAAGAGCTCTTCTGACAATGTTTATCCCTGGGGTGGCCAACTCAGACACAAAATTTATGCTTATAATAAAAGGCCTCTGATTTTGTTCCCAGAACAAGGATACATCATCTTGCTAAATCCCAGAGGGAGCACAGCCCTACTGGCTAGGAGGTGAACCCCATCTCCGTGGTAAATCTCATGCCGTTTTCGGAGGCAGCTACATGCCCCTGTAAATTTTGAGCCCACAGCGTGGACATCATCTGGGACTTCTTAGAAATGTAAAATGTCAGGTTCCACCCCAGACCTGTTGAATCAGATGGTGCATTTCAACGATCTCTCCAGGTGAATTGTGTAGCCAGGAAAGTTTGAGAAGTCCTGGCCTCCAGAATCTCAGAGGAAAATATTTCTTCTCACCAGCCTAAAATTAGTTCTCTTTAGTCCAGTGGAGAATAAATAATAAGCTAACATTGTCAACATGTGTCATATTTACAAAGAACACTATTACTGTATGCCTAAAGGAGATATATAAATAATATCTATTTATCTATACACACACATACAGTCTTTTTTTGTTTTTGAGACAGGGTCTTGTCCTGTCTTGCAGGCTGGAGTGTAGTGCTGCAATCTCTGCTCATTGCAACCTCTGCCTCGCAGGTTCAAGCAATCATCCTGCCTCAGCCTCCCGAGTAGCTGGGACTACAGGCACATGTCACTGTGTCCGGCTAATTTTTGTATTTTTAGTAGAGATAGGGTTTCATCATGTTGGCCAGGCCGGTCTCGAATTCCTAGCGTCATGTGATCTACCCGCCTTGACCTCCCAGAGTGCTGGGATTACAGGTGTGAGCCACTGCACCCAGCGTACACATATAGTTTTGATGGTTTACCTTTCCAATATCCCCTTAGCTCAATCCCATTTATAGCTGAGAAAACTAGACTTGGAGGTACGTAAGTATCCAAGAGGAGAGCTGAGATGTGAGCACAGGTTTTTGGAGTCCACAGTGACTGGATTTCAAAGTAGCAACAGAAAGAATAGCCAGCATTTATCCAGTGCTTGCTGTATACTAGGCCCTACGCCAAATGTCAAATGTATTATTTAACATCATCTTCTTGATGGTTCTAAGGAGAGGATACCATTGTCCCCGCTTCACAAATGAGAACACTGAGGAGCAGTCAATGGACTTGCTTAAGGTCACATAGCTGCTAAAAAAAAAAAAAAAAAAAAAGTCCAATCTAGAATTATCACCCAAGTCAGTATGACCCTGAGCCTGAGAGCTTAAATACTGCAGCTTAAAGTCGTCCTGAGAGTTGTTTGAATTCTTCATGCATATGTCCTTTAGAAACACTTCCCATGATTATAATGTACTTTTGAGTACATCATTAGTGTGATCTTTAAATTAGTAGTTACAGCAGGCTTGTTTCTTCCCCAGTGTTTATTCCCTTCTCCTACTACCTATGTTAGTTTTCTAGGGCAGCTGTCACCAAGTGCCACAAGAAGGGTGACTGAAAACAACAGTAATGTATTGTCTCCAGTTCTGGTGGAACTGGAGAAGTCTGAAATCAAAGCATCAGCAGGGCCATTCTTCTTCTGAAACCTGTAGGGGAGAAATCCCTCCTTGTCTCTTCCTAGCTTCCAGTGGTTTTCTGGTGGTCTTCGGCGTTCCTTGGCTTGCAGCTGCCTTCACTCCAGTCTTTGCTTCTATCTTCATGTGGTGTTTGTCCCTTATGTGTTTGTGTTTTCTCTTTTTTTTTTCTACCTCAACCCAAAAGGTACAAAAATAGGTTGTAATTAGGTAAGATGAGGTCATACTAGAATAGGGTGGACCTTGTTGTCAATATACTTTTCATTTTTATCCAAGTAACAGAAGTACAGAGTTTGGAGGCATCATAAGGAATGAAATATTAGCATTTGCGGCAACCTGGATGGAGTTGGAGACAATTGTTCTAAGTCAAGTGACTCAGGATTGGAAACCAAATATCATATGTTCTCACTTACAAGTGGGAGTTAAGCTATGAGGATGCAAAGGTGTAAGAATGATATGATGGACTTTGGGGACTCAGGGGAAGGGAGGGAGAGGGGTGAAGAATAAAAGACTGACTACACAGTGGGTACAGTGTACACTGCTCTGGTGATGGGTGCACCAAAATCTCAGAAGTCACCACCAAAGAACTTATCCATGTAACCCAAAAGCACCTGTTCCCCCAAAACTACTGAAATAAAATAAAATTGAAAACAAACAAAAAGAAGTACAGAGTGTCAACAGTCAAATGTCACTCCAAGAACTAGGTTTCCAGCTCTTCCCAAGGCCTGTTCTGGGAGCCACTTTGTGTCAGCGCTGTCTGCACGTCTCTGGTTATAACCTCATTTTCTTAAGTGGCATGATGCTCACTTTCGGTGGTTGTTCATTTTAGGTAAATGGCAAGCCCGTGGGACAAATAGGGGTGATTTCTCCCCTCAGGTAGTGCAGACCCGATGCAGGTTAGGTGCCTGAGGAGGCTGTGATGAGCAGGTGGTCCTGACAGGGGACAGTCCCGCAAGGCCCAGAGGTGGGTCATTCTTGGCACACTGATGGCGCAACAAAGGACCTCACGTGAGGACCCATCACTAGGCTTTGCACTGTCACCGTGGTGAGGGAAACGGCTGTAACTCTTCCGTTTTATTCTTGTATATATGCTTCTCAACTTACAGTGGACTTATGTCCTAATAAATCCATCATCAGTCAAAACTATCATGTGTCAAAAATGCACCTAACGCTGCTAACACAGCAGATGGTCCCCGACTTTCAGTGGTTCCATTTATGCTTTTGCTGTGTTGGGACAGTGCTGGAGCAAGGTGCTCTCAGTAGAAATCGTAACCCTATCATGATTTATATGGAGCTCCTCTACCTACAGTGGGGTTCCCTCCCAAAAGACCCATCTCAGAGTTGAGAAGTCTTAAGTTGAAGCATCATAAGTCAAGGACTGTCTGTGTGCATTTTACTTACATAGAAAGGTTACACAATCCATGTGTACCTTATAATACATGCTGGGGTCATAGCTACAGGACAGTTCTGAAGTCTGTGATAGCCCCACTTCCTTCACCTGGGTCACCACGGTCTCGGTGTGTCCTTTGCGACATGTGACCTCTATATGGAAGCAGTCACCAGTGTACCTGTGGCAGAAGGTGGCAATGCCATGCGCCCACCTCCCTCCCATTTCCACAACCCTTTTCTCTCCTGTGGGTTTCTCTGCTTTCTATTCTTCTCCCCGGGCTTCCTCATGGTTCTTATTGCTCTCATCCCCACTGCCCTTCCCTGGGCTTACACCTTCCTGTCTCCTTCCCCCAGGTCACCTTTCCTCTCAGCTTGACTCCACCTCTCCCGTGATTTCCGATCTTTTCCTCTGGCCTGCCTTTGGGCTTCTCCCTGGACACTGCATTTCTTTTCACCCTCTTTCCTCCTCTCTTTACTTTCTACTCCCAGGCCTTTGCTCACTGGCTCAGTCCTGCTCTGCTCTCCCTCCTCCCGTGGCCCCCACCCTGCACCTAGGTGGATGCCACATGGACTTGTGGGAAGCCGCCATCCTGCACACACCACTCTCTACGCCACTTGGACCCTGTTTGTAAAAACTCTGCTCCTTTATTTGTTCAGAAGAGCAGCCTCCTTCCCAGCCAACTGAAACCCAGCACAGGCCCTTTGGCGACAACAGCCTCAGGAACTTCCTGATGCAGGGCCCAGGGGTGCTTTTTCTTCTTACAGAGAAGGACACCAGCCATGATGGTATAAGGGCCCACCCTGTTCTAGTATGACCTCATCTTAACTTAGTTAATTACAACCTATTTCTAAATACAATTGGTCACATTCTGAGGTACTTGGCATTAAGACTTCAACATTTATTTGTGGGAGACACCATTCAACTCATAACAATATCTCTCAACTCCCGGCCTCAAGCAATTCTTCTGCCTTGTGCCCCCCAAAGTGCTGGGATTACAGGCAAGAGCCACCATGCTTTGCTCCATAACAATATCCCAAAAGAGATATTGTGGGAGCATGTCTTTTGAGATATTGTGGGAGATATCTCCCACAAATAAATGTGGCCTGGTGTGTGGGTTCTGGAGCCAGAGTTTTGCATTACAAATCCTGGCTCTCTCACTGAATGACTTAGAGCAAGTTACTTGGAGTATGGGCTTCAGCTTCTTCCTCTGTAAATCAAAGGAGAACCTCAGAGGAGCATCATGAATTAATATAGATAAAGCATCTAAAACAGTGTTAGATCAGAAATTGCTTATGCCCCTTCCAAATCCCTTTACCAGCTGGTGCACGCATTCCTAGATGTGGCTGATAACTCACACTAGTGATCTTCTTTGGAAAAGGTGGCCCATGGGAGCCACCCTGTTGGAGATGCCTGGGAGGTTGATCTCCCCTCCCTGGTGTACTGGCCAAGGCTGGACTTTATCTGGGACCACATCCTTGCTTAGCTCTTTCTCCTTACTTGAGCTCTCCTGAGAGCACAGCCTCAAGAAGTCAAGTGCATCTGAATTCCTGCCTCAGGCTCTACTTCCAGGGCATCCGACCTGAGCCAAGTGCCCTGGATGAAAGTATTAGATTACTGTTACCATGAACATGTTCAGGGAGTGTATTAGTCTGTTCTCACTCTGCTAATGAAGACATACCTGAGACTGGGTCATTTATAAAGGGAAGAGGTTTAATTGACTTACAGTTCAACATGGCTGGGAGGCCTCAGGAAACTTACAGTCATGGCAGAAGGGGAAGCAAACATCCTTCTTCACATGGTGGGAGCAAGGAGAAGAAGAATGAGCAAAAGGGGGCAAAGCCCCTTATAAAACCATCAGATCTCATGAGAACTCACTATCACAAGAACAGCATGGAGGTAACTGCTCCCATGATTCAATTACCTCCCACTGGGTCACTCCCATGATATGTGAGCATTATGGGAACTACAATTCAAGATGAAATTTGAGTAGGGACACAGCCAAACCATATCAGGGAGCCAGGAATTTACTTCCCAGTCTCCCTGCCTTCCCCATGATTTGGTACTGCAATTATATGTATATATTTTCTGCCATTTATCTTACAATGCCAAGAATGAAAAGTTTTCCCTGTACACATTGACTGGTTCCTGGGCTGAGACTGTCCAGGCACATCCAGGGGAAGCTGTCCCTTCATCACCACTGGCCACCCTTGATAGTGTGTGCAGGCCTGAAGCATTTCTCTTCACTTTCCCTTAGCTTCTGACTGCTACAGGTTCCTCTGGACTTCACTTCGGCAGCCTACTTCTTAGTGCTTGCTCCTCAGTCATTTGTATGGAGGACAATGTCTGCTTTATGACAGCATCTGGGATGCTGTTGGCTCAGCCTAACACAGTTCCACTCTATCTGAACTCAGGTTGGCTTGCTACACCTTAGCCCTGTCCCTGTCATCATCATCATCATCAATCATCATATTCATCATCATCATCATCATAACTGCCTCTTACAAATGACTAGTATGTGCCAAATTGTCCATAGTATATGTAATAATAACAAAGACATCAGTTTTAACCTTCAACAATACCTGAAATAAAGAGTGACATCCCTGTTTTATTAGTGAGGAGCAGAAGCTCAGAGAAGTTAGGTTACTTCCTGTGGCCGCACAGCTGAGCCAGACTTTGAATCACAGTCATCGGGGGGAGAATCAAGTGTTAACTACTCAAGTTGTTTGTTGCAACTACTTTCTCTAAAAGCCCCGAAACCATGAGTCATTGATTTTGTCTAGCGAATAGCACTTCTGATAGCTGGTGTTCTAGGCCCTTCCCAGAAATAAGAATTGACGTTTAAACTCCTTGAATCTGTCCTTCCCTTTTCTTCTCCATCTTGGGCTTAAAGTTTCCTCAAATTGTTTTACTTCTATTTGCCATCCGACGCTTTCTTACTTTAACCTGCCGCACTCCTCCTCCATTCCCCAAGCCCCGGGCAAATTCATGCATATTATTTGCCCATTTCTTTCTGTTCCTGAGATTCATTTCTCTAACTTTCACTCAAGTTTATGCCACCCAAATTCCAATTCATACTAAGATTTACCTTTTCAGACCTACATTTAAATCAAAGCATATGAGATTCTTCTTCATCACAAATATTAAGAAGGGGGTAGTGGTCATGTCATTTGTCATAATTTATCATGATGTTTGGAAATACTTCATTAATTAAATTCCCAAACATAGCGTCCTTCTTTCCCCTTCCCAGGAATCCATTAATTAGAATTAGATTATTTCAAAATCATGACTTGGTAGCAACCTGTGACAGATATCTGAGTTACTCAACAAATCACAGGGGTTCTATGAAGTTGCATAGGAAAAGCTTTGCAAATGACAATACCCACTAACGAACTCACCATTTCCAACAATTCTCTGGCACACATCCTTCCCTGATCAGCCCTAGCCTCTATCCCCTTCCATGACCCAGGGTCTTTGTGAGTGGGTGTCAGGCTCTTGATGATTGATGAAAGGTGAATGCCTAAAAAATGAAATGCAAATTCAATTGCAATCAATTGCAAAGTGAAACTGAAAATATTGCAAAAGATGTAGGATTTCATGAAGTCAAGGGAATTGATATTGGAGGATGGTCTGAACCATTGGCAAAACAGGAATCAGAAGAACCCTTATAAATGGAAGCAGATAAGGATAAGGATGCCTGAACTTCTTTGAGAGAAAATAATTAGAATATCAAAAGCTTAAGGGAGTCTCTTGGGCAAAATGAGGAAGCCTTTAAATATTTTTCAAAAATGACTCTCTTATTTGCTCTCACTGAGAATGTTAAATATGAAATAAAGAATGCCCTATTGTGCAATCAGACAATTTTGTGAAAAATTATGCCAAAGGAATCAATGCATGATTTATTCTTTATTCTGGAATAGTAATGACCTACAACTAGTTATTTATGAGTTTAAAATAAATCAATTTTTATAACTTTTCACTTCTGGTTTTATTTTTTTAAATTTTATATTTTATTACTATTTTTTGAGACAAGGTCTTGCTGTCACCCAGGCTAGAATGCAGTGGCACGATCACGGCTCACTCCAGCCTTCACCTCCCATGCTCGGGCTTCCCAAGTAGCTGGGAGCACAGTCACATGCACCATGCTTGGATCGATCCTTCCTCCCTCCCTCCCTTCTTTCCCTCCTCCCTCCCTCCCTTCCTCCTTTCTTCCTTCCTTTTTCCTTCTCTCTCTCTTTGTTTTCTTCTTTTCTTTTCTTTTTTCTAGATGGGGGTCTTACTTTGATGCCCAGGCTGGTCTCAAACTCCTGGCCTCAAGGAATCCACCCACCTTGGCCTCCCAAAGTGCTAGGGTTACAGGCATGAGCCACCATGCCCAGCCCACTTCAGGTTTTAATATAGAGCCCCAGTAAACCTGGTTTTCTCTATTTTCTATGATGTTTTCCTTTCCTTTTAAGTAAGTTCATTCACTGTAGTCACCCCTGGAAATCAAAGCCTGTCCGTATAAGACAGAGTGCCTGCCCACAAGGAGCTTCTGGTGTTATTGGTGAGGCTTTCCAAATGCACTGGGCACAGGACAGTGACGAGTGAGAGGATTCCCTTCTGACCAGGCTGTAACTACGGTTCAACTGGGGAAAGAGGAGATGGGAAAAGGAAGGAGGAAATAAATGTCTTCTACATTCATTCAAGATCTGCAGGATCTTTACCCTGGTCTGGCCTTGCTTTCTTTGACTCCCAAGATGACCCTCTCCTTCTACACAAACCTTTTTTCCTGCTGCTGTCAGGAACATGTTGACAAGGCTCTTTTGTTGGCTTTCTGAGGGAGCTCATGAAAAGCACGTTGGGAATTCAGCAAAACACCGGGACTCTAACTGCTCCTGAATGAGACAGAATTAGAAAATGGCTTCAAATTGAAAACTTAATTTTCAATTAGTGTACATTCAGGCAGGAGTGGGAGGGATTAAGGGATGGCAGCTTGTTTGGTTAACATGCTTTTTAGAAGACACGTTTGCAAGCTATTAGTTAGCTTCCTCCTTTCCTCCCCCTCCCACCACCCTAAGTGCTCCTTGCTCTGTAATTTGGCAGCCTCTCGCTCACCAGCCTGCTGTGCTCTCAGTCCCCGACTGACTCAGATGCAGATGGCAACAGCGGCAGCCACAGGAAGTGGGACACAGCCTGTGGCCTCCCAGATTGGCTTCTGTGTGTCCTCCTTGCTGTGGACCCCGTGGGGTCACAGGTGAGCTTGTCACCTTAAAAGACGTATGCCCTTCTGATGGCTTTAAAAAACACATTTGGAAAAGAAAAAAACAATTTTTTTTCTCTTTCTTTCTCCAGCATATTTGACCATATTATGAGGCTCACCATTGGGCAGAAATATTCAGTGCAACATCTAAATTTGGGATTTGAGATGAGTAGGCTTGAAGGTGAGAAGAATGAGTGCTGTAGGAGTGGGGTATGAAGTTGGATATAGGGGATAGCAGAGGCACAGGTCAGGGATACGGATGGCTTTATCTGTTCTCTGGTGCCCTCTTTCTCATCTTTAGATAGGTGTCGTCCTCTTCTCTCCCTTTCCCCTTTCCCTAATTCACAAATACTCATCAGGCCCTGAGTGTTCCAAGCAACCACAGCCCTTTCCCCTTGGTTAGCCCTGCTTTCTCTGGTACTTTGCTATCTGTGATGAGTTATCTGTGGAGTCAGTGTCTCTAAAGTGCAGCCTCAATTAACACGTGCACGTGTAACACGGCCTGTTTACAAGCCCTGTAACTGGAAATCATTAATTCAGTCAGCAGAGCAATAACTTCATTAGGAACTTCCTTCTGTCATTAGTAGGCAAGAGAAAGTGTGCCACTGTGATTAAACATGCCATTTCAGACGTGGCAGGCAAGACTGCTATCTGCTTGGCAGGCGTGTTTCATCTTTTCGTCTTCCTTCCAACTCTTCTCAGATACAGCAAAGCTGGCTGCAAACGTTGGAAGCCAGCATTTCATTCTGTAACAGGCATGGCCGCTGGCTCCGCTGATCTGTCATTAGGGTTTTCCTGACTCCTTCTTCGACCTTGGCTCACATCCCAGCCCCAAGCTCCTGGCGACATCTGCTCCCTACAGATTGGCCTGAACAAATTCCAAGAGCCTTTACTTAAGGTTCTCTCTCTCTTGGTGAGTGCAACCCTAGGCTAATTTCTGCAACCCCTTCTCAAAGGCATCAGTGTCCTCAGCTGCCACTAGTGAAATCCTTCCCAAGGTTAAACTCCTCTCCAGAGAAGCGATCACCACACACTGTTTCTTCATTAGCCGTATCGTGCTAATGAGCGACTCTTGTTAATCCCTTCTCTGCCATCCAGGCTGTAGCCTTCCAGCCAGTTTCCAAGAAGTGTTGGATTTAATTGAAGAAACGATGAGACTGGCTCAAATGCTAACACATGCTTCCAGACTGAAAAAAAGGAGAATGGGAAGGAGTTTTGAAAACAAACTCCTACTAGACAAATACCAATGAATCTTGACAGCTCAGATGCACTTAATTGACTTTGAGAAATGAAATTGAAAGCTAGGATTTTCAGGCTTGAAGGGGTCCTAGAAGTCTTGTAATCCAATCCTTTTATTTAAAAAAAAATGCGGAAATTCTGATTTAAAGCAGCTAAAGGACCTGCTCAAGTGTCTAACAAGGGAGTGGTAGAGAAAGATGTCTAGCGCAAAGCCTAGGAGGACTGTTCCTGTTCCCTGCGATATTCACTATACACACAGCCCTTCTCTTTTTTCCTGTTGTAAAAGCAGTTGAGAAGGTTTTTGGTGAAGATGTCAATGCTCATCTACTTACATTTTTCCTTTGTTTTGGGATGGCATTTCACTCTTGTTTCCCAGACTGGAGTGCAATGGTGCAATCTTGGCTCACTGCAACCTCTGACTCCCAAGTTCAAGCAATTCTCTCACCTCAGCCTCCCAAGTAGCTGGGATTACAGGTGCCTGCCACCACACCCAGCTAATTTTTGTATTTTTAGTAGAGACGGGGTTTCACCATGTTAGCCAGGCTGGTCTCCAACTCCTGACCTCAGGTGATCCACCTGCCTTGGCCTCCCAAAGTGCTGGGATTACAGGCATGAGCCACCACGCTCGGCCTACTTACAGTTTTCAAGGATGTCAGTATGTTGCTCCCCAAAATTGAGGGGCATATCAGTCAGAACTCTTTTGGTTGCAAGATATGAAAATACAGTTTATCAGAAAGGAGAATTTATCTGCTCATAGACTCTAAGGGAGGTTGGATAACTAAATTATAGAAATCTGGGATGCAGGACAAACTAGAACAAGCTCTGGAATATCCCCAGCTCTTTCTTTGTTTTCCACTGTGTCTCCTGCATTCTTTCTCACTGAAGACTGCTGTTTTTCTCTTTTTCCTTTTGTTCTATTTTTCATATGGAGGGGAATAATTACTATCAACAGTGCTAAGTTTTACGCCTTACAGCTCCTACCACTGAAGAGGACTTAATCACACATACACAGTCTCGATCCGTAGAAAGTGTTTGGTTGGCTGGGGGTGGTAGGAGGAGCTGGCTTTACATATTTCAACTTACTTGATCCTCATAACAACTCTGGGAGTTTAGTACAATTAACAACATTTTGCTTTTGTAGGTGGAGATGATAACACAGATAGGTAAATTTGCTGGCCCAATGCCACACAGATCGAAAGTGGCAGACTGGGATCTAGACCTGGGCCATCAGGATTTTGGGTATTGCATTAAATCATCATACTATTCTGTGTCTTAAGTGACCAGACATTATTGTGTATGACAATGAGTTTTGGAAGAACCTCTTCTACTTCCTTAAATACTTTACCTACCTGTTGAATAATGATGTTGGTTGATTTAATTCAAAGTATCCATATTCCCCTTAAAAATAGAAATAACCCTGGGAACAATATCCTATAATTTTTATTAGTAAGATCCTCTCAAATTCAACTAACATTACTTAAATCCCTATTTTATTTATTTATAGAGACAGGGCCTTGCTGTCACCCAGGCTGGAGCACAGTGGCATGATCATAGCTCACTGCAACCTTGAATTCCCATGCCTAAGAGTTCTTTCTGTCTCAGCCTCTTGAGTAGCTGAGACTGCAGGTGTGTGCCACCATGCATGGATAATTTAAAAATATATATTTTGTAGAGATGGGGTTTCACCATGTTACCCAGGTTGATCTCGAACTCCTGGACTCAAGTGATCCTCCCACCGTGGCCTCTCTAAGTGGTGGGGTTGCAGGCATGGGCCACTGCGTCTGGCCTTAAGTGCTTATTTTACATGCTACATTAGCACCATGAAGTGGATGGTATAATCTTCACTTTACAAACGAGGAAACTAAGACTTGGCAAGGTTAAGCAACTTGCCAAGGTCACACATAAATAAAGCAGGCAAGCCAGGATGTGCACAGACCTGCCTTTCTCTGAGCCTAGCACTCACTAGAATACTGCACTTGTCAATGAAATGAATCTGTCCCATGCTTTCTGGTTAGCAGAGCTCGTTTTACCAGGGAAGGAAGGTAGAAAGTAAGAGGAGAAAAAGAAATTGTGTCCTTGAGGGGTAAAAGTGGGATTCCTTAAAAGATCTAAGGGGATCAATGTATGAACAAAAGAGGATGAATGTGAGGGGCTATACTGGAAAATTCCAATTCTCTCACTTTATGGCCCAGAGAGAATGGAAACATTCATTGACGTGAATGGAAGGCTCCAGCAATTAGGGTGTTAATATTTTGTGTAGACACAATTATGTTGTAACTACCAATTATGGGAAAACTCATCATTTTACTGTAATGTAATTACATTAAATAGCACCAGTGATGTCGGTGCAAAGACTGGGGCAGCCTCTAATTATCCACTGTACCCAGACACCTCAGCCTGGATCAGGAATAATTGGTGTAATGTGGTTTTGCATTTTAGGGTTGGCCTCTGTATTCCTCAGGAAATCTTTTCTTGCTTTCTGATCCTCCCTTGTGTGCGTGATTCAGCTGTGTTTGTGACCTGGAAGCTGATGAGATGTTAACACCCCCAGTCTAGGTGTATCTTAGTATTTCCCTGAGCAAGAAAGGAATTGAGAGGAAAACATCTCTTTATTTTTTTATTTTTTTATTATACTTTAAGTTCTAGGGTACATGTGCACAACGTGCAGGTTTGTTACATATGTATATATGTGCCATGTTGGTGTGCTGCACCCATTAACTCGTCATTTACATTAGGTATAGCTTCTAATGCTATCCCTCCCCCCTCGCTCCACCCCATGACAGGCCCCGGTGTGTGATGTTCCCCTTCCTGTATCCAAGTGGTCTCATTGTTCAGTTCCCGCCTATGAGTGGGAACATGTGGTGTTTGGTTTTCTGTTCTTGCGATAGTTTGCTGAGAATGATGGTTTCCAGCTGCATCCATGTCCCTACAAAGGACGTGAACTCATCCTTTTTTATGGCTGCATAGTATTCCATGGTATATATGTGCCACATTTTCTTAATCCAGTCTGTCATTGATGGACATTTGAGTTGGTTCCAAGTCTTTGCTATTGTGAATAGTTTTGCAATAAATATACGCATGCATGTGTCTTTATAGCAGCATGATTTATAATCCTTTGGGTATATACCCAGTAATGGGATGGCTGGGTCAAATGGTAAGGAAAGCATCTCTTACAGTTGGTGAGCCCTCTGACGACCAGGACTTTATTTATTTATTTATTTACTTATTTATTGAGACAGGGTCTTACTCTGTCACCCAGGCTGGAGTGCAGTGGCACAATCTCAGCTCACTGCAACCTCTTCCTCCCAGGTTCAAGTGATCCTCCAGCCTTAGCCTCCCAAGTAGCTTGGACTACAGGCATGCACCACCATGCTTGGCTAATTTTTGTATTTTTTTATTAGAGACGAGTTTTCACCATGTTGGCCAGGCTGGTCTCAACTCCCAACCTCATGTGATCCACCCGCCTCAACCTCCCAAAGTTCTGGGATTACAGGCATGAGCCGCTGAGCCCAGCCTAGTTTGGTTGCTTTTCAAAAATTCTTTTTTTTTCCCCCACAAATCTCATTCTTTTCAATCCAAATCCCATTCTTTTCAACATTGGGAGGGTGCTTTCAATGATTAGTTTGTGTGGGTGTCTGTGTTGGAGGTTATACATTTACTTTTTTTTAAAGCCAATCACTTGTGAATTTGATCTCAATGAATATCCTTGGGGAAAACCTACATCTTAGAAGGACAAAGGGAGGTGCAATGAGGTGAAGAGGCTCAAAGGTATGAGAAAACCAAAAAAATGGTCTCAGTTTTCTTCTTTCTTTGATGCTTGGAATTGGCAGTGATCTGATTTAAACATTAGGGGAGAGTAGCAGATGGTATGATTTATATTCACGTATAAAATGCTTTCCCAAGTGATTTGAAGGCCCTGGTGGATTTTAAACATTGTAATAGCTGTGATTATTTTGTTGTATTTTATAGACACGTTGTGTTTTGGTCATTCCTGATTGATTTCTTCTCAGTTCTAAAAGCAGCAGTGGTAAGGATAGGCATCTCCCATTTAAGAGATAGGGAAAGCAGGATAGAGGAGATGATTAAAAAATAGATTTACCCTAGGAGACATCAGCACAGGTCACTGCATCCTGAACTGAGAACAGAGACCCTGAGAGCCCAGCCTGATGGAATTTAGTTCATTCTCAAAAGAAAACAGATACGATTACAGTGGAGGTCAATAACCGAGTTGTACCAGCTGCGGGATTTGTAGCTTCCTGCTGACTGATGGGCCTCACCTTTCCAGATGAATTTTCTTTGCTTATATTAAGTCTCCGCAGAGAGGATTTTATTGCTCTTTGTGGAGTTAGAGAAGTTAGGCTTTTCAGTTTGGACGTTATGATTCTAAGTGAAACTGCAACTGGCCTTCTTAATTAATATCTAGAAGAAAGAGCCGTTATTTTGGAGAAACCCTCAAGCTATTTCAACGAGAGGGAAAATCAGGATGCCGTGAGGTGCCTCATCTTCCACAGGGAGAAGGTGAGGAGGATGGCACTGAGCTGGAACCTGGAGGCGAGAGCATTTTAGGAAACTGAGTCATAAAAATGACCCCACTGGATGTGCTTCTGGCAATGCTGCAGACCCTGGAATAAGCAAATATCTAAATAACGGAACAAAGTTTTCAGAGTTAGCAATCCCTCCTGTATATTTTGATCTTAATTGTTGACTACCTAACTTAAAACATTTTATTGTCTACTTTTATCCCCAATATGATTAATGCTTATGATAAAATTTAGAAAGTCACAGAGGAGTCATTCTCCTGTTCCTCTGTTGCACCGACCTTGGCATCTTGCCTGTGTCCCACGTTTGTCCCACTTGCCTATAGATTGATGTGTCCACTTCATGCCGATTTAAGAAATGGAAACTGAACAGCTAGAGAAAACCTTCCCTAACACTGAAACCAATGGTGAATTTGGTAAATGCCTTGCAGAAGATATGGAAGAGGGACAAGCATTTAAAAGATCTAGAAACACTGATGGCTGAATTATGTGTTGTGTTTCAGAGCAAGAATGCTTGGACAGTGATTGGAAAGGGAGGTAAGAATATTAAGGCTTTCTGTACAGACTACAGTGCCAGGGTTCTAGCCCCAGAGGGCAGTGGCCCCAAGTGCATGCTGAGTATCAGTGCTGATATTGACACAATTGGAGAAATTCGGAAGAAAATCATCCCTACCTTGGAATAGTACCACCATTATAAAGGAAGCAACTTTGACTGTGAGTTGAGGCTGTTGACTCATCAGAGTCTGGCAGGAGGAATTATTGAGGTCAAAGATGCTAAAATCAAAGAGCTTCAAGAGAACACTCAAACAACAATCAAGCTTTTTCAGGAATGCTGTCCTCATTCCACTGACAGAGTTGTTCTTATTGGAGAAAAACTATGGAGTTGTAGAGTGCACAAAATCATCCTTGATCTTATGTCTGAGTCTCCTACAGAGGACGTGCACAGCCTTATAATCCCAATTTTCATGGTGTAACCTATTACATTACATGATGTAACATCATTACATTATGGTGATTTTACAATGATGTCTGATGGCCACCTTGGATGCCTGGTGGGGTTTCCCAGGCAGGGAAGAGGTGCTTTTGACAGAATGTCTACCAGTCAGTGTGGGCATTCCCTGTCACTATCTAGAAGAGATTATTATGACATGAGTCCTTGTTGAGGACCACCTCCTCCTTCTTTTGGACAAGGTGCCTGGGGTAGTAGCAAAGCTGAGAATCTTCCTCTTTTTTCGCTACCACCACTGAGGGTAGGAGACATAAGGGCCTATGACAGAAGAGGAAGACCTGGAGATGGTTACATGGCATGGCTGGCTTCAGTGCTGATGAAACTTGGGACTCGTCAGTAGATACATAGAGCGCATCAGAATGGCACATGGCTTATGAGCCACAGAGTGGCTCCAGATATAGTTATTCCTATGCAGGGGATTGTGGCTCATATCATGGACCTATTATTACTACACAAGGAACTATTCCCAAAGATTTGGTTGGATCTATTATTGGCAAAGGTGGTCAGTGAATCAAACAAATCCATCATGAGTTGGGGCTTCAATTAAAATTGATGAACCTTTGGAAGGAGGTGAATATTAGATTATTATCATATAGGAACATAGGACCAGATATAGAATGCACAGTATTTGCGGCAGACAGTATGAAGCAGTTTTCTGGAAAGTGTTAACTAATACTAGTGAAGGACTGAAGGAGTCCTGCATCATTTTTTTTTTTAATCTGCTTCTGTTTAAAAAGCCATCATGCCTCTGCTTCACAGGTATTTAGCATTTGAGGTGTAGTGCAACCTTTGCTGTTCACCAGATACAATGTTTTAGTTCCTCACAAACAGGGCTGGGGGTGTAGGAAAGGGCTTGTAAAAACTAATGTTGAAATTTTGAAACAGCAGTAGAATGAGCGGATTTTATTTTGTGTTCATTGTTACTGGTTTAAAAAAATGTTCCCTGGTTTTAAAAAAGGTTCCCCCATGTAATTTTTGTGAACACTTTACTTTGTAGCCGATGTAACATTGAAGGGATGAGACAGGGAGGAAAAGTAGCAGTGGGCCAGCATGTCCCAGGCATCTGCTCAGAGCAGTGTGCAGAGTGTAAGCCTCTTTTGTAAGAAACGTTTTATGATTTTTAAGATAAATTTAGATAAACCTAAAATAAAGGGTCATAGAGGAAGTAAAATAAAAGTGAAGCACTCCCTTCTTGCCCCTCACCCCTCCATCATACCCTTTAAAAGTAACATCTGTGAATTGTTTCTTGTGTTTACCCTATACGATCATCTTAAATAAAAAATAAGTGTGTGTGTGTGTGTGTGTGTGTGTATGTTTGTGTGTCTAAATCATATTCTTTATATATTTCTGTAGCTTGTTTTTTTAAAAAATTAACACTACATATCAGGCATTGCTCTACATCATTAACTATAGATTTATATGGTTTATTTTAAAAATATTACAAATTATTCCAGTGCATAAATGTACTATTCTTACTTCCATCCGTTATTGATGAACATCTGGATGGTGGTGAGGATTTTTTTCTTTATCCTGTTAAAAAACTGCTGTCATTGCAAACAATGGTACCCTCCACATTTTTGTGCCAGTTCATCTAAGAGACCTGAAGACTGGAGCTGGAAGTATCTTCAGAGGTCAGCAAGTTCAGTTTCCTCTATTTGCAGGTGAGAAAATTGAGGTCAAAGAAGAGAAGTGATTTGCTCGGGATTATATATTCCGTTATGGTTTCACCATGTATATGATCCTGATCTCTTGACTCCAGAATCCTCTGTGTGTTGGAATTTAAATATAAGTGACTATTGAATGTTCCTTGAAATAAGTAGTCTGCAGACTGGGTTTTCCATTCTTCCATTGTATAGTTTTCTGCTGGGGCTGCTGCATAGAGATGTATATTTTGTGCACTGCACAAAAACACTCAGACTAATAAGAGGTGAACGAGGGCTGAAATGGAAGGTTTGCTTCATTTGTTAAGCTCTGAATCTGGTCTCGGTGCTACATGTGAGTGAACTTTCCCAGACTGAGCACCTTTCTCAAAATTACCCAAAGGCACCATGCAGGCTAGCAGAGGTCTCATTTCTGGGATTTGACTTTAAAACAGTAATGCAGCTTGTTGTGTCTTATGCAATGCTGTTAATTCCAGTGGACACAGAATTCCACTGTTGTTCACACTTTCTTATCTAGTCTTCCTGATGACTGACAGTTTGCATTTGATAGATAACTGGGTGGGATTAGGGCCACAGGATATGGTCACAGGTGGGTTAAATTTAACAGCCAAGTGTGGCTGACAGAGAGGCCTCTCATGGGCAGAAGATGTTATTTACTGTTTTGTGGTTTCATACTCAGCTTTCTGGAGCCAGTGAAATTATCCCTGCCTTGTGAAGCAGGGACACAAGGGGCCCTGCTTTTTAGTTGGGAGGGGTCTCCTTTTCAGGTAATTGGTAGCTTGGCGCTGTACATTTCTCATTACCTATTTTCCCTTGTATTCCCCACTCTGCCCCTGACTATTGCAGATTCCCTCTTCAGCTGCTGGTCAACAGACTCATCTTGCATGACAACCATTCAGCTAAGGACAATTTGTCACAACAGCTCCAGAAAAGTTATTTCACTTTTTAAACAGATTCCCGTTTTTGTTACGATGACTTCTTCTTCTTCTTCTTTTTTTTTTTTTTAGAGTCAGGGTCTCACTCTCTGTTACACAGGCTAGAGTGCAGTGGTGTGATTTTGGCTCATTGCAGTCTCAAACTCCTGGGCTCAAGCCATCTTTGCACCTCTGCCTCCTGGGTACCTGGGACTACAGGTGCATGGCACCATGGCAGGCTACTTTTGTTTGCTTATTCATTAGTTTTGTAGAGACAGGTTCTCACTAAGTTGCCCAGGCTGGTCTCAAACTCCTGGCCTCAAGTGATCCTACTACCTTGGGCTCCCAAAGTACTGCGATTACAGATGTGAGTCACTTTGCCAGGCCGATATGACGACTTTTTAAAGCAAAAACACACTCAAATAAAATGAACTCGAAACACACTAAATATAAATGTTATAAAGCATAGTGATATTCCAGGATTCCATCTGTAGGCATTTACTGGACCCAACAGTTTCTAGTTAGAGACTATATGGGACTTTTTGACTTGCACATCATTCTGAGTGACCTCCTATTTGTTCATATTTAAAGACTTTTTAAAAAGAGCAGTTTTAGGTACAAAGTAAAATTGAGAGGATGGCACAGAGATTTCCCATATACTCCCTGTCCGCAACATGCATAGCCTCTCCCGTTATCAACATCCCCCACTGGAGTGGTACATTTGTTACAATCGGCGGATCTACATTGACACATCATATTCACCCAAAGTCCATAGTTTACATTCTGGCTTACTCTTGGTGTTGTACATTCTACAGGATTGGGCAAGTTTATGAAGACATGCATATATTTACCATAATAGTTTCATACAGAATAGTTTCACCACCCTAAAATGTCTTTGTGCTCATCACCTATTCATCTCTCTCTCCTCTAAACCCTAGCAACCACTGATCCTTTTATTTTTTTTAAAACTTTATTTCTTCTTAAAACAAAACAAAACAAAACAAAACCGGGAAACGTGCAGAACGCGCAGGTTTGTTACATAGGTATACGTGTGCTGTGGTGGTTTGCTGCACCTATTGACCTGTCCTCTAAGTTCCTTCCCCTCACTCCACACCCCGCAATCGGCCCTGGTGTGTGTTGTTCCCCTCTCTGTGTCCGTGTGTTCTCAAGGCAACCACTAATCTTAAATTTTTTTTAATTGATGTAAAATATAGATGTATAATTTACTATCATTACCATCTTTAAGTATACAGATCAGTGGCAATAAATACCTTATTCTCCTCCGCCTCTTCACTTTCTTCTCCCCCATCCCCTTCTTGGCTTCTGGTAACCACCAGTCTACTCTCTATCTTTATGAGATCCACTTTTTTAGCTCCCACATATTATCAAGAACATGCAATATTTGTCTTTCCGTGTCTGGCTTATTTTGTTTAAAATAATAGACTTCATTTCCATCCGTGTTGCTGCAAATGACAGGATTTCATTCTTTTTTTATGGCTGAATAATATTCCATAGTATATACATACTATATTTTCTTTATCCATTTATCTGTGGATGGGCACTTAGGATGATTCTGTATCGTGGCTATTGTGAATAGTGGTGCAATAAACATGGGAGTACAGATATCTCTTTGCCATATTGATTGCCTTTCTTTTGAATATATGCCCAGTAGTGGCATTTCTGGGTCTTGTGGTAATTCTGCTTTTAGTTTTTTGAGGAACTTTTATACTGTTGTTCATAGTGGCTATATTAATTTACATTCCCACCAACAGCATATGAGGGTTTCCCTTTCTGCACATCCTCGTCAGCATTTGTTACTTTTGTCGTTTTTTTTTTTTTTTTTTTCTGAGACAGAGTCTTACTCTGTCACCCAGGCCAAAGTACAGTGGCACAATCTCGGCTCACTGCAATCTCCACCTCCCTGGTTCAAGTGATTCTATTGTTGTGCCTCAGTCTCTGCAGTAGCTGGGATTACAGGTGCCCACCACCATGCTGGGCTAATTTTTGCGTTTTTGGTAGAAATGTGGTTTCACCATGTTGGCTAGACTGGTCTTGAACTCCTGGCCTTAAGAGATCCACCCACCTCAGCCTCCCAAAGTGCTGGGATTAGAGGCATGAGCCACCATGCTCAGCTTTATTTTTGTCTTTTTATACATGCCATTTTGACTGGAGTGAGATGGTATCTCATTGTGGTTTTGATTTACATTTCTCTGATGATAATTGATGTTGAACATTTTTCATATACCTATTGGTCATTCATATCTTCTTTGAGAAGTGTCTGTTCAGATCTTTTGCCCATTTTTAAATGGAATTATTATTATTTTTTTGCTATTGAGTTGGTTGTACTCCTTATATATTCTGATTATTAATCCCTTGTCAGATGGATAGTTGGTAGTATCTTCTCCAATTCTGTGGGTTGTCTCTTCACTTTGTTGATTGTTTCCTTTGCTGCGCAGAAGCATTTTATCTTAATGTAATCCTAATTGTCAATTTTTTGCTTTGGTTTTCAACCACTGATCTTTTTATAGTCTCCATAATTTTGCCCTTTCCAGAATGTCATGTAGTTGGAATCATACGGTGTATAACCTTTTCGTATTGCCTTTTTTCACTTAGTAGTATACATTTACATTTCTTCCATGTCTTTTTATGGCTTGATAGTTCATTTCCTTTTAGCATTGAGTAATATTTCACTGTTAGGATGTACCAGAGTTTGTTTATCCACTCACCCTTTGAAGGACACGTTGGTCACTTCCAAGTTTGGGCAATTGTAAATAAAGCTGCTGTAAATATTTGTGTGCACGTTTGTGTGTGGACAAAAGTCTTTAACTTCTTTGGGCAAATACCAATGAGTGCCCTAAAATGTTTTGCTTTGTATTCATAGGCCTAGTGAGAGGAAGGAGTGGGGGGTGGGGCAGTATCAACTAAAACTCTTCAGTGTGTTAGGTAGGAGCATTTTTTCCCCATGTTTGGAAATCCTCTTGCATTTGGAACTTTTTTTTTCACCCTAAATATATGCTTCTGTGTAACAATTTTAAGTCTAGCTCAGTGAAGCAAATGGTGTAGAAAGGAGAACGCACCTTTCCCAGAAAGGGCTCCCTCTCACCTGCCTCCACCCACCTCCCACTGCTTTTCATCCTGTATGGTGTAAAATAAACCTTGATTGCACCATAGTTCATGAACTGACTGGATTTAGTTTTAGGTCTAACATTTAAGTCTTTAATCCATCTTGAATTAATTTTTGTATAAGATGTAAGGAAGGGATCCAGTTTCAGCTTTCTACATATGGCTAGCCAGTTCTCCCAGCACTATTTATTAAATAGGGAATCCTTTCCCCATTTCTTATTTTTGTCAGGTTTGTCAAAGATTAGATGGTTGTAGATGTGTGGTGTTATTTCTGAGGCCTCTGTTCTGTTTCATTGGTCTATATGTCTGTTTTGGTACCAGTACCATGCTGTTTTGGTTACTGTAGCCTTGTAGTATAGTTTGAAGTCAGGTAGCATGATGCCTCCAGCTTTGTTCTTTTTGCTTAGGATTGACTTGGCAATGCAGGCTCTTTTTTGGTTTCACATGAACTTCAAGGTAGTTTTTTCCAATTCTGTGAAGAAACTCATTGGTAGCTTGATGGGGATGGCATTGAATCTATAAATTACCTTGGGCATTATGGCCGTTTTCACAGTATCGATTCTTCCTACCCATGAGTACAGAATGTTCTTCCATTTTTTGTGTGCTCTTTTATTTCATTGAGCAGTGGTTTGTAGTTCTCCTTGAAGAGGTCCTTCACATCCCTTGTAAGTTGAATTCCTAGGTATTTTATTCTCTTTGTAGCAATTGTGAATGAGCGTTCACTCATGATTTGGCTCTCTGTCTGTTATTGGTGTATAGGAATGCTTATACATATAGGATTTTTGCACATTGATTTTGTGTCTGAGACTTTGCTGAAGTTGCTTATCAGCTTAAGGAACAATATCTCTCATTTTCAAATGGGTGTGGCTTTAAGAATTTCCTTGTCTGAATGAGTCAGAAGCAATTGAGCAATCCTGTCAAAAACAAAGTTTAGAAACGCACACATGTGATTTGCACTGGAATAAGTTAATACTGCTTTATGGTTTGATCAGGATTCTTGAGAAACAATGAGCACTGAGTACCCAGATGGGTTACTTAGTGAGGCAGGTTAGAGAAAGAAATATTGGAGTGATTGTAGAGAAAGAGGAGGGAAGAAGGCAGGAGGAATGCAGAACAGCCTTCAGGAGGAACTCATCAAGGCTGTCAGGAGCACTACTATGAAAAACTGGAAAGCTGTGGAGCATGAGAAGGAAAAATGCATGGAGTAGGGTTGGTATCTGCACAGGAGCAAGGTGGGCCAGTGTGGGGGATCTCTGAGGAAAAGGGAGGGAAGGCGCCAGAAAGCATTAAGTTGTGGATATGTCAGGGAGGCAACTCAGCCTGAACAGATGGTGGGATCTGGGCTTTGCTTTTCCAATGACAAAGAGATGTGAAGAGAGAGGGAGATAGATAGGTATATATATCTATAGATAGAGAAATAGAGACACAGAGAGAGACAAAGACAGATGACAGATACACAGACCGAGAAAGAAAAAGAGAAAGAGACAAAATGAGGGGAAGTGGAGGGAGGAAGAGAGAGAGAGAGAGAACAGAAACACAATGAAGACTGAGGCAAAGAGATACAGAGAGAATTAGAGAGTATCCGAGTTCCTCTGAGGAGAGGAAGATGTGATGGAACCAGGAAATGAAGCCTATTCACAACCAGACTGAAACAAGAGCCCTGCCAAAACATCATCTCCTAAAGAGAAGCATGCCCTAGTTGCCTGTTGGCCCTTGGATTCTGCACACTGCAGGTTACAAACTCTCATTCTCCAACTGACCAACTGCATAGACCTCAGGCTAAGGAGACACGAGTCACAGAGGCACTAGAAAGACAGAAAGATGTGAGAGGCAAGGGAACTGGGGGTTTGGTCATAAGAGGGAAGCACACAAGCCAGCCAGCAAACCTTTTTTCCTTTGATAGAGGTGGCAAGAAGATCACCACTTTAAAAACACCCCCAGAGCCCTGCATGACTAACTTTTTTGAAAATAAAAATAAATCAAAACCTATTATTAAGGCAGACAAAGGGGTTCCTTCTTTCTGGGTGTAGGTGGTGTTGGGGATCTTCTTGTTAGATTTTGGGAGTTCAGGTTTCTTTTGCTTCGCTTGCTACATCAGCTGCCCTCTTTTGCTGCCTCTATAAAGCGACAAGTCAGAAACGTTACCAGGGATAATCCAGTGTTTTACTTCATTAAGATGTGGCTTAATGTGATGGGAGACCCTGCTACTCCCAGTTTCGGTGAGTGGGTGAGATGTCCCACCGCGACTCTCCTGCTGGGTGAGTCCATGAGCTTTTCCTATCCTAGCTGCAGACAGAGCTGCACTGAGACTGTGGACAGTGGCAGCAATTCCCTCATCAAATGGTCATGAAGAAGTGTGTCTTCCATTGCCTCACTTCTTATCTCAGAGGAAGAACGCTGGATGTTTGTAGGAACAAGCCATTTGTAGTTTTGTGAAGGTGCGCACCTTCGATTTGAAAGCCTGTGTCATATAGGTAAATTTCTGAAAGCGGGTACAAAGTATTATACCAAATATTTTGAGGCTAGCAGAACCCAAAAGATTGCTCAAGATGGATAAATATTTATATGTTTCGCCTGAAAGTGGTGAGAGGCTATTTTGTTTTCCGTGGGCCAGAAATCAGCAAAAGAAAGAGGTCTTGTATCCATTCACATTTTTGTATCTTCAATTTCCATGATCAATTAAAAGACAGTAAACTCTTATCCTGAATAGAAGTACAATTAGGTCCAATAATGAAATCATCAAGTACTACTGAAGTGGAACTTGGTGGTAATTAGTTTTTTGATACATAAATACAATTTCCAAATGCGATTTGTCCCTAAGCCCAGGCAGCTGATTCAATTCACCATGTTTGCTATTACAAGGGAATGTGCAGTAAGGTGCATTCCAATTCCTCACGGATGCATCTCTCCAAGGAGAATGAAATGAGTTGGCTAACATCTGAAACAACTAGTGGGACATGGAGGATAGATGCTGTGCAGCTCTCCTGGGATCCGGGGTGGAGGGTGTGCCTCCAGCATCTCGTTGGCATGTGAACCATTCTATCAGATAGCAAACTGACTTTCTCTGTTTCTTCTGTTCCTGTGTCTGCTTGTCTCTCTTTTTCTTTCTCTTTCTGACACTTCTCCTTCATTAGTTTATCTATATGTTTATTCATTTGGTTTTTTTTGTTCGTTTGTTTGTTTTTGAGATGGAGTCTCACTCTGTCACCTGGGCTGTAGTACAGTGGTGCAATCTTGGCTCACTGTAACCTCCGCCTCCCGGGGTTCAAGCAATTCCCCTGCCTCAGCCCCCTGAGTAGCTAGGATTACAGGCACCTTCTACCACACCCAGCTAATTTTTTGTATTTTTTTTTTGTAGTGGAGACGGGGTTTCACCAGGTTAGACAGGACAGTGTCGACCTCCTGAAAGTGCTGGGATTACATGTGTGAGCTCATTCAGTATTTTTTGAGGGCTGCCTGCTATACTATGTCAGGTGCCGGCATGTAGCAGTAAGGAAAGGAGACACGGTTCCTGTCCTCAGGGGATTGCGAGTCTACTATTCAACTTGAAAGAAATACTTAGTTAAGTATAATTGTTGCAGTGCTAAGAAAGGTCCTATCAGAAGGCAGAAAGAGGGCTCTATCCTGGTCTGAGGGGTGAGGAAAAACTTCCCAGAGGAACTGACATTATAGCTTTGATCAGAAACACAGTTAGGACTTAGGCAGAGAATTTGGAGAAAACTGTCCAAGCAGAGAGGAATGCAGGACACTAAACGCAACAGAGAAACAGGAATGCCCATGCCAGTGGGAGCAGAGGCAGGAAGCAATCAGGACACGTGGATGAGATGAGGCTGTGCAGCCACAAATGGTTAGATCATTCAGGGCCTTGTATTAATAGCTCCTGTCAGAGGTTTTAGATTTAATTTTAGAAGAGATAAGAAATTCTTTGAAGATTGTAACGTAGAGGAGCCATGGGGTCCTTCTGTTTAGTTGCAGGCTACCCTAAGGTTCAATAATGATGTGCCTCTTAATTTGGAAGCTCTGATCACTCTTCAAGTCAGTTTCCACCATTCTTCAATATTTTCGGAGATATACCAGCTGGGAGGGAAATATAGGTGGTGGCCCATCCTCCTTCAAGGAGCTGTAAAGTCAGAATTTCAATGCCCCTGTGACAGGAAGCCCCAACAATTATGGTCAGAAGTACTTCAGGCAAAGGTTAAAGATTTGTGATGTGGGTTCATCAGATGAGAAAAACACTAGTATGAATGAGTATATTTACAAAGTGTTTACAAGGAGTGATATCTCTCCTCCCCACCTTCCTAACTGAAATCCTCTTAACAAGTAGTCAGATCATTGCTTTATTTTTCCCTCTGAGGCTGTGGACCATGTAGGGGCGAGGAAGGAGGGATTAGGACTGACTTTGATTCTTTCCAGAAAATACCACAGTGAAGTATTCGTTGACCTTGTTTTCTAAATGAATGGTGACTGCACCTTCAGTTGCCCCCGTGTATTTGTTAGGTGAAGGTAGGCTGTAACCGAGTACTTTAAAGAACAAAAGTGTATTTATCTTTTGTGTATTACTTCTGACATGAGCAATTCAGGTCAGGAAAAAAGCTCTGCTTCTCTTGGTCATTTGGGAACCCAAGTTTCTTGTAAGTTGTTACTCCTCTATCTCCAGGGACATCGTCATCAGCTGCACAAATAAAATGATGCTAGGTTTGTTGCTACATCAAGATTCCAGCTGACAAAAGGATGGAATATAGCCTCCCAGAAGACATTCTCAGAAATCTTAAGTGACACATGTCACTTCTGCTCACATTCCATTAGTGAAAAGTTAGTCCATGATAAGAACTTAGTCACCTAGGTCACACTGAGTTGCAAAAGAGGCTGTGCAATATAATCTACATGGCTGGCTGCATTTCTTTTGCTATGGAAGAAGGGAGAGCGGATTTTGATGGACAGCTAGAATTCTCCATCACACCCAATGTGGTAGATTGATTACAAAGTGGGTCCAATTCTTCACATCTTTCTGTGTCTGTACTCTTGGCAGTGTGATGTGGGGGCTCTTCCCACCAAGAAATAGAGTCTGTTTTACTGATCCTTGAATTGCGACTTGGCTTTTACTTTGCTTTAGCCAATAGAAAATGGTAGAAGTGGCAATGTGTATACCGTTTGTCCTTTCCTCCAAATCTGTCCATGGAGTCACTATAACTAGGACTATTGATATGCAGGTTGACTGAATATTGCACAGGAACCAGGACCTCAGAGGCAAGAACTTCATACCTGCAGAGAGCAGATCTGGTTTCTAGGATCCTGAAATGCACCAAGAAATTACTAAAGAGATGTTAAAGCACAAATATGTGTAATCCTTATATAGCAACTGACCCCAGTCCAAACTTTACTTCACCCCTTCTGCCATTCCAGACCTTGCCTTTTGACTTCAGGGCCCCTTAGCTGGCCAATCCACTTCCCAAACTATCAGCTGCTCAAGAAAAAGTTTCTGCAAGCTGACCAGCAAGTGATATATTAATACTTCATGACTGGTTCACTCTTCCTAGGTATAATAACTAGCAGAAAAAAAGCTGGCTGTATTTATTACTATTGAGATGATTTCCAGGTAAGGGAAGCCATTGCTATAGCAATTCCCTCCCAGTGGCACCAATGCAGGTTTAAAAATCTAGACTATTTTCCCACATCCAAATGGGGCCACTTAGAGTTTATCATCTGTTGATAGGAAAAGTTATCTGCACAGCTGTGGATCCACATTAGTTATGCTCTGTGCAGGACAACACTGTAAATTATTTGCAATATGCTGGAACTCAATACAGACTGAGTTTATAAATATGATATTAAACTCTTAAGAGGCAGTTGCAGACCTTTTATAAAGCCATTAATTTTTAAAGTGGTTTAGGATTCCAAATTAGCAGCTGGGTGTGGGTGCCAGCTTCCAAAAACAGACGGCGCTGGCTTTTCTAAAAGCAATAACAAGATCCTGAGATTAAACGGAAGGATCAGGACTTGGACGCTTTTTGAAAGTCTATTTCAAAACCCTGAATAATGTGTAAGTTTCAAAGCCCTCCCAGGTCCTGGAGGCTTCCCTGATCACCCCAGTTCATTGTCTGGAGTTCCATCACCTGGAGTTTTATCTTCTGGAGTTCCGTCATCGGGAGTGAGTTCCATCGTCGTCTGCAGTTCTATCGTCTGGAGTTTCATCATCTCGCGTTCCACCTGAATTCTAGCATGCTTGCTGCATGCTGACATTTTAAAACTAGTCACATACGACTTTGCATTATATACAGTATTTCATTTCTCTTATGTGTACCTTATATTTTCTGACTAAATACCAAATAGCTAAAATAATTCTACGTATTATAAACCCTTCTAGAAATGTGTTCTACAGAAAGAGAAAGTTTCTGTAATTTGACCTCACAAAGGTAACCACTGTTAACCATTTAGTGCAGAATCTTTCAGATATTATTTTTGGTCTCTATACTAACATATATGTATCTCTAAACAGAAATTATGCCATTTGTACTATTTTACAACAGCCTTTTTACATGCTTCTCCATGTACAGTGTAAGCTCCTTGAAGACAGGGATTTTATTATTTTATTATTATTTTTTTGAGACGGAGTCACTCTGTCATCCAGGCTGGAGTGCAGTGGTGTGATCTCCGCTCACTGCAACCTCCACCTCCTGGGTTCAACTGATTCTCCTGCCTCAGCTTCCTAAAGTAGCTGGGATTACAGGTATGAGCCACCATGTCTGGCTAATTTTTGTATTTTTAGTAGAGATGGGTTTCGCCATATTGGCCAAGCTGGTCTCAAACTCCTGACCTGAGGTGATCCACCTCTGCCTCCCAAAGTGCAGGGATTACAGGCATGAGCCACTGGGTCTGGCCAAAGACAAGGATTTTAGCTCAATAAATTATTCTGTGCTCATTTAGTATCTACTACGTATTCGGTGCAACAAGATAAAAAGTGAATAAAGTGAAAACAGTCTCAGATCTAAGGAGTCTTGCCTACCTGGCCAAAAGAAAATTAAAAAATTATTATAATAAAACAATGTGATGGGAAATGTAACATAGGTTTATTTTTTTTATTTTTATTTTTTATTTATTTATTATACTTTAAGTTCTAGGGTACATGTGCATAACGTGCAGGTTTGTTACATATG
>NW_012119710.1:275944-284195 GCF_000951035.1 Colobus angolensis palliatus | reverse complement strand
CCCTGCTTCAGCTCTCGCTGGTCGGGCTGCAACAGCTGAGCAGCACCGATTGTCCGGCACTCACTAGTGAGATGACCCCAGTACCTCAGTTCAAAATGCAGAAATCACCGGTCTTCTATGTCCTTTGCGCTGGGAGTTGGAGACTGGAGCTGTTCCTATTCGGCCATCTTGCTCCGCCCCCCATAGGTTTATATAAAGTGCTATGAAGAAGTCTTCAGTCAGCCCACAGGGAAAGAGGACACACATCTGTCCGACTAACTCAACTGGCTGCAGAGAGATTAATTTGGGTCATTAAGGAGCAAGACTTAGCCCTGGATTCCTCTCTCTGCTTGCCCGTACCTTGAAAATATTGGCTGTAAATAATTTTTTGGAGCCTGTTGATGTGCAGCACATTAAAAACTCTTACTGTCTCTGTCTCTCTTAGCTGATCACACTGACATAAGAGTGTGATATATTATTAAATGCCTATCTGTAGGATTCCAGGATTCTGAAAATGAATGTGCTTTAACAAAACGAGTATCACTGAAACCGCCTCCTGTACATCCCCACTGGCAGCACCACTATCCAGCCCTTCCCTGAAGTGCCATCTGGTCAAGTTACTTCACGTCTCTAAGCCTTGGTTTTCTCCCTGTAAAGTAAGAATAATGGTGCCTCTTCAAATACTAAGAGAAAAATACATGCGTTCCTCAATTCTGATGATTAAGTGAAATGATATATATGACAGCTCCCAGCTTTCATAGTGGCTATCAGCAACTGTTAAGGTAATGAGTATATAAAACAAGCAGGACCCAGGGGGTGCAATCAGCAACTTTATTTCATCTCAATATCCCTTTAGAAGGCTCTAGATAAAATTTCAAGTAAATTCCAAAACAGTTCTGTTCACTCTAGGGAGACCTAGGGTTACGTTAAGCCATAAACACAGTCTCAACTGAGTAATTCTAATGATCAGTCCTGTAGAGTATTTCAAATTCCAAAACCAATTTCACAATCAATCTCTCCTTTTCCAGCTGGGGCCTGTCCACAAACTAGTCACTTTTCATGGATAAGGGTGTTTTCTTCCTTATCCCCTTCTACACACTACACTTCCATCTTCCTTCCTTTCTTTTTTTGTTTTTATTCCTTTCCCCAATGCCCAAAAGCATCACAGAAGATTGCCTCAAGGCCATCCAGGCAGCTAAATCTTGGTGTTTTTTCCTTCTTTTTGAAAAGGGGTCTTGCTATGTTGCCCAGGCTGGTCTCAAACTCCTGGACTCAAGGGATTATCCTGCCTCAGCTACTCAAGTAGCTGGGATTGCAGGCATATACCACTACGCCTCCTTCCCTTCTTGTTACTGTAGTTACTTTTTTTTTTTTTTTTATAAAGTACAGAAGGAGTAATTATTTTTCTAACATTTTTTTTTTTTTTTTGTTCCACCACCATGGTGCTAAAGGGTTAGAAAAATAAAGGGTAGGAGGAGGGCGGCTAGAAGAGGTAAAGAGGTTAGGAATATCCCTCTATGATTGGCATGTACCCAGGATGGCTCTGTGCTCTCTCAGCCTGGTAGGTGTTGAAAGCTGACTCTCTCATGGGACCTTTTTGTGCATTCTTTGGTGATCCCAAACATCACATTTACCTAAGCCAGTTTTCTCCACCTTGGTGCTATCAATATTTGGGGCTGGATAATTCTTTGTTGTGGAGAGTTGTTCAATGCACTGGAAAATGTTTAGCAGCATCCTTGCCCTACACCCACTAGATGCTAGTAGAACCTCCCCAAGTTGGAACAACCAAAAATGTCTCCAATCATAGCTATATGTCTCCTGAGGGGTGAAATTCCCCATAGCTGAGAACCATTGACCAAGGCAAATATATTCTATTTCAGTAGTTGCTTACTCCCTCTGCTATTCCATGAATCTAGTATCTGCTTCCAGAGTATAAATTCAGAGTATATGCCAATCACAAAATACAGCAAGTTTCCAGGCTACAATACTATAGCACTCACCAACTCATCTCTTGTGCTTTGGATTTCCTGAGTAAGACTGAGGTGGACACCAATCTACCATGTCTTCAATGTGTCAAGCCTCCAAATGGTCCAATTCAAGTCTCTCACACTGTATTGGAGGACAGAAGCAGGCAATCCACTATAGCTCTTGGAGAACATGCTCTAAGAAAATAATTCTTACAAAAATATTTCTCCATCTCTATTCAGTACTCTTTTATGTCCTCAATCTGGTGATATCTAAGGAGTTTCTAGGACCTCTAATTTGAAGTATTTACTCATTGGCATATATCACAGCCTCTTTTGGTAGCTGAGGGCTATCTTATCTCATTATCTCAATTAAAACTTCCAGTTTAACTTCATTTTATATTCTTATCACTTCCTTTGTCTTTCTTTATAACCAATTCCAGCACCTACATAAATATAGTAAGAAAACAGCTATAGCTGCATCCACTGTCTATTGCTAAGGCAACAAACTACCCCAAACCCAGTGGCTTAAAACAGTATGCATTTATTACTGTTCATGGGTCTATGAGTCAGCTGAATAGTTCCTTTGGTCTCAACTGGATACACTGATGCATCCATGGTTAGCTGTGGGCCAGGTAGGCAGCTCTGTAGATCTTGGCATTGCTTTCTAACACGTTTGGAAGTAAACCAGCTATAGTTGCTGGTCTAGAGTGGCCTTGGTTAGACACTCTGCCACTTGGTCTTTCATTTTCCAGCAGCCTGGCCTGAGCTTGTTCACACGGCCGTGGCAGGGCTCCAGGAAGCACACAAGCTCTCTTTAACTTTATATGTATACTTTATAAGTACCAATCGTGTTTGTGATAAATTTAAACCATAAAACTAGCTGAAATTTTTATACACTCTTTAGCCAAGTGACTGTTAAATTTATGTTTTCACTCTGATTTTCATTCACCTTTTTGGAAACATCAATTATCACCTACATACAATGTCCTAAGAGTGGTACTTAGAGCTAGGGAGAGAATGTTTTAAAAACATCTTTTGTTTATTATGTTATCTCAGCCTAGAATTCACTCCCCACTTGTGAACCTGGTACCTGCAGTATCATATCCAGGGAAAATATAAGTACTTGCTTTTATTGTAAAGTTGTGTCCTTTGGAGCCCTCGTTTCTGATGAAGTAGCCCAGGAACCACCACAGGAGGCAAGAGAGAGAAAGATTTGGGGGATAATTCTGGGCTAGCTTGTCTCAACCATCAACCAGGGCAGCTGCAGTCGCTTCCATTTTATATTTGGAGTATTTGATAGATTAGGTTATTTTGGGGCACGTATTCATTCCCTTCCCCCACGTCCTCTGTGGGAGAAGAAGACTTTCCCACACATTGATGTTCAACTTGGCTGTACAATTTGCTTTGGCCAATGGAATGTGGATTGAAGTGACAAGGTGCCATTTCTGAGCCTCAGCCTTGAAGAGGTATTGCTCTTTCTACTCACCCTGCAGGGAGCTTCTGAACTCAGTCCCAAGAAGAACGTGTTTAGGTAGCTGCTGCTCCTCCAGCCTCATCCCCAGAATGAGACACTTGAGGCATAGCCAGACACACGTTAATAATAAACATTGAATATTGTATGATACTATGGTGTTTGTGACTGTTTGTAATGCAACAGCAACTGATCAATACAAACTTCTAGTTAGGATCTTACATGTAGTGAGGGTTTGTTCATTCATTCACTCATTAAAAAAAAAATCAAGTGCCTTACTATATACCAGTTAGAACACCACTGGATAGGTGGCCTTAAAAATTGATTGGCTTTGTTTATCTTCTTGACTTCTGCTCTTTACATTTGATGTAAAGAAGCTTACAGTCATTTATAATACATAGATTCTAAGAAATCAAATCAAGACACACCACCCTCAAAGGAAAAATAGTGCTAAAACATCAATTTAAGAAGTGACTAAGACCTCACAGAAAATTAGTCAATTACTTACAAGAAACAAGCAAGCCATATGTAAGTACACACAACTCTTCAAAAGTATATTTTAAAGAAGAGATGTTGCAAGGTGAGAGGACTGGCTACCAGGATTTACAATTCCAACTCCTCCTCTGAGGGTTGTATACCAAAGAAACCCAGTAGGAGTCCCTGATAGCCTTAGAGGTAGGCCGAGGCGGCTGATAAGACAAAGCCAGATTTTTCTCTTCCTTGTGTGACTAGCTCCTATCTTTCAGGCCCAGGGAAGGTGCCAGAGCTGATGAGAATGTATTTAGAATGAATCTTCCTTACGAGCTGTCAAGTTCAGTGGAATTGCCAGACCTGGGCTTTAATAATTTCCTGGGTTTTAGTACTGGAGCCTATGAAGATGATATACAGGCCACAAAGGATGGAGAGTGGTCTGGGTGGGGTAAAAAGGTGCGGGGAGGGAAGTTGGAGCTGCCATCATAATAGGTGTCATGTGTAAACTCATCCATCTGGGTCCCTGGGTTGCACACCTGTGTTTGCAGCTGGAGACAAGGGGATGGAGTGGGGAGAGGTGAAGCAGTTGGAGATAAAATAAGAAAACAGGCAAAGCTTGCATGTGGGGCCCTCTAGCCTCCCTTTTAACAACACCCTGCATGAGCCCTGCCTTTTCGTATCCCCATAGTCACTCCTTCCCCATCTTCTTTTCAATCTATCTTATCTTCTTTTCTCTAGAACAATCTCTCAGTTGTATTATAGGGCACAGTGTTTTAGGACTCTGAGATTTTAGGGTCATAAAGAGCAGCAGTCCAGACCTTTTATTTTATAGACGGGGAATCTGACACCAAAAGATGGACTGACTTTAGCACATTGACCAGCTGGCCAGTGGCAGACCCAGGATGGAGCCTTTTGATCTCAGATGATGCTGTTTCTATTACTCAAGGGGGAATTATTCTCTGCTAAAAACTTGAGATATTATCATCATCTGGGAATGTTGAAGAACAAAATAGATATGCAAAAGGGCAAAAGTCGAAATGAGGAATTTTGGATTTCAAACACGGGCAAGCAGGGAAGACATTTGTGGTACTGGATCCCTCCAGTACCCTTGAGATAAATCTCTGCTATTTCCTACTCTGCCTCAGGGTGGAGGGGGAAACTTCTTTTGAAGATACACCCTGCAAATGTACCTGGTATGAAAGAGGGACCATCCTTTCAGAAGCCTAGTATGCCTTTACCTCCCATTCCTTATACTTTTAGCCTCCATTCATTCAAATAAGGAATTTCATGCTTACTGTCTTATAGAAGGGCTGACACAATAGAATGCAGTTAAAACAAATAATCTGTGTCTCAAAGAGACTAAATAATGAGTGAGGGCAAAGCTTTTAGCTACAGCCTGGATGAAGAGAGGAGGAGAATTGAAGAGGAAACAGGAAAATGTAGAAAATGACATCTCTTTGGGCTTTACATCTTGTCTACCATTTGCTTATCTCTGGGGAAAAAAAAATCCAGTAGATAAGTTTGAGTTTTTCTCAGGAAGTAGGAACTCTGGTGTTATACTGGTTAATTACTGTTACATACAAAGCATGCCAAACAATGAGCATTTACTTAACTCCTGCATCTGTGGATTGGATGGGGCTGGCTGAAATTGATTGGTTTGAGCTTGATTTGAACTCTGCTTAGTTCAGCTGGGCTTGTTCACATGTCTCTGTGTTGGCGGGTGATCAGATGATTTAGCTTGGACTCACTAAAGAAGCTTGGCTCTGCTCCACATGTTTTTCATCCTCAGACCAGTGAGATAGCCTGGACATATTCTTCTCTTGGCTATAGTGGAGGTGCAAGAAAGTGAATGGAAACATGCAAAGCCTCTCAAGGCCTATGCATGGAGCTGGCACACTGTTTCTTTAATCTCATTTGATTAGCCAAGGCAAGTCATGAGGCAAAATTCAAAGTCAACAAACAGAGAAATAATAGAATTTATCCCTTTAGTGGGAGGAAGTGCAAAGTCATATGGCAAAGGTATGGGTAGAGGAAGATACAAATAATTGGACCAATCATGCAACTTATTGTAACACCTTTTCTGGGTAGAACTATAAAAGTTGGCAAGACTTCAGCATGTCATGGGAGCAAATATTTGTATAGTTTGTCTAGAAGGTAGCTGGGCTTTAGCTAGCCGTACAACATACTCATCCCATGGGAATATTTCCTATGACATTGGCCATGGCATAGGTGTAACACAAAGAGACATACATGAAGGGGCCATCAAATGGTTATAACCTAGCAATGACCTGCCAGGTTAAGGGCTGAGCATCACATGGAATGATTGATGGTTACAATGCATACTTGCATGACTGTATGACAAGCAAAGACTAGTTGTCCTCTTTCTCCAAAGCTTTGTCACCATGAAAATCTTCTGGAACTTACACATAATCTCTAGAAAAGAGGATGTGTGTATCATAGGTGGATAGGGTTTGGGGGCACATAGCCAAACTAGTTGAGATTAAGTTTTTAAATTTATTTTTATTTATTTTTATTTTTTGAGACAAAGTTTAGCTCTGTATCCTAGGCTGGAGTGCAGTAGTGCAATCTCACCTCACTGCAACCTCTGCCTCTTGGGTTCAAATGATTCTCATGTCTCAGCCTCCTGAGTAGCTGGGATTACAGATGTGTGCCACCATGCCTGGTTAATTTTTTTGTATTTTTAGTAGAGACAGGGTTTTCTCTGTTGGCCAGGCTAGTCTCAAACTCCTGGCCTCAAGTAATCTGCCCGCCTTGGCCTCCCAAAGTGCTGGGATTACAGGTGTGAGCCACTGCAGCCAGCCTATTTTGATTTTTAAACTTTGACATATGCTAGGCATTGTGACTCACATCTGTAATCCCAGTACTTTGGAAGGTTAAGGCAGGAGGATTGCTTGGGCCCAGAAGTTCCAGACCAGCCTGGACAATATAGTGAGACCTCATCTATACAAAATATTTAAAAAAATAGCTGAGTGTGGTGGTGCATGCCTGTGATCCAAGTTACTGGGGAGGATGAGGCAGGAGGATTGCTTGAGCCTGGGATTAGTGAGCTATGATCAAACCACTGCATTCCAACCTGGGTGACTGAACTAGACCCTGTATATAAAAAAAAAAAAAAAAATTGACATCACCTAGAACATCTTACAGCTCACTAGTTTTTATAGTCCACTGAATAATTCATTTGAGTACTTTAGCAATAAATTATTCTAAATAACATAGACCAGAACTGTCCAACAGAGATATAATATGAGCCACATATGTAATTTAAAATTTTCTAACAGCCACACTAAAAATATAAAAAGAGATGGGTGAAACTAATTTTAATAATACATTTTTACTTAACCCAATATACTGAAAATATTATGAGATTAAATTTTTATCACTAGTTGGAATGGGGGACTGAAATAGAAGTTAAGTTTACAATCACATTTCCAGCATACCTGAAGTTCTGGTTTGCCACTGATACCAGCTATCCCTATGCACTCTCTATTCTTTCATGTATCCACAAGTCATGTTTTCTGAATAAGCCATTGCTTTCTTATACCTCTCTACTTCCAGTATCAGAACTAGAAGTTGGCTTTCTTGTCACCAAGCAACAATTTTCTTTTATAACTCCATGAAAGTCACTGAATACAGAGTAGACATGATATCCTTGAGAGGCTAGACGATCAATGAAATTCACCCACTAAATGACCTGCTCCAGGACACTAGCTTTGTGACCCATGATTCAGATTCTTGCTGAATGGCCTTAAGAGTTAATTCATATTCTAGACCTTCTATACTGCCCTCAAATATTAAGTTCAGAAATTTCCAGAGTCTGTGGTGCAGTTGTTCTTGTTTGAGCCATCTCTGAAACTCCTACCCTTCCCTCAACCTCATGAAAGTGAAGAAAGTCAAGGGTAGGTTAGGAAGATTTCAATGAATATTTAAACATAGTTCCCTTTTTCCTTCTTAAATATGCTCTCAGTACTAACATCAACACAGTTTCAAGTGTTGCTAATATTTCCTAATAAAACGATCAAAAATGAAAAAAAGATGCTTTGGGCATATTTTACTTTCAATTTTGTAAACAAACCACATTGAAGTTTCACTCCTGGGATAACTATGGTTGGCTTTTCTTCAATTAAAAGAGAAACATGTATTGATTTACTTACAGATGGCATCACTTAATATTGGTGTGTAGGTCTGTTGAATTAAATAGTTTCCTTGGCCATGGTAATATTCAGGGTAGGATCGATGTGCAAGTAAAAGGAAGAAGATGAGCAAGCAAACAGATGCAGTACTCTTTATTCATTGACTTATTTAAATCTTTTTTTTTTTTTTTTTTGAGACGGAGTCTCGCTCT
>NW_012119710.1:178113-275894 GCF_000951035.1 Colobus angolensis palliatus | reverse complement strand
CAGTGGCGCGATCTCAGCTCACTGCAAGCTCCGCCTCCCGGGTTCACGCCATTCTCCTGCCTCAGCCTCCCGAGTAGCTGGGACTACAGGCCCTCGCCAACACGCCCGGCTAATTTTTCGTATTTTCAGTAGAGACGGGGTTTCACCGCGTTAGCCAGGATGGTCTCTATGTTCTGACCTCGTGATCCGCCTGCCTCCGCCTCCCAAAGTGCTGGGATTACAGGCGTGAGCCACCGCCCCTGGCCGGCTTATTTAAATCTTAAAAGACCCTGTGAGACACTTGGCATTAACCTCATGTAGCATAATGTTTACTAACCATTCCCATAACTCACGCAAGTTTTCTTTATAGAATAGTTGGCTGTACAGTGATCACCTCCGTGAATATTGTGTATTCAGTTCCAGACCACAGCAATAAAGTGAATATTGCAATGAAGAAGGTCACACAATTTTTTTGTTTTCCCAGTGCATATAAAAGTTATGTTTACACTGTACTGTAGTCTATTAAGTTTTTAATAGCATTATGTCTAAAAAACCCAATGCATACACCTCAATTAGGAAATACTTTGCTCTCGTTAAGAAGCAGGCAAAGGATCTGAATAGACATTTCTCAAAAGAAGACATACAAGTGACCAACAGGTATATGAAAAAACACTCAAAACACTAATTATCAGAGGAATGAAGATCCAAGTCAGATGAGATATTATTTTACCTCAGAATGGCTATTATTAAAAAGACAAAAATAACAAATACTGATGAGTATGTGGAGAAATAGGAACTCTTATACACTGTTGGTGGAGATGTAAATTAGTAGAACTATTATGCAAAAATGTATGGAGATTTCTCAAAATCTAAAAAAAAAGAGAGATCCACTATGCAGTCCAGCAATCCCATTACAGGATATTTATGCAAAGGAAAATAAATCAATCTTTCAAAGACATGCCCTCCACCCCCACGTAGTCTATGCTAGATTGCAGTATAGTGTAAACGTAACTTTTACATGCACTGGGAAAACAAAAAATGCGTGTTACTTGCTTCATTGCAATACTCACTTTATTGCAGTGGTCTGGAACCATATCCACAATATCTTGGAGGTATTACCTTACAGCCAACTATTCTAGAAGGAAAACCTGCCTGAGTTATGGCAATGGTTAGTAAACATTATGCTACATGAGGTTAATGCCACATTATTGCAGCACTATTCATAACAGCCAAGATATGGAATCAATCTAAGTGTTCATCAAAGGATGAATGGATAAAGAAAATGAGATGTATGCATACACAATGAGATACTATTCTGTCATAAAAAGAATGAGATCCTATCATTTGCAGCAACATGGATGAAACTGGAAGTCATTATGTTAAGTGGACTAGGCCAGGCAGAGAAAGACAAATATTGCATGTTCTTATTCATTTGTGGAAGCTTAAAATAGTGATCTCATGAAGGCAGAGAGTAGAACAATATTACCAGAGGGCTAGGAAGGGGATGGGGGAATGACGAAAGGTTGGTAAATGGGCACAAACATACAGTTAGATAGATGGAATACATTCTACCACAGTAGGGTGACTATAGTTAGCAATAATTTACTGTATATTTCGAAACAGCTATAAGGGAAGATTTGAAATTTCCCAACACACAAAAAATGTTAAATATTTGAGATGATAAATATCCTAAACACCCCAATTTGATCATTACACCATTGTGTGCATATATCAAAATATCACATGTGCCTGATAAATATGCACAACTATTATGTACCAATAAAAGGTTAAAAAATGCTTTTTTGCTAAACAATGCTAATGATCATCTAAGCCTTCCTTCGGCAAGTCCTAATCTTTTTGCTGGTGGAGGATTATGCCTTGAGGTTGATGGCTGCTGACTGATCAGGGTGGTTGTTGCTGAAGTTTGGGGTGGCTGTGGTAATTTCTTAAAATAAGACAACAGTGAAGTCTGCTGTATCAATTGATGCTTCCTTTCACAAAGGATTTCTCTGTAGCATGCCATGCTGTTTGATAGCATTTTCCCCACGGTAGAACTTCTTTCAAAATTGAAGTCAATCCTCTCAAACCCTGCTGATGCTTCATTAACTAAGTTTATATAATATTCCAAATCCTTTGTTGTCCCTTCAACAGTGTTCACAGCATCTTCACCAGGAGTAGATTCTATCTCAAGAAACCACTTTCTTTGCTCTTCCACAAGAAGCAACTCCTCATCCATTAAAGTTGGATCCTGAGATTGCAGCAATTCAATCGTATCTTCAGTCTCCACTTCTAATTTTAGTTTTCTTGGTATTTCCTCTGTATCTGCAGTTACTTCCTCCACTGAAATCTTGAACCTCTCAAAGTCATCTACGAAGATTGAAATTAACTTCTTCCAAACTCTTGTTAATGTTGATATTTTGACCTCCAACCATAAGTTGTGAATGTTTTTAAGGCATCTAGAATGGTGAACTCTTTCCTGAAGATTTTCAATTACTTTGCCCAGATCCATCAGAGAACTCACTATCTATGGGAGATGTAGCCTTAGGAAATGTATTTCTTAAATAGTAAGACTTGAAAATCAAAATGACTCCTTTATCCATGGGCTACAGAATGCATGTTGTGTTAGCAGGCATAAAAGCAACATTAATATTCTTGTACATCTTCATCAGAGCTCTTGGGTGACTAATGCATTGTCAATTAGCAGCAATATTTTGAAATGAATCTTTTTTTCCTGAGCAGTGGGTCTCAACAGTGGAATTAAAATATTTGTAAACCATACTGTAAACAGATGTACTGTTATCCAGGTTTTGTTATTGCATTTATAGAGCACAGGCAGAGTAGACTTAGTATCATTCTTAAGGTCTCTAGGATTGCTGGAATGATAAATAAGCATTGACTTCAACTTAAAGTCACCAGCTGCATTAGCCCCTAACAAAGGAGTCAGCCTGTCTTTGAAGTTTTGAAGCCAGGCATTGACTTCTCACTAGCTATGGAAGTCCTAAATGGCATCTTCTTCTGATAGAAAGCTATTTTATCTATATTAAAAATATATCATTGAATGGAGCCACTTTCATCAATGACATTTGCTAGATCTTCTGCATAACTTGCTGCAGCTTCTGCATCATCACTCGCTGCTTTGGACCTTGCACTTTTGTTTTATAGAGATGGCTTCTTTCCTTAAACCTCATGAACCAACCTCTGCTAGCTTCAAACTTTTCTTCTGCAGCTTCTTCACCTCTCTCAGCCTTTACAGAATTGAAGAGAGTTAGGGCCTGGCCTGGATTAGTCTTTGTTTTAAGGGACTGTTGAAGGTGATTTGCTCTATCCAGACCATTAAAACTTTCTCCATATCAGCAATAGGACTATTTTGCTTTCTTGTCTTTTGTGTGGTCACTAGAGTAGCACTTTTAATTTCCTTTGCATTCATGACTTGGCTGTTTGGCGCAAGAGGCCTACCTTTTGTCCAATCTTGGGTTCAACATGCCTTCGTCACTAAGCTCAACCATTTCTAGCTTTTGATTTAAAGTGAGAGACATGCAACTCTTCCTTTCCCTCGATCACTTAGATGGCATCATAGGGTTATTAACTGGCCTAATTTTAATATTACTGTGTCTCAAGAATTGGGAGGCTGAGGGGAGTGAGAAACAGGGGAACAGTCGGTCGATGGAACATTTAGCCCACTTACGCTTTTTGATTATGTTTGCCATCTTACTGGGGTGTAGTGTGTGATGCCCCAAAACAATTACAATAGTAACATCAAAGATCAGTGATTACAGAGCACCATAACAGATAAAACCATATAATAATAATGAAACAGTTTGAAATACTGTGAAAATTGCCCAAATGTGAGACAGAAATATGAAATGAGCACATACTGTTGGAAAATTGCCAATAGACTTGCTTGACACAGGGTTGACACAGACATTCAATTTGCAAAAAATGTGGTATCTGCAAAGCACAATAAAGTAGAGCACAATAAAATGAGGTATGCCTGTATTAGGGCTCGGTGGGGAGCCACCTACCTGCATAGGATGTCTGGACACCAACAGATTAAATTTTTGTAGAAACAGTCATCATCATTCTTATTGGGTGGTCACCAGGCAAGGGGCTGCCACAGATGGAACAAAGTTTCTTCTACTTAGGGACTGGTTTTAATAGTAGGACTTGCATGCCTATATTGAGAAGTTCTCTGTTGAGGAAAAGCAAGGCAGTTGCCTGGCAAAGACTTTTGTTCAGCATTCTTCCTGGGCTCACAGACCACACCCCTTGCACTTTTGCAGCATATGCATTGGGGTGTGCACTGGGAATGGAGGAAATGCTTATTGAAAAACTCTCCAGTATCAGGTCAAACTACAGAAAACCATATCAGATCCACTGTGTTTCCTCTCTTATCTCCCTCCAAGTCTTCACTATCCTCCAACTGAAAAACACACACATAGTCTCTCTCTTCCAATTTTATGCACAATTGTGAACATCTTAAATTGTTAGAACCTGGGAGGAAACCCTCACTATGCAACAACAACAACAACAACAACAACAAAAAGCCTAGGACTTTTCTCATCTCCCCAGTGGAAAATTTTTATTTCTTCCTAGGGAGGATGGGCAAAAGTTGGGGGAAGGAGTGGGTTGTCTTTCTCTCTTGAACAGGCTCAGTCACTACTAATGACACTAAAATAAAGAAGGAAAATCCTCATATTTCATATAGGGTTTTCATATTGGAAGAGGCTGGGTGACTGTATCTAGCTATGCTTCTTTCATGGAACAAAAATTGAAGCATACACAAGTTCATTTACCGAAGTTCCCACAAAAAGTAAATGACAAAATGTACATTAAAATTCAGGGTTTTTCTGACTCCAACAGTTACGATATTTCCACTCTTCCAAAACATATAGCTTTTGGGTCTGGCTCTAACTAAAGATATATTGTGAGCAAAAGAAAAAAATGGGCCATTTAAATTTAGCACTGAGACTGGAGGAATACAAGACATGGAATGCATTGTGCAGGAAGAAATAAATCCAAATGCCCTCTTTGTTCTTTATTGCCACTCCCCTCCTCTCATATAAATGCTCAGCCCAGAGCTCAGGCAGTGGTTGGATTTGGGAGGGTTAAGGAATGTTAACTAAAATAAGCAAAGCAGAGATGGATTCCAGTTCCATTAGAGCTCAGCCTAAAAGCACTTTCCTTCATTTGAGGGAAGCAAATGAAGTGAAAGACAGTTGCCAGATCCTTCGCTCATTTCCTAGAAGCTAATGGACCATGAGGGGAAGTATGTTTATGCAACTGTACATACAGCCAAAGAACGTGCTCTTAAACTGTTGTCTGGGGGTTACAAATGTGCCTTACTTTCAGAACACACTTTGTCTATGTGACGACGTGAGGAATTTCAGAAGCCAGTTCCATTCTTTCCTTTTAGCTTGATCCAGATATAGGCATTGAATTGATTGATTGATTGATTGATTTAATGAGCACTAATTAGCTCAGGAAGGAATTACAGAAGTCAACCTGAGACCCAGTATCTGTCAGCTGGATTCTTATTAGAGAGTCAGTGAGTCAATCACAGGGGTGACTGATTGATTGACTCACTCGTTTATTCACCTGTTTCCAATTTGCAAGTTTGGGTGCTTGGCAAAGTACTTGGTCAATCTTTCAAGATATGTAGTTTTTAATCTTTCTCTCTCTCAACATATCGCAAGATTGAACATTATTTGTTAACAGGGTATAGACTGTATTGGAAAAATGTATAACTATATTAAACTCGTAATTTTCAATGGTAATTTATTAGAATGCAACTAAAATACACAACTAAAATACAGTAAGTTTAAAGAAAAATCATAGAGATGAGACTGAACTATGGCAGAAATTCATAAGATAGTTTGTAAATGACTGATACTCGGGAAACAGTTCTATGTGCTGTGGGGGATACATGAAGTTACCTTTCCTTGAAGGAGCTCACACTTGATATGAAAAGACAAGACAAGAATCTTACAGAAGAAAACCTATACTATTTTATAGATAATATGCTTTCCAAGTTCAAAGGAAGGGCAGGGATGGATGAAGTGGAGACACCACGGGACGACTTCATGGGTGATGTGGAATGTGACTGGATTTGAAGGACAGGAGGGTTTGGAGGGAGGAGACAGGAATGAAGAACACGGTATAAAGAGAATGTGGTGAAGAATCATGGGATGCACTGTTTAGAGGGGGAATGGACCCATTATCCTCTCCTGAACCTGTGGCAGACATACCTGAATCAGTATTGTGGACATTTGCTGGATTAAAAAACTACTTATTTATTTGTCACTCTGCATCTATTTTTACTTCCTTGATAATGCTTGCTTTTTTGGGGGGCATTAGTTGTTTGTCATTTATGCTGGTTTGACAGGATTTTCCATCAAAGTGCCTGTGACTCTTAACTAAGTGGTAGGCATGTGATCCAAGTTGGCTCACTGAACCCTCTTAGGTGAACTTAGTCTTTTTTTTATTTTTTGAGATGGAGTCTCGCTCTGTTTTGAGGCTGGAGTGCAGTGGCATGATCTCAGCTCACTTTAACCTCAGCCTACTGGGTTCAAGCGATTCTCCTGTCTCAGCCTCCCAAGCAGCTGGGACCACTGGTGTGTGCTACCATGCCCAGCTAAATTTTTTTGTATTTTTTTTTTTTTTTTAGTAGAGACAGAGTTTCACTATGTTGGCCAGGATGGTCTCGATCCCTTGACCTCAATATCTGCCCACCTTGGCCTCCCAAAGTGCTGGGATTACAGGCATGAGCCACCGTGCCCAGCCAAATTTGAGCCTTTTAAGCAAAGATGGACAATCCAGATGTTAGCTCATTTACCCTTGTAGTTCTGCCCTACCAGAGCTTTTCATCAGCTCCTGTCATCTGGAGTTCCTGGCTCCTGGACCTTCTGAGTCTGGTTCTTAGCTGTTGGCTTGATTCTGTGAGCCACCTGATACCCTCACAGTAAATCCTCTTTCTGCTTCAGTTAGCCAGTGACCAGCTGGGGTTTTTCGCTGCAAGCAAAAGAAAACAAACTCTGACTAACAAAGAGAAAAATATTGGGAAGATATCAAGTGGCTCACAAAACTGATGAGAAGCCTGGGTCAACAAGTTTTAAAACATAGATGGGAAGCAAAGGAAACTGCATAACTGGAATCATAGCCAAGGTCATGTCACATGAAAAGTCCGTCAAGGATGTGTTGGTGCAACCCTGGGCACCTGGCCACTTTCTTTGGACATGAATACTGTCCCTTGCACTATCCTTTGGCCTGCCCCTTGTCCAGTGCTGGACACTGGATGCTGTCCCTTCCACTATCCCCACTGGACACTGGAAGAAGGTAATTCTGGTGCTACTCACACCAGCTTCAAAGCTCTAGATAGAAAGATCTGATTGGCTAAAGCCTAGAATGATTACTTTCTAAAGCTGGTGGATAGATCTACCCTCTCTCATATAGTGGTAGATTCCTCAATTACACAAAAGGAGTTCAGGTGTTGGTGAAAAAAAATCTCCTTTAACAGACATGAGGCAGTGGTACTGAGGTGGAGGGTCTCTGGTGGATCTGACTTTTCTCTTTGGCTTGCCACTTATCTCGTAGTTTGAGCTGGAAACATTAGCTTGCATTTTCTGTAAGATGATCACAAATTTATAGGTTAATAACACTAATAGTGTTATTGACGATGATGATGGTGATAATGATAAGAGCAGCTATTTATTGAATGCCTCATATTTTCTAGGCATCCTTTTAGGTGGAAATGCATATCATCTCTAATTCTGAATCTTCACGATGACTCCGTGACATAGGTTTCAACACTCTCTTTTTACAGATGAGAAAGTGTAGGTTTAAAGGGATTAAGATCACTCAACGACATGTGCCACAGTGAGGAATGAAATCCTTGTGTATCTGACACCAAAGGCATTTGGCATTTCCTTTTCCTTTGTGAAACAGTGTCCATTGAGCTTTTTTCCCAAATATGGCTAAGAAAGCCATCCCATGGCTAATTCGTACATTGCTTATCTGATTACAGAGCAGGGCTGACTGCATCAGTGTGGCAGTTCAAAATGGTGGAATTACCTTCCCACCACAGTTGGGAAGACAAGAGATTGTGCCCAGGCAGCCATCAGGCCTTCCAGTTATGTATTCTTTTAAACATCATTACACACACACACACAGAGCCAGTATGAGCTCTCTTGAAAAATCTTTGAATTGTGGATTTTACATTAAAGTTACATCTTGTAGCTTTAGGGTAAGGCAGTGGGAACAGGAAGGAGTGAGGTTTACCAAACAGAGGTAAAAAAAAGGTTTAGGTTTTTCTGCATTCTAGATGTGCTGGGAAAAATAAGATGCAGGTTACTATCTGTTTGATTGCAAGATAAATAAAAATGATTTGGAACTCTGCCTTCAAATTGTAATAACTCCATGCTTGCCTTTGTTATCCCAAGAAAGGGATCTGCTGGACATCTCTTGCATAGTAACCACTTCAAATGATCTCAGGCCCTTTATTCCAACCACTTTGGCGGCTTGAGGCTTAGACCAGCTTGAAGTAGTGGCAATCCAACTGCTCCTCTCTTACTTCTTGCCATGGATCTATCTGACTTCATGATGTTGGCCATCTATGGGAATAACCACAACCCCCAAATGCAAAAGAGCCAGTGCCCCATGGTATCACCCATGGCCAATGGGAGAGCGAAACTGATAGATAAAATGCTCCTTCTTTATTTCCCTAGTGGGTGGCTCAGAGATGCACTATAGTAGGTGTCCAGGAAGGGTCTGGGGAATCAAGGAACCAGAATCCCCTAGTAGTGACCATCTCAGGAGCACATCCTTGTGTTGACCTTCCTTTCTTTCCTATTTCACTACCTCTGTCCTTTACTAATTCCTGCTTTCAGGGATAATGTTTCCAGATTAATTATGCACACTTTTAAACAGTTGCATCAGGTTCTTTATCAGGTGGCAACTCAGGCAAAGAAAGATTCTAAGCATACTAATAATGAATAACTCAAATTGGCTTAGTATTTTACGATATACTTAGCTTTTGCACACAATACTCTTATCTGTACAACAACCTTGTACAGTATGTGGTACATGAATTATTATTATTCCTCTGTGCTAAGATTCAAAAAGTTAAGGCAGTTTAATCAAGGTCATACAAAAGTTAATGGTAGATCTGGAGAAAAGAATATTGTTTCTTGAGCACTTAGTTCAGTGTTCATTCTACTCTGACTACATGTAGAGTCCTGGAACACTTCCCTAGAATTGTGCAAACTGGAACAATATTCCAGAATTTTGCCTTTACTACACTTCAATTGTCAATATATTAAACTACATGGTATGTATAGATTAATGATTCAAATGACTGTATGTGCTACTTTATTTGCAGCCCTATGTTTCCTGAAACTTTGCTTTTATTTTTGAGACAGAGTCTCGCTTTGTTGCCCAGGCTGGAGTGCAATGGCACGATCTCGGCTCACTGCAAGCTCTGCCTCCTGGGTTCACGCCATTCTCCTGCCTCAGCCTCCCAAGTAGCTGGGACTACAGGTGCTCCATAAGGCTGGCGTTACCATGACTTTCTAATTTTGCAAATCTGGTAGATATGAAATGGATCTCATTGCTTTTTAAGTATATAATTTCTTAAATGAAGGAGGTTATTTATGAAGTATTCTTCCAACTTGATGACCTTATTAATAAATCAACTCCTCTTCCTACACCCTGCCTGTCATTTAGGTTAAGCCACGAGGGTTACAGTCACAGGAGAGAAGAGAGCATGTGCTGCCTGGAGCAGCAATGTTTGCAAATAGGGATGAAAGAAGGTACGAGGTGCAGGTAATTCTTACCAGCAGAAAGAAGAAGGAGAAGCTTTTCTGGTAGAGATTAGAGGGGAGAGAGCAGAGAGGAGAAAGTCTCCTCCACTCCACTATCCTCCAATCACCAATGGCATGGGATCACCTGAGGTGAGACTACTTAATATCCAATAAAAGAAACCAATTTTTTTTTCCTGTACATATGATTTGCTGTTTATAAAAATGGTGACCCATATCCCCAATATCAACATACCTGAGTTCCATCTTCTAAGCCTTTAATAGAGTGTCAGGTGCTATGCCAACTAGCACTTCATCTATGCTGTTTAATTATCCAAACTGTCATATAGGAGGTGGGGCAATGGGAGTCTTCTTCTTTTACATATGAGGAAACTGAAATATGTGAGGGAACTTGCCCAAAGCCACACTGGTAGTAAATAATGGAGCTACTATTGTAATCCAGACGTGACTAACACCAGACAGGCACCCCTGACCACTGAATTACCCACACTTTAATTGAAGTACCTGTTGGTAGCAGTCTCATAGGAGAGTGCTGGGCATTAGGAAGATAGAATACATTTGAATGCTGTTCCCAGACTTTGAGGTCAGAATAGCTCATGGGACCTTGAGCAGGAAGAGGTTATACATTTTGGCAAGTGATTTTATCTTGATTGCCTGGGATGACTATAGTCAGTCTAGATAGAGGCAGGCAATGAATTCAGGAAGCCTTCCAGGATATGGTAGATTCCATCATCAGGTGAAAGAGTTAACTAAAGGATAATAGAGGATAGTCATTAAGAACTTGGGCTCTGGAGCCAGTTAGACAAAGTTTTGAGTCCTGATCTCTGTCATTATTTTTTTTTATAACCTTAGACAAGTCACTCATCTTCTCTAAGCTCTTTTATGATCTGTCAAAAGTGGATAATTATATATGCTATATACAAATATATATACTTGTGAATTAAATTAGCTACTGTAAGTGAAGTCTTTTGTGCAGTACCAGGTATACAGTAAGTGCTACATAATGGGAGTTGTTAGATAATGAGATGGTAGCTGGCAGGTCTGTATGCAACAACCATGGAGTAGTACCTAAGAAAATAGCTGCTGACTTTTGCAATGTGAAATCACCATGAGGAAACTTTGACAAGTAGTCAATGGACATCCAACTGTGGACTTTTGAAAAAAGGTCTATCATATTGGCAGCATTTCATCTCAAAAACACATCCACATCCATGCACCTAGGCATTGAGTTCAGTTGCCGTGCCCATGTGGCTCACTTTGGAAGGAAGGGAGCTGAGGCAGTTTCTTTGATATTACTGCTGAAGGAATGTCTCTAAGGACATCTGTTTTCATAGGTCTTTTATGTTGGCTTCAGAAAAGCTTGTAAGTGAGGTCAGTACCTCTTTGGCTATTTTGAAGGTTTGTTCTTTGTAGTGACATGTTCTCAAGTCTTCTAGAGGTGATTTTTAGAAAGTAATGAGAAGAAGGAAACCAGCATTCCAATTGGGTAAAGTCTTACCATTTCCTCATGGGTGGAGAAGAGTATGATTTCTGAATGGGGAAAAGAGATATGATGCTTTGTAATGAGCAGTTCTTTGTTTAAGATAATGGCACTCTTGACCTGCAGTCCTTGGCTATGATGGTTGATTCATTTTATCACTGTTGGGTTGGATCAATACTGAGCTTCCTACCTTAACGCTCCCAAGGTAGATGTTGGGATGATGGTGCTTGGCTGCCTGTCTGGGGAATCACTCTTTATCTTTTGGCTTCATTTTTTCCTAGGATGTAACTGTAGAGCTAAGCAACAGAACTGACTGGCCATGGCATGTGTTTTATTGCTCTGTGTGTGTGTGTGTGTGTGTGTGTATTTCCATAAAATTGCAATTTCTCCATTCAGGCCCTAAGAATTAAAATCTCGAGCACAAGAGGAGCAGAGGCAGGGAGAACACTGAAAGAAGACCACAAGGTAGTGAAGAATGCTGTCAAGAGGACATGACTATTTTTATTCTGTCTGCCTGAACAGAGAGCTCTTATGATACATTGAGAGAGCAGGTGAGACCCAGTGTTCAGATGAGACATTAGCGGTGAGGCAGCCACACACCCGAAAGGTCAAATGCTCATTGTCCTCCTGTCTCAGAGAGCCTGATATTGACTGCAGAGCTCCCTTGTTGTTTCTTTCCTTCCATCAAACTGCTTTTATACAAGAGCCATTAGCCCCAGCTCTTCCTGTCCTGGAAGGGCCAGGATTAGAGTGGGCCGGGCGGTAACAGGTACTTGGAAATGACAGCTTTTGTCAGTTTATTGCCTTTGAAAAGTAAGCATCAGAGAGAGGGGGGCAAAGCCCTAAATACAGGCGTGGGTAAAGGGAAGGGGATATGGCATTATTTATTGAAAACTAAAAGAGTAAGAGTTTTACCTCTTCCTCTAGCTACCCATTTTTCCTCTCTTTTATTAATTTTATAGAGGAGTAAAGGTCAACCCAGAGCTTCTGTCTGAACTGACTTTTGTTCCAATAATTATATACCTCATCCTACTTGTTCCCGTGTTCTTTTTGTACTCCCTAAGCAGCTTGTCTTGAGCATTTGCTACATTTAAAACTTTACCGCAAACTTTCCTTTTCCCCCTCCACAAAAAGGGCTTCTAAATCTAAGTGAATTTCTTCTCTTTCCTCCCAGCCTAACTGGTGCCTACTTTGCAGATGTCAGCTGGTCTAGTTTACGCCCAGGTCCTGTTACTGAACATTAAACCCAGCATTCTCTATGGGTCCAGAGTAATTTGCTTTTTAAAGGAACAGGGACAATGTGCTGTAATTTGTGTGGTCTGTCGCCTATAAATGGTTGTGAAGGCTTATGATAGTTCTTTTGAAATTGTAACTTAAACGACTGAAATAAATTGCCTTAACAAATGGCCTTGTGAAGCACTACTGTTGTCAAACTAAATTTCACTCTCTTGGGGGAATCTACAGAAGAAGATTTAAGTAAAGATGAATGCAGTTGAGTCTTTTCAGACCAATTCCCAAAGGCGATTCTGGGCCCTGAGATATTTCCCAGAAATTGTTGCCATTAAATCTAAAAAAAGGGGAAAGTTGTCTCAATATGAGAGACTCAGAGGCCTTCGGTCAGGTTTGTCTTTGGGCAAGTTCTAACGTGTGTGAAACATTGTTGAACAGTAAGAAACCATTTTGCTGGAGATCACAGAATTTGGCCTTTATCTCTTGGTAAAATCACACTGAGTTGTTCATTGTAACTATTTAACAAATGTATGGAAACCATAGAAATTTGGCCCCTTCTGCTGATTACTACATGCTGAAGTAAAATGCTATGTGAAGGTTCATGAGGTGATGAGCCTCACCTCACCTTCAGAATTTCTTTGCTCTAATCTCAGTAATCATCCTTCACCCAGAAATCCTCCTCCCACACCCAGGATCATCCATGTTACAAGTTGAAGCTTGTTTCTCAAACATCTCTTCTTGGAATGGTATATTAGTTAGATTTGCTGTGTAACACATCACCCCAAAACATAGTGGCTTAAGAAGTAACCATTTATTTACCTTATAATTCTGTTGGTTAGAAATGTAAGCTGGGTTCGGCTAGTTGGCTTTTCTAGTCTGCATTGGATTCATTTATTCATCTTCTCTCAACTGCCAGGCAGTCTTGCAGCTGGTTGGTTTGGTTGGCTTCAGTGGAGATAGCTTATCTCTGTTCCATATGGGAGGTCATCCAACAGCTGGTTAGCCCAGACTTGTTCCTATGGCCCCTGGGCAAGATTCTGAGGGAGTATGGATGTGGAAGCTGCAAGGTTTCTTAAGGCCCATGCTCAGAAACTCACACGTATTCCCTGTGGCCACATTCTGTTAAGCAAGCAAGCCCCAAGGCCAATCCTGATTGGAGGGGTGAAGAAATCAACTCCACCTCTTTGTGGGAGAATCTGCTTAGTCACATCACTAGTGATTTGGATACCAAGAGGGGCATGAATGAGAGACCTTTTTTTTTTTTTTTTCAAACAACGAAAACCTCGCTGTGTCTATATATGTAGGTTTTTTTTGTTTTGTTTTGTTTTGTTTTGGCCTGGAGGAGACTTTTGCTCACTTGGGATAGCTTTTTAAGCCAATGGAGGCTTACTCTCTGTAGAATTGAGGAAAACACTAGATTGCATTTTTAAGGAGTTTCAAAATATAGGCCTATAGTTTGACAGTCTCCATGGGACTGAAGTGCCTTCTCTGTCTCTAATTACCAATGCCAAGTTCAACACAAGTGCTCAATGGGGCTGGGTTCGTATGGATGTTCTTTTTAGTACCTACATCACAGTAACATCATCTCTGCTGCTGGTTTTCTGTCATCCCCAAACTAATATTATAAACTACTGCCAAAGGACAGCACACCCAAATATCTATCATCTAATTACATATGTTTTGCTTTATCTGTGGTGATTCCCAATCACTTGCTCTGTTGGTATTTCCATATTCATTCCATTTGTGCTTATTGCGCAGGCAGATATTATCCAAGGAATGGAGCTATCTCTATGGCTGGGGAAGTTAGAGTGAGTGAAATCTTGGCTCACACTGCTTTTTTTTTGGATCAGCCTGCTTGAGGAGCTGCCTAGTGCCTATATGGGAGAAAATGTAGGAAAGTGCTAGGACCAGGCTGATTGTCCGAAGTCGGGATTTCCTATGGAAAACACATTAAAAATCTTTCCCTGAACATCACATCACATACATCTGAGTTCAATGCAAATGTCAAGACAAATCTAGCAGTTGCTTTTTTTTTGATTACTTACTCTTTTGGACTGCCCCCATCTGCTTTCCTTCCTTACAGAATAATCAACAGTTGACGGCATAATGCATGCATGGTGCCTTATTTATGGTTTTTTATAGAGCCTGTTGCATGCTTCATTGTGCTTTATGAAACTCTAATCTATTCAGATTATAAATCTTCTCTTCTCCTTTCTGGAAGCAGCTTCCTGCAGGACCTAAAATGTAGTAAATATTAAAATGGTAATGCTTTAAAATTGTACTGTGGGGTTGAAGAGTTAATCTTCTAATAATAAGGGCCTCCTATGAGACAGGCACTGCCTAGGTGCATTAAATGCATAAATACAAAAATAAATAATTCTCACCGTGACCCTTCAAGTTGGGTTTGGTGGTCCTTGTTTCATTGATGAGGTAACTAAAGCTCTTAGCAGTTAATTAACTTACAAGAGCACAGAATCACTGTGTTGCTAAACCAGAATGGAAACTAAAGTCAGCCTGACTCCAGAGCCAGTTCTTTTTCTACTACAATAGAATTCTTAGTATGATAATGGCCTCTGACTGCTGAGTCACTGCCACCATCATTTTGTAGGAATGCACTTACTTTTTCCTGGAAGAAACAGGGCAATTTATCCCCTCATCTCCTCATCTTTATGATTTAATGACATAGCTATGAGATAGAAGTCATCTTTTAAAAACTCACATGGGATTGGAACGGTAGACATTGCACAGACCTAGGGGAAAGGCACTGACATAGTAGGGGACATGAGGTGGGTGGAGAGATTCAGAAAAAAAGCTTCTCTGCCAATCTTGAAAGGATGCAGTTTGAGAATTACATATATTAAAACTGAACGCTAAACTGGAAGAATGTACATCATTAAAAGGTTGGCCAGTGTCAGTGTCTTTTAAAAACTCTCAGACATAGACTGTGGCCAGACTGACAACCTCTTCTCTCTCTCTGTCTCTCTCTCTCTCTTTTTGGTTTTTTTTTGGAGATGGAATCTCGCTCTGTCATCAGACTGGAGTGCAGTGGCATGATCTCGGCTCACTGCAACCTCAGACTCCCTGGTTGAAGTGATTCTCCTGCCTCAGCTTCCTGAGTAGCTGGGATTATAGGCATGTGCCACCACACCCAGTTAATTTTTTTTTTTTCTTTTTAGTAGAGATGCAGTTTCACCATGTTGGCAAGGATGGTCTGGATCTCCTGACCTCATGATCTGCCCACCTTGGTCTCCCAAAGTGCTGGGATTACGGGCATGTGCCACTGCGCCTGGCTCCTCTTCTCTCTTGACCCAGAATTGGGTCTGAATGATCTTGCAAGTCCTTGGTGATTTTCTCAAATGAAGGCATCAGGTCTGACTCCACTTTTCTCTTCCTAATACATCTCTTTATTATTATTATTGTTATTGTGAGTTGAAGTCAGTTACCTCATAGCTTCTCTGGCGAATCAGATGATCAGCTGTATGTAGGCAGTCCAGCCTTTCTCTGTACCCTGATGCTTCTAGGAGTGCCTTTGCTCCAGAGCAGGGTGCTTCAATCCATTAGCTCTGTTCTAGCTGAAAATCATAGCTTTTATTTCAAAGCTCTTTGGTTCCAGAACAGTATTTCCAAAGGGTGTTCCAGAACAGCACCTTCTCAAGTCTGGGAAGCTGTTGGAAATTAGCAACATGCACTGGTCTATGAAAGGCTTGTAGAAATGTTGTGTTTAATGCACTTGCTAAACGGTTTAATTCTGGGTAGAAATCAAAAGTTCCATTTTGGACCTGTTATGTTTGAGTTGTGTATTATATATTTGAGTGGAGATATCCAGGGAGCAAGTGGATCTACGAGTCTGGCACTCAGGGGAGAGATAAAGACTAGAGAGAAATGTTAGAAAATTATCAGCATATAGATGTTTTCTAGTGCACTGGGACTCCCCCTACTATAAACAGAAAGGAGCAGAGGGCCCAGTCTGGAGCCTGGAACACTCTAGGGAACACATGGCTTCAAGGTGTAATAAAGTCACATCAAATAGCATGGAAAACTTAAAAAAACACACACAAAGGAGATGGATTAATTATACTATTAAAACATAAAAGTTGACCTAGATAATATTCATTTATATAAAACCACGGAAAGTATTCAGTGTTTTTACATTTAACTTTGGGCCTAATAATTTCAAAACAGTGACAGCTTTGCTGAAAATAATGTCTTAGATTAAAGAATTTTTCTGCTTCTGACAAACTCTCTTCTCAATAGTCCATAAGAGAGAATAGACAAACTTTTATTTACAGGTCCTGCTGTTTATGGTCCCTGTGGAGCCTTTTTAATTTTGAGTCTGGATGAATTGCTTTGGCTTCAGAGGTTGTGAGGAAGAAACAGAAAAGTAGAAGAAAGAAATAAAAGAAATAAAAATGCAAGCTGAAATGAGCAAAGGGACACATCCATGATCACACATACAAATGTATAGAAAGTGGTGGGGAAATATAATAATAATACATGCCTCATTGAAGGAAGAAATGTAAAAATATAGTCACTAGAACCTACATTCAATGGGGGACAATTAAAATATAATTAGCATCATGAAATCTTACATTTTCCCTGACTTTTAAAAAGTAATTTTTAAGGTGATACTATGGAATATTGGAAAAATGTCCCCCAAAGATGTGTGATATGGTTTGGCTGTGTCCTCACCCAAATCTAATCTTGAATTGTAACTCCCACAATTCCCACATGTCATGGGAGACACCCAGTGGGAGGTGATTGAATCATGGGGGTGGGTCTTTCTTGTGCTATCCTTGTGATAGTGAATAAGTCTCATGAGATCTCATGGTTTTATAAAGGGCAGTTCTCCTGCACACATTCTCTTGCCTGATGCCATGTAAGACGTGACTTTGCTTCTCATTCGCCGTACACCATGATTGTGAGGCCTCCCCAGCCATGTGGAACTCTGACTCAATTAAATCTCTTTCCTTTATAAATTGCCCAGTCTTGGGTATATCTTTATTAGCAGCATGAGAATGGATGAATACAATGTGAGTAGGGCTTTTTAGTTATCTTTTCCACTTTCCATATTATTTTTCACAACACTTCTCCCAGATTTCCAGTCTCTTATCCTGCCTGATTATCTCTGTTAAAGAAAACAATCCTGAGAACCAATTTACACAGACTATACAGTAGTCCCTTCTTATCCACAGTTTTGCTTTTTGAGGTTTCAGTTACCCACAATCAACTGTGGTCTGACAATATGAAATGAAAGATGCCAGAAGTAAACAATCAATGAATTTTAAATTGTGTAGCATTCTGGGCACCCAGGGTCTCACCCAGTCTTTCTGCTCCACCTAGGATGTGAATCATCTCCTTGTCCAGCGTGTTCACACAGCCTACACTCCCCACCCTTTACTCAATGAGTAGCCAGCTCAGTTTTCAGTTCAACTGTCATGGTATTGCAGTGCTTGTGTTTGTCACCCTTATTTGACTTCATAATGCCCCCAAAGTGCAAGGTACTGATGCTGACACATTGCTATAATTGTTACATTTTATTATTGTTGTTGTTAATCTCTTTGTGGGTCTCATTTATAAATTAAACTTCATCATGGGTATGTATGGATAGAAAAAAGAAAGCCAGTTTTTATAGGAGTTGGTACTACCCATGGTTTCAGGCATCCACTGGGGGTTTTCAAACATGTGTCCCACGGATAAGGGGGGACTACTATACAATTCATTCATTTATTCATTGATTGCTGATTAATTTACTCATTCAGCAAACACTTGCTATGTTCTAGGCACTGTTCTAGTTCAAAGATTACAGCTGTGGACAAAATTCTATACATAAAATATCTGCTTTCATGGAATATGGAGGTAAAATAAATAAATATAGAAATAAGGGACATATGTGTCAGATAGTGGTAATTCTATGAAAAACTATAAAGCTGGAAAGAGGAGGGATGGTGGTGGAGTTGAAATTTCAGTAGGGCCATCATGGAAGGAATTGCTGACATTTCAGCAAAGATCAGAAGAAAGTAAAGAAGAGAGCTGTGCAGATATATGGGGCAATGTATCTATTATCTTGGTTGGGGTAGCAGGGAGAAGAAAATGTTAAAGAAATAAAATGTTAATAACGGCATTTCAGATGATAACTAGGAAGACAATTGTGTTGCAAAGACCTTCTTGGAGTCCTGCGTATCATTGCCATGGAAGTCACTGCCAACACCACCAGTGGGAAAAGCCAATCCAGGATAGAAGTTTTGAGTCATTACTTACAAAGATGAAGTGTCTGCTCTCTGGCAGATGACAGCCAATGAATGGATCTGTTGTAAAAAGTCAAAGGCTCCCGGGAGCATGCTAGGATGACAGGAGGCATTTGAACATTATTAAGCACAGAGAGAGAGAGAGAGAGAGAGAGAGAGAGAGAGAGAGAGCGAGCAAGAGAGCAAGAGAAGAGAGAGAGAGAGAGAGTCCACAGGGATTTATTTACTCACATCATCACAAACAGGGCTGGTTGCTTTAAGCAGTCAGAAAACCTGGTTTGGAGTAAAAAATAGTGGTTGAGTGTGAATGCCAAGCTCTGAGTGGTAGACATGAGGCAGGTTTCTGGATCTGCTCTCACAGAGGTGAAGTAGGCTGCCCTTCCACTTTTTTGTGGACTGGGAATTGTGTACAGCTCATTGTTTTTGGGTTAAGAGCAAAAGCTTTGGAGCCAGATTTCTAAGATTCAACTTTAAATTTAAATTCTATCCCTTATCTGCTGTATGAACATAACCAATTCTCTTAACTGCTCTGTGATTCAGTTTTCTCATCACCATCTTCTTTGTCATCATTGTCGTTGTCATCATCATCATCATCATCTGATTCTGGTTCCTATTCCTTCAGTGGCTTTTCCCTTTATTTGGACACTTTTGTCTGCAGCTCTTTCTCTCCCTGTATATTCCTGTGCCTGCCAAGTTACTCCCCAGCACCAGATTGGGCTTTCCTCGGTGTCTGGATTCCTCCTGAGGAGACATCCTGGATATCACCTGGATACAGGCTGTTTCAATTCAATTGGATCCAAAGTCAACAGACTGTGCTCCCTACAGGAGGAGAGAGTTGGGGATTTAATGTGTTCAGAAAATAAACTCATAGCTAGCATAAAAAGAAAACATTTCCCTTAACAATCTTTATGAACTTATTTAGTTTAGGGTTTAAAGAAAATGTAGAGGCATCATATGTATCATAGAAATTATAGCTATTATTTTTTGAATGTGTACAATGCACTTGGCACAAGGCTGGATTTTTAAAGAGTACAAATCTCTTAGCAATTCTGATAGGTAGATATTCTGATGAGGAAGTATGAGGAAACTGAAACTCATAGTAATGACAGATTTATAAGGGACAGTGCTAGCTCATGCTCTTTCTCTGACACAATTTTCTCCCATATATTGGTTTGATCATTTTTCCTGACCTCTAGATGCCCTATACATGTGTATGAAGCATAACTCAGTTTTAGATGGTAAGGGCAGCTTTTTTCAGTTAACAAATTTAATTATTTTCTTCCCATGAAAGTAATACATGTCCAATATAGAAAATTTTGACATAGTAGATAAGTTGTCCAAGGTCATGCTGGTTTGATCGGTGGCAGAGTCAAGGCTCAGCCTTTCCCAGAAACTATATTCTTAGCCACTATTTTGTACAAAACCATTTCCCTATGTTGGTCTCCTTTGGCTGACTCACCCACAGGGTCAAATACATTGTTATTTAACACACTGGCACATCTTAGTTCAGGGCACTTGTTTGGTTTTGCACAGTTTCATTTGTCTTTAACATACGTGAACAGTATGGAACTTCTCTTGGCCAAGTAAGCAGCCAATTTGGGGATAGTAACATTCTCCAGATTAAAAATGTAACTGGAAAAGCCAGTAATGCTAATGGAATTGATGTCCATACATGATACATTGGCTGCTTTGAAAGATTGTCTAGTGATCTGTGAAGTCATGTCTATGCATATTGATAAATTGTTAGCATTGCTTGACTGGGAGTGTCTCAGGTCACCTCCCTCTTTACTTGTAGTTCTCCAAAGTCTACTTCTGCTAATTGGAATTGTTTTTGAGAATTATACTTTAAGGCAGGGATGGATAAATACATTATCACATTTAGTTTACTTTGTAAATATTGGTTTACTTCTGTTTGTTTTCAGTCATAATTAAATGCAATGAAAGCCCTATGAAGTGACAGAAAATGTGAATCAGGGCCTCAGACCCTTGCTTTGTACATTATGAATTACACTAACCAATAACTAGTGACTTTTTCATTTCTCAGATTACTTGAAACCCTCCATCAATCACAACAGTAGGAGAAATTTTAGTCCCTGGGATCATGGTTTTTTTTTTTTTTTTTGTATATTATTATTATTATACTTTAAGTTCTAGGGTACATACGCACAACGTGCAGGTTTGTTACATATGTATACCTGTGCCATGTTGGTGTGCTGCACCCATCAACTTGTCAGCACCCATCAACTTGTCATTTACATCAGGTATAACTCCCAGTACCATCCCTCCCTCCTCCCCCCTCCCCATAATAGGCCCCGGTGTGTGATGTTCCCCTTCCTGAGTCCAAGTGATCTCATCATTCAATTCCCACCTATGAGTGAGAACATGCAGTGTTTGGTTTTCTGTTCTTGTGATAGTTTGCTGAGAATGATGGTTTCCAGCTGCATCCATGTCCCTACAAAGGACACAAACGCATCCTTTTTTATGGCTGCATAGTATTCCATGGTGTATATGTGCCCTCTATCACTGATGGACATTTGGGTTGATTCCAAGTCTTTGCTATTGTGGACAGTGCCACAATAAATATACGTGTGCATGTGTCTTTATAGCAGCATGACTTATAATCCTTTGGGTATATACCCAGTAATGGGATGGCTGGGTCATATGGTATTTCTAGTTCTAGATCCTTGAGGAATCGCCATACTGTTTTCCACAATGGTTGAACTAGTTTACAATCCCACCAACAGTGTAAAAGTGTTCCTATTTCTCCACATCCTCTCTAGCACTTGTTGTTTCCTGACTTTTTAATGATTGCCATTCTAACTGGTATGAGATGGTATCTCATTGTGGTTTTGATTTGCATTTCTCTGATGGCCAGTGATGACGAGACAGGTGAGAGAGTGATGCCCTCTCTCACCACTCCTATTCAACATAGTGTTGGAAGTTCTGGCTAGGGCAATCAGGCAAGAGAAAGAAATAAAGGGTATTCAGTTAGGAAAAGAAGAAGTCAAATTGTCCCTGTTTGCAGATGACATGACTGTATATTTAGAAAACCCCATCATCTCAGCCCAAAATCTCCTTAAGCTGATAAGCAACTTCAGCAAAGTCTCAGGATACAAAATTAATGTGCAAAAATCATAAACATTCTTATACACCAGTAACAGACAAACAGAGAGACAAATCATGAATGAACTTCCATTCACAATTGCTTCAAAGAGAATAAAATACCTAGGAATCCAACTTACAAGGGATGTAAAGGATCTCTTCAAGGAGAATTACAAACCACTGCTCAGTGAAATAAAAGAGGACACAAACAAATGGAAGAACATACCATTCTCATGGATAGGAAGAATGAATATCGTGAAAATGGCCATACTGCCCAAGGTAATTTATAGATTCAATGCCATCCCCATCAAGCTACCAATGACTTTCTTCACAGAATTGGAAAAAACTGCTTTACAGTTCATATGGAACCAAAAAAGAGCCCGCATTGCCAAGACAATCCTAAGTCAAAAGAACAAAGCTGGAGGCATCATGCTACCTGACTTCAAACTATACTACAAGGCTACAGTAACCAAAACAGCATGGTACTGGTACCAAAACAGAGATATAGACCAATGGAACAGAACAGAGTCCTCAGAAATAATACCACACATCTACAGCCATCTGATCTTTGACAAACCTGAGAAAAACAAGAAATGGGGAAAGGACTCCCTATTTAATAAATGGTGCTGGGAAAATTGGCTAGCCGTAAGTAGAAAGCTGAAATTGGATCCTTTCCTTACTCCTTATACAAAATTAATTCAAGATGGATTAGAGACTTAAATGTTACACCTAATACCATAAAAACCCTAGAAGAAAACCTAGGTAATACCATTCAGGACATAGGCATGGGCAAGGACTTCATGTCTAAAACACCAAAAGCAACAGCAACAGAAGCCAAAATTGACAAATGGGATCTAATTAAACTAAAGAGCTTCTGCACAGCAGAAGAAACTACCATCAGAGTGAATAGGCAACCTACAGAATGGGAGAACATTTTTGCAATCTACTCATCTGACAAAGGGTTAATATCCAGAACCTACAAAGAACTCAAACAAATTTACAAGAAAAAAACAAACAACCCCATCAAAAAGTGGACAAAGGATATGAACAGACATTTCCCAAAAGAAGACATGCATACAGCCAGCAGGATCATGTTTTGAAAAATTTTTGGAGGAAAGAGGTGGTAAAATTGGATATATCTCAGGAAATATAGCAAATTCATTTCCTGCCAGTTGTAGAGAGTGAAGTTTTGGCATCTTCATCAGTTGATGATTGGAGGATAATACTTAGAAGAAACTGAAATCAGAAAGAAAGCTGATTTTTAGCAAAGGCATCAACAGGTCATGATATTAGAGACTGGAACCTATTTCTCATGCCTGAGGTGGAATAAAACAAAATACAGCTTCTTGCCACAAACATATTTAGAGAAATCTAAGAAATCTCCAGTTACAGTTTGACTGTGGCTCATAAGAATAATATTGCATTAATCTAATCTATAAGTCTGAATGGAATGTAGACAGAAGTAATGACTGTCCACCTACTTGTCATGGTGGATCTTCTTTGAGGAGGCATGGTACAGTAGGAAGAACACTGGTGGTGAAGGCAGAAAGATTTCCTTTGATTCTCAGTTACTCCTCTTACTGATGTGTGACCTTAGCCATGTTAATTAATTTCTCTGAGTCCACATATTCATATCTCTAAAATGGAACTAATAAAACATTCCTCAGAGGTTTATTACAAATACTAAATTTTAATGCATGTGTAATGCCTACTGCTCAATAAATCTAGGTCCACAATTTAATTTTCAAAATTGTGAAATCTAAAAGTGGTGAAAGTTGTATTCTTGAAACCCTTTGGATGGCAAAACCTGAACTGTCTGATTTGATTTCATTTGGCAGGAAATTTTTTCCTAATCATGTTGTATTAGTTCGTTTTCACACTGCTAATAAAGACATACTTGAGACTGGGTAGTTTATAAAGGAAAGAGATTTAATTGATTCACAGTTCAGCATAACTGGGGAGACGTCAAGAAACTTACAATCATGGTGGAAGGGGAAGCAAACAAGTCCTTCTTCACATGGCAGAAGGAAGGAGGAGTGCTGAGCAAAAGCGGGAAAAGCCCCTTATAAAACCATCAAATCTCTTGATAACTCACTCACTATCACAAGAACAGCATGAGGGTAACTGCCCCTATGATTAAATTACCTCCCTCCAGGTCTCTTCCACAACAGATGGGGATTATGGCAACTCCAATTCAAGGTGAGATTTGGGTGGGGACACAGAGCCAAATGACATCATATGTGAAGCTATTTATAGTCTTTTTCCATTCTGTGTGAATATTAATATTAATGCTGTGTCAGTACTAGTGTTTGATTATTTATGTTGTCTCAGCCTCTACAAGGGGTGCTACATAGTGTACAATTTAATATCTTTCTAAAATGTAAAAAATCCTAAATTCTGAACCATATGTGACTCCAAGAATTTCTGATAAGGGATTTTAGGCCTGCATTTCTTTCCTGCTTTTAGAATGAAGAAATATCATTTTTTTATATTGGCTTATTCTAGTTAATATAATAATATCAGAGATACTCATTTTGAGAAAATAATCTTTAGATTTTTAAAAAATCATTTTTGAAGCGATATATTTGTATTGCCTGAACTAAGATGAGAACTATCTTAGAATTCTTGACAAAGATCTTAAGACCTAGAACCTGATGGGTTTTATGGTGACATAAAAATATTTCAAACTCTGGTTTACTTTAACAGAGTTAAAAGAGATCCTTTTACATTAGCCATAGTTACTTAATAAGTATCTGTTGAGATGAGTTGAAATCCTAAGAAATATGCATGAATTTTAGGATAGTATGACAGTAGATGGAGGAAGAAAATTTGAATAGGTTCTCATCTTTAACATGCCTGACTCAATTTTTGGTCTCTTTTCTGATAAAGTTATATTTTTTATTTAAAAAGGCAAATCAGGTACTTTCTTGATTCTTAACTGCTCACTCACACATAAACATTATTCTCACACTTGGCATTGAATTTGTGTATTTATTGCCAGAAATTGTGAAGACCAAGAAAGTTGCAGATACATATACTAGACAACCCAAAGGTAGGGATAGAGGGGTGTCGGGGGGATGGGTAGGGGGTGGAAACCAGGCACTATCCATGGTACTTAAGCAGCCTGGTTCTTTTGCTGAGAACATAGGCCATTTGCTGAATTATAACAAAAATCAAAAGATCAATTGCCTGAAGTACCTGTACCTCATTTAAAGCAAATTCTGGGTTTCATTGAGCCTGTATCAAACAGATCATCCTGTATTGAGAAGATGTTTTTGTAGTTTAAGATTTGTAAGAGAGATTATCAGTAGTACTCCAAACACATAGTGAATAGACCAGTGTAATTCACAAGCTACTAAGGAGAAATTATTTTGTAGGCTACATACTTACTGGGTAAAAACTAATTTATTTAATTATCCTTTCGAGAGCTCTCTACATTAATTTTATGAATGTAATAGAAACACTGAAAAGGAAAAATAGGAAATTAACTTACATGAAAGTTGGTTATTAATTTTCCCTTCATGTAGAGATACATTTTACTGTGTTTAGAACAATGTAATTTCAGAGACAGTGAAAGTGTCTTAACTCACAAAGGAAGCAAACAGAAATGGAATCAGAGAAAACATATTCTGACCCTTTGAAGTGTTGGGGGTTTCGGCATGTTAAGGTGCTTGATTTTGGTTCTTAGACCACTCTCGGTGCAGCTTTCTTCTAAGATAGATAAATAAATATGAGTAAAGGCACAAGGGTAGGTCTTAGGTAAAACCAGGAGATAGTAGAAGTGTGTTTTAATAACTTTATTCACCTTCTTTTTCACCTGTGGCGTATTAGTGCTGCCTCAATTCTCTTCTCTCTCCTTTATCAAACCAGCCCTTCCAGGAATGTTTGAATTGGAAACTTTTCCTTGAATTATAGAATGAAAGGCCTTTTTGTGTAATACGATTACAGACACCACAGAATAGGAGGTTTTCCAGGCAAGGGGATTATCTTGGTGCCCATGAAATCACCCAGTGAACTTGCTAGGAGCATGCTAGTTATCACACAGATTTTTTTTTTTTTTTGAGCTCATATTCTGTGGAAAAAATCTAGTAATGACTGAAATCTTGTATCTTTTTTAGCCTCCCACACTCCATTTTTTCACAGTGAGTCAGAGGGACCTTTGAAAAATACAAATTATATCATATTCTTTTTCCTATTTCAAGTGATTTAATGGATTTCCTTTATCCTCAGAAAAAAGGTACCCAGGGTTGTAACATGGCCTATGAGGCAGTGCAATAATATGGCCTCTGATACTTCTCCCCACTCTTGGCAATCCAGACACATTGGTCTTGTTTAAGTTCTTTGAGAACTGCAGGATGGCAGGAGTAGGTTTTTCTGAGTGCTCTATTTTCTAGTGCCTAGTGAGGTGCCATGATTAATAAGTATTTTATTTATTTATTTATTTATTTATTTTTGAGACATAGTCTTGCTCTGTCACCCAGGCTGGAGTGCAATGGCACAATCTCGGCTCACTGCAACCTCTGCCTCCCAGGTTCAAGCAATTCTCCTGCCTCAGCCTCCTGAGTAGCTGGGATTATAGGCACCCACCACCACGCCCAGCTAATTTTTGTATTTTTAGTACAGACAGGGTTTCACCACGTTGGTCAGGCTGGTCTGGAACTCCTGACCTCAGGTGATCCGCCCACCTCAGCCTCCCAAAGTGCTGAGATCATTGGGCATGAAATAAGTACTTTTTAAATGCATAAATGAAAGAAGGAATGAGGGCAATGTTGTCACCATTCTAGTCAGTCTTAATAAAACTACCCCTGAAGATGGCTGATTGGAAGCAGCAGCTTTCTATCGAAAGAAAAAAGAAAAAAAAAAAAATAGCATGTGAATCCTTCGCCAACTACCAAGGTATGCAGGTTGTCTCATCAAAGTTGAAGGCTGGTGTGACTCACAGAGAGAAAGAAGAACAGTGTGGTTTGGCGGCCCACCTGAGAGCCACACAGGGAAGGGGAACCCACTACCCCTAGCCAAGGGAGGTGGTGAGTGAGTGAGTGCTACCCAGACAGGGAAACTATTTTTTCCACAGAACTGTGCAACCCACGGATCGGAAGATGCCACTCGCGAACCCATGCCACCGAGGCCTAGAGTCCCAATTCTGGCATGTGCAGATTCTTACAGCCTCTTAGCTGGAATCTGCTTAAGTGTACCGAACTCCGGATGGGAGGGGCGACCAGCGCCGACTGCGGCTGCCTCCTGTCTAAACCACTGGAGCTCCTTGGGGGAGGGACAGCAGCCAGCACTGGGACTCCCAACTGTGGAACACGCTAAGCTCCCTGGGCGGGGTAAGGGCGGCACACAGTTCTATAGCTCCAGGCTGTGCTTTTCCCCTTCTGGAGCCAGGGAGGCTAGAAGGCTTGTTTCCAAGACTTGTCCCCACAGCCCAACACATTGGTTGTGGCAGTCTCTATGGCCAGAGTCTCTATGGCCTAAAGCTGACCCATCCTTACTCACTGGGCAGGGCTTCCCTGCAGGATCTCCAATAACTCCAGCCAGAGGCTCAGAGACAGAATTCGGATCTCCCTGGGTCTGAGGCCTTAGGGGGAAGGGTGGCAGCAGTCTCTGTGGACCAGCAGACTTGGCCTCTTCTCCTCGTAGTTCTGAGGAATCCGGGCAACCCAGATGAGAGGGTTTCCCCCCAGCAAAGCACACCCTCTCCACCAAGGGACAAAGTGCTTCATTAAATGGGACCTGCTCCCCGTGCCACCCAACTGGGTGAGACCCTCCAACAGAGGTTGTCAGACACCCTTTGCAGGAGCCATCCTACTGGTATCAGGTTGGTGCCCCTTGAGGTCAGAGGTCCCAGAAGAAGGAGTAGGCATCCATCTTTGCTGTTCTCCAGCCTGCTTGAGTGACATCTCCAGGCCAGGAGCGAGTCAGATAAATAGGGTCTGAAGCGAACCCCCAGCAAACTGCAGCAGCCCTACAGAAGAGGGACCTGACTATTAAAAGAAAAACAAACAAGCAGAAAGTGACCACAACAGCATCAACAACAAAAAAGGCCCCAATAAAAACTGCATCCAAAGGTCAGCAGCCTCAAAAGACTGAAACAAGACAAACTCACAAAGATGAAGAAGAATCAACAAAAAAATGCTGAAAACCCAAATGCCAAAGTACTTCTTCTCCTCCAATTAATTGCAACGTATCTCCATCAAGGGTGCAGAACTGGATGGAGGATCAGATGGATGAATTTACAGAAATAGCTTTCAGAAGATGGATAATAAAAAACTATGCTGAGCTAAAACAGCATGTTCTAACCCAATGCAAAGAAGCTAAGAACCTTGATAAAAGGTTGGAGGAATTACTAACTAGAATAACCAGTTTAGAGAGAAACAGAAATGACCTGATGGAGCTGAAAAACACAGCACGAGATCTTCATGAAGCATACACAAGTATCAACAGCCGAATCGACAAGTGGAAGAAAGGATATTAGAGTTTGAAGTCTACCTTACTGAAATAAGAAATGCATACAAAAATAGAGAAAAAATAATGAAAAGGAATGAACAGAGCTTCCAAGAAATATGGGACTTCATAAAAAGACTGAACCTATGATTTATTGGAGTACCAGAAGGAGACAGGGAGAATGGAAATGACCTGGAAAACACACTTCAGGATATTATCCAGGAGAACTTCCCCAACCTAGCAAGACAGGTCAACATGCAAATTCAGGAAATACAGAGAACACCATTAAGATACTCCATGAGAAGATCAACCCCAAGACACATAATCATCAGATTCTCCCAGGTTGAAATGAAAGAAAAACTGTTAAGGGCAACCAGAGAGAAAGGCCAGGTCACCTACAAAGGACGCCCATCAGACTAACAGCAGATCTCTCACTAGAAACTCTACAAGCCAGAAGAGAATGGGGGCCAATATCCAACATTCTTAAAGAAAAGAATTTTCAACCCACAATTTCATACCCAGCCAAACTAAATTTCATAAGCAAAGGAGAAATGAAATTCTTTCTAGGCAAGCAAATGCTGAGGGATTTCATTGCTACCAGGCCTGCCCTGCAAGAGCTCCTAAAAGAAGCACTAAATATGGAGAGGAAAAACAGGTAGCAGCCACTGCAAAAACACACCAAAATATTAAGATCAATGGCACTATGAAGAAACCGCGTCATCTAGCGTGCAAAATAACCAAATAACACCATAATGACAGATCAAATTCACACATAAAAATACTAAACCTTAAATGTAAGTGGGCTAAATATTCCAATTAAAAGACACAGACTGGCAAATTGGATAAGGAGTCAAGACCGCAGGTGTGCTGTATTCAGGAGACCCATTTTACATGCAAAGATACACAGAGGCTCAAAATAAGGGGCAACATTTACCAAGAAAATGAAAAGAAGAAGAAGAAAAAAAAGCAGGGGTTGGAATCCTCGTCTCTGACAAAACAGACTTTAAACCAACAAAGATCAAAAAAGAGAAGGTTATTACATAATGGTAAGGGGAACCATTAAAAAGAAGAGCTAACTATTCTAAATATATATGCACCCCATACAGGATCACCCAGATTCACATAACAAGTTCTTAGAGACCTACAAAGAGACTTAGACTTCCACACAATAACAGTGGGAGACTTTAACACCCCACTGTCAGTATGAGACACATCAACGAGACAGAAAATTAACAAAGATATTCAGGACTTGAACTCAGCTCTGGATCAAGTGGACCTAGTAGATGTCTACAGAAGTCTCTACCCTGAATCAAGAGAATACACATTCTTCTCAGTGTCACATGGCACTTATTCTAAAATTGGCCACACAATTGGAAGTAAAATGCTCCTCAGTAAATGCAAAAGAACTGAAATCATAACAGTCTCTCAGACCACAGTGCAATAAAATTAGAACTCAAGTTTAAGAAACTCACTCAAAACCACAAAATTTCATGGAAATTGAACAACCTGCTCCTGAATGACTCCTGAGTAAATAATGAAATTAAGGAAGAAATCAAGAAGTTCTTTGAAACCAATGAGAACGAAGAGACAATGTACCTGAATCTCTGGGACACAGCTAAAGCAGTGGTAAGAGGGAAATTTATGGCACTAAATGCCCAAATCAGAAAGCTAGAAAGATCTCAAATGACACCCTAACATCACAATTAAAAGAGCCAGAGATGTAAGAATAAACTAATCCAAAAGCTAGCTGAAGACAAAAAAATAACTAAGATTAGAGAAGAACTGAAGAAGATAGAGACATGAAAAACCCTCCCAAAAATCAATGAGTCCAGGAGCTGATTTTTTGAAAACATTAATAAAATAGACCACTAGCTAGACTAATAAAGAAGAAGAAAGAGAAGAATCAAATAGACACCATAAAAAATGATAAAGGGGATATCACCACTGACCCCACAGAAATATAAACTATCACCAAAGAATACTATAAATGCCTCTTCGCAAAATAAACTAAAAATCTAGAAGTGGATAAATTCCTGAATGCATACACCCTACCAAGACTAAACCAGGAAGAAGTCAAATCCCTGAATAGACCAATAACAAGCTCTGAAATTGAGGCAGTATTTAATAGCATATCAACCAAAAAAAGCCCAGGACCAGACAGATTCACAGCTGAATTCTACCAGAAATACAAAGCGGAGCTGGTTCCATTCCTTCTAAAACTATTCCAAACGACTAGAAACAAGGGACTCCTCCCTAACTCATTTTATGAAGCCAGAATCATCCTGATACTGACTGGCAGAGACACAACAACAAAAAATAAAACTTCAGGCCAATATTTCTGATGGACATTGATGTGAAAATCTTCACTAAAATACTGGCAAACCGAATCCAGCAGCACATCAAAAAACTTACCCACCACGATCAAGTTCACTTCATCCCTGGGATGCATGGCTGGTTCAACATATGCAAATCAATACACATAATTCAACAAATAAACAGAACCAATGACAAAAAACACATTATTATCTCAATAGACACAGAAAAACCCTTTGATAAAATTCAACATCCCTTCATGTTAAAAACTCCCAATAAGCTAGGCATTGATGGAACATATCTCAAAATAATAAGAGCTACTTATGACAAACCCACAGCCAATATCATGTTGAATGGGCAAAAGCTGGAAGCATTCCCTTTGAAAACCAGCACAAGACAAGTATGCCCTCTCTCACCACTCCTATTCAACATAGTATTTGAAGTTCTGGCCAGGCAATCAGGCAAGAGAAAGAAATAAAGGGTATTCTAATAGTAAGAGAGGAAGTCAAGTTGTCTCTGTTTGCAAATGACATAATTTTATATTTAGAAAACCCCATCGTCTCAGCCCCAGAACTTCTTGAAATGATAAGCAACTTCAGTAAAGTCTCAGGATACAAAATCAATGTGCAAAAATCGCAAGCATTCCTTTACACTAACAACAGGCAAGCAGAGAGGCAAATCATGAACGGACTTCAATTCACAATTGCTACAAAGAAAATAAAATACTTAGGAATACAGCTAACAAGGGATGGGAAGGGCCTCTTCAAGGAAAACTACAAACCTCTGCTCAAGGAAACAAGAGAGGACACAAACAAATGGAAAACATACCATCCTCATGGATAGGAAGAATCAATAGCATGAAAATGGACATACTTCCCAAAGTAATTTATAGATTAGATGCTATTCCCATCAAACTGCCATTGATGTTCTCCACAGAATTAGAAAAAAAACTATTTTAAATTTCACATGGAATCAAAGAAGACCCCATACAGCCAAGACAATCCTAAGCAAAAAGAACAAAGCTGGAGGAATAACGCTACCTGACATCAAACTATACTACAAGACTACAGTATCCAAAACAGCATGGTAATGGCACCAAAATATACAGACCAATGGAGCAGAACAGAGACCTCAGAAATAACACCACACATTTACAACCATCTGATCTTTGACAAAGCTGACAAAAACAAGCAATGGGGAAAGGATCTCCTATTCAGTAAATGGTGCTGGGAAAACTGACTAGCCATATGCAGAAAACCGAAACTGTACCCCTTCCTTACACTGTATACAAAAACTAACTCGAGATGAATTAATGACTTAAATGTAAAATCAAAATAATAAAAACCCTAGAAGAAAACCTAGACAATACCACTCAGGACCTAGACATAGGAAAATCTTCATGACAAAAACGCCAAAAGCAATTGCAACAAAAACCAAAGTTGACAAATGGGATCTAACTAAACTAAAGAGCTTCTGCACAGCAAAAGAAACTATCTTCAGAGTGAACAGGCAGCCTACAAAATGGGAGAAAACTTTTACAATCTGCCCATCTGACAAAGGTCAAATATCCAGAATTTACAAGGAACTTAAACATATTTACAAGAAAAAAACAAACAACCCCATCAAAAAGTGGGCAAAGAATATGAACAGACGCTTCTCAAAAGGAGACATAAAAAAGCTCAATATTACTGATCATCAGAGAAATGCAAATCAAAACCACAATGAGATACCATCTCATGCCAGTCAGAATGGCAATTATTAAGTCAGGAAACAATAGATGCTGGTGAGGCCGTGGAGAAATAGGAATGCTTTTAAACTGTTGGTGGGAATGTAAATTACTTCACCATTGTGGAAGACAGTATGGCAATTCCTCAAGGATCTAGAACCAGAAATACTATTTGCCCAGCAATCCCATTGCTGGGTATATATCCAAAGAAATGTAAATCATTCTACAATAAACACACATACATATGTATGTTTATTGCAGCACTATTTATAATAGCAAAGACATGGAACCAACCCAAGTGCTCATCAATGATAGATTGGATAAAGAAAATGTGGTTCATATACACTATGGAGTACTATGCAGCCATAAAAAGGAATGAAGTCACATTCTTTGCAGGCACATGGATGAAGCTGGAAGCCATTATCTTCAGCAAACTAATACAGGGACAGAAAACTGAACACCACATGTTCTCACTCATAAGTGGGAGTAGAACATTGAGCACACATAGACACAGAGAAGGGAGCAATACATACAGGGTCTCCCTTGGGGCAGTGAGGGATGAGGGGAGGGAACTTAGAGGATGGGTCAATGGGTGCAGCAAACCACCACAGTACACGTATACCTATGTAACAAACTGCACGTTCTGCACATGTATCCGGTTTTTTTTTTTTTAGAAAAAAAAAATTACACCCAATTCTGGTGTTGTCCTTCATTTCACCAATATATATTCAGTACTTGCTGTGTGGTAGGCACTCTACTAGGTGCTGCTAAACAACAAGTACAGTATGTAGTAACCAAGCTGTTGGGAATTAAGAGTGGTCTCCCAGGGTACGTTACAATTTCAGATTTAGAGATCTAGGTTTGCAGAAATTATGGAGAGTATGACTGTAAAACTCTGCATTTTGGCTGCTTTTAGACTTGACAGAAGACTCAATCTCCAGGGAGGCATAACTGTTATTAAAACAAAAGTGAAACTTGGTGTTTCTTTCCAACAAGAAGAAATTAATGTCAGACACTAATTATGTTTGCAGAGTGAAAAGTGATGAGATCCATATGTCTTTGCTACCATGAGGTTCATAATGGAAGAGACCTCAGGCTCCATTGACTCATTTTCTGCCCCCTAACCATTTCATCTTGGACTTAATGGGAATGAGATCATGGGCTGTTCTCCCAAAGTCTATTCTAGGCCTGAAGGCATTAGATGCCTTACTGCGTCATTTTATTAACAAAGTGCTCAAGTGTTCAAAATTTATTTGGCAAATTGTGGCAGAATTACCGTCTCTTCCAGAGAAATTTCAGTGTAGTAGAGAGAAGGGGCATTAGAAGGAAGCTAAGTTAGAACTGATCCATTTCTACAAGAAATTATCATTGAAGACTAATTTAATGTCTATTTTAGATTAGTAGAAAATTTGTATGTGTTGCATGACTTGTTCCAAATTGGTTTTTAGGGAAAAATTTAATTATCTCCTCTTGTGCTACTAGTGTGTATGTGTAACAGATAAATATTTATAGGAATGATATACATAAATATATATTGTTTGATTTCACTATTAATTAATTTTACAAAAATAAGTAATTTGAATATGACTATCTAAATACAGTTATTTTCTGATAATAATGATACTAAATTGCTGCAAAGTTGGCCATTCACATAGGGTAGTGTGTCAGCCAGAATTATAACTTTATAACTTCAATTTTGAAGTATAATTTTAAGACTTTAAGAAAGAAAAGTAGGACCCTAAGACATGATTGCTTTTTATTCTGCCCCCAGAAAATAATAATTTGCATAAAAGTATCTTTATGATAAATAATATCCTCTGTTTGGTTCTTGGACTGCATGCAGCAATGTCTCCATGAAGAGGTCTTTATTCTAGAGAGTTTTACAAAAAAGGAATCACAGTTCTTCATCTGTATGAAGGACCATCATTGCTTGCATGTTTTAGTCAACCTCATACAATTTCACATTACAGTCACAGTCTTTGAGTCTGTTCTCTCAGTTAAATCATCTTCTGTTCAAATATTATACTATCTCCACTTGACACACCAACAAACATTATCAGTCACAGAAATTATAGGTATTAAAGGACTCAGCTTCCTTGTCTTATGTTTTTCTTTTGACAGTTAAGATATCTGTTATCATCTGGGTATTACATCTGTGGTTAAGTGCAAGCTTCAAGATGGCAATATTCTCTTTGGATCGTGTATGCTAACTTCCCAAGAAACTAGGCTGGGAAATCGAGAAATTTGCCCTTATGAACCTCATGGTAGCAAAGACTTTGGAAAAATCTGTGTAATATGTGACCACTCTTGGAAATCCACAATGCATATGAACAGGTTAAGGTCTCTTGAGGAGTGCTTCGGTAAAAAATTGTTCCCAGGATTTTCTGAACTTAGTTGACTTTTGAAACTTTTTCAGTAATACCAGTTAGTATACCACTATGGGAAGTTACTCTTTTAGTACAATCTGTTGAATTTAGGCTCTCCCAACATTCATAAATCAGCTTGGAATTTAACTCTGAGTCTAAGGATGTGTATCATCTCCTGTCTGTCACCCTATGGATAACTACATCTGTGGTTGGTTTGGATGATCAGATAGCTTAAGTAGATATTCTATTAGCTCTATAATGCTTTAGGCATACATTTCTATTCCACTGAGGAGAACAACTTTCTCAGACAGAGGAAAACTTTTCCTTAGAAAAGAATACAACAATAGTTTTCTTTTCCTATCATAATACAAACATAGCTTTATCCCCATTTTTTTAAAATATGGAACTTCGATTTGAAGTTTTTCACAAGCTTGCTAGGAATGTGAAAGTTGTGACATCTTTGCCCATTAATGTTTACTTTTTGAAAGAATAGTATAAGCACAACGCAGGATGACCCAAAGGAGGTCACTGAGTGGGTCTGGTCAGAGTGGAAATGAGGATCTGTTGGCATGTGAGCACTAGAGAAACTCTACAACTAGTCTAAGTATACTATAAATGTGAAGCCTGGCTTGACAATAGGTTGAATGTACTTACAAATCACTTAGTGACTTCATATGATACACTATTCTATTCCAGAAAGTTTCATCTTTGTCTTCAATATAGATTCCTGGGCAACCCCCATCACTGCCTGTCATCACAATATACTCCTATTTTACCCCATTTTTGTTCCCTCAGGTCTGATGACCAATCTGGGGCTATTTCTATAGTTTAATGAAGAATGTAGAGTCACAATTGGTATTTTATCAGAGTCTCCACTTTGCAGGTTTAAAATACTCCCTGTGGTATTAGTAAAATGAAAATAATGTTTGCTTGCATACTGTCATGCAGATGAATCTAGTACCACATTCTTCCTGGTCTTAGACGCTGCTTGACCTTTACCAGAAGACAGCAATTATCCCCCACCGCATGCTCCTCAAAGTACTTCTTAGAGAAATAGTTGACACCTGTGCCACTAAAGCCACGGCAGAAGTTAAACAAACTGGTTTGGGCCTCTTAGAGGAAGTAGTTTGCAATGTCAGATATGAGGGGGAAGGACTTTTCTGCAGGAAGGAGTTTGGATGACATAAGGAAGATATATAGCGCTGAATGAAAGGGTGAATAAAACCCTGGACAGTTTGAAATTCCTTTGGAGGAACCTAGGAGTTAAGCATTTTCTTTCTTCTCCTTTTATCTCTTGTCTGTCTCATATTTCAGTTTTATTGCCCCTCTTTTGCTGCCCATGGTGCTGAATTATGATGAGCCCTAGACTTAGTTTAACCTTAGCAATTTCCTGACCCACACTTTCTTTTAAGGTAGAAAATGTCTCAGATTACTTCTTTCTCTGCAGTCATGACTATTATTAAATCTTTTACAATAGTCATATCTAATTTCTTTTTATGCTTCCCCCTCACCAATGCACTGGGCAATATGTCTGGCAGGGAGAACACAGACACCATCTTTGGCAAAAATTACATCAAAGGCTTAAGCTAAGATCCAATAAGTGTACTCATTTAATTAGAAAAGCAGGCCAGGATAGTTCAGAGTACCTGTGGATGGCCTTTTCCTTTGCAGAGGTTTCTAATTCTGGCTGTATATTTTACTAGCTGTATTGCCTAAAGGCAATTACATAAACTTACTTTCATTTGTTCATTTTTCAATTGAGGAAACAGAAATTCCTATATCGTAGGGTTATTTTGAGTGTAATGTGAGATAATATAGTAAGTTTAGCACAGAACCTGGCATAGATACACAATTAATATTCTTTTTTTTTCCTTCTTTGAATAGCAGTGGATACTGTCTTAATGTTCCAGAAGGAAGTTGGTGATCTTGATGACAAGTTGTAAATCTAAGGTTTTTTTCTTTTTTTTCTTTTTTTTGGTATTGGGTTTCCTAACATTGTTTCAAATGACAAAAGCTCTAAGGTCTGATATTTGGGCTCTCTAAAGAAAGCATACAGCAATGAAGGAAAACATTTTATTTGAGCAAAACTCTGGATCATCCAGGTTGAAACAAAGTATGGAATTTCAGGTTCTTTAAACAATGGTAGCAGATACATGCTAAATATCATCTACACATGTTTAACAATGTAAGTATATTTGTAATCTTTTTTTCAGTCATTGGTGGCAGTATTGGTGGTCATGGTTCTAAGAAATGGCCTTTCCAGTGACTGAGTTTAGATGGGGCTTGAATCTTGAATTGGGCTTGGTTATCAAAAGCTAGACCAAATTTCTGTCTCCACCAAATAGGCAAATTTCTGGATAAGCTCAAGTAGTTAGTAAGATGAGTGCTGGATGGGATAAATAAGTGAAAGGCTGAATTTCACAGACTTGGACAAAGGTGTGTGTGTGTGTGTGTGTGTGTGTGTGTGTTGGGAGGGATGTGAGGCAATGCTGCGCCTGTGCTTTATTCATATAGAGGCATTCAGCACTCACAGGAAGTGTATTATGGTTAAGGGCTCCAGTACTGGCAATAGACAGACCTGTGTTCAAATCCCAGGTCTACCACTTCTTTTGTCCAACACTTAATAAAAACACACTTAATAGAAAACTCAACTCTGGTTACATTTAAAGATAAGATTGTTTATTTTCTCACACATCAAGAAATACTGAAAATAAGTATTTCCTATGTCTAATATGCTAGGGCTCTGACTCTATCTCTCTGTGATTCCTTTTGTATTCGTTTGCTTTTTTCAGCAAGTTAGTTTAATATTCAAGTTGGCAGAAAGATGGCAGTAGCAGTTCTAGGTACCACATCCAGGCAAGAAAGTCTCCAGGAAAAGAAGAGAGGTTAGTTTCTTTCTGTGTCTCTTCTGTAGGAGTGATACCACTTTTCAAAAAATGCCACAGCAAACTTCTCACTTTTCACTGACCAGAATAGGCTAATATGTCCATTTATAAATCAATCATAATGGAAAAACAAGATTACTATGATTAACTTAGACTAAAAAGGATCTACTCTAAGAGCTTGGGATGAGTATCACACTTAATCTTTTGATGCAGGGTGGATGCCTGAAAAAAATTGGTGCTCGGTTAGGAAGAAAGAAGGGATAGGAAACCAACACTATATGCTGCAACTTGCTAGCTTATTTGAGCTTCAAATTTTCCATTGGTATAATGTGCACAGATTACTTATGTAGAAAAGATTTAATGAAACAACAAATGTAAATTACTCAGCACAATACCTGATACAGAGTAAACATTTAATAAAATTACAAAATACTTGGCAGTTGAGATACTACATCTATTGGCTACAAGACTGATCCAAAGCTCTTACTAATTGTGTGGTTATATTCCTGAGAAGCTTTCTAAACTTGTCCTGACTGGCTAAGAAACTAGAATAATTCTGGATAAAGTCAATGGCTCTGCTTGGGGTTGAGTTCAGATGGTAGTGTCACTGAAGATAGCCTTTGGTCCATTTCTTATACAGATAGCCAGCATTAGGAAGTGGGAAAATGCTTTGATAAAATCAGTGTGCCACTGTGGTCATGTGGACCTGTGTGTGGGAGTTTGCATGTGCACGTGCGTGTGTGTGCATGCACATACATTGTGTGTGCTATGTTCAGCTTTTATCTTGCTTCCAAGTCACTTGGCTGAGCACTTCAATTATTTTAAAAGTATCAGTAAAGTATGAGGACTATAGCAAGAAAGCAAAAGTGCACAAGGGCAGTGTCAGCAGGGCTGCCACACTGTACAACTCCAGGGGTGTCCCCCAGAGCTGTGTAGTACATAGTTTGTGCAGCCATGTATGATGGTCCTAGATGTCAGTGACTTTTACAAGAGGATACAAACTTTGCACAGATAATTGCATGGGAGAATAGGGCACATGGTTTATACTCATTAACTTAGTTCTCTTGTAGTTAATTGCTCCCTCATAAAGTGCGTGGAATGTGGATTATTTCTTCTTTAATAAAAAGTAGAATGACTCATCCTTTACAGTTTTATCCAAAATAATTTTATCGGCACACAATGAGTCCATGATGCCCTGATGTTAACCATCCCTTAAAGGACTTGAATACTCTTATAATCAGAAGTTAATTCTTATTCTTTTTTTAAATAAGTGAGACAAATAATTTATTTGTTTATCCTCTTTAGTTTTAATTATTTTCTTAAGAATCCATTTCCCATTTTTGTACCTAAATTTATTTATTTATTTATTTATTTATTTTACTTTAAGTTCTAGGGTACATGAGCACAACATGCAAGTTTGTTACATATGTATACATGTGCCATGTTGGTTTGCTGCACCCATCAACTCATCGTTTACATTAGGTATTTCTCCTAATGCTATCTCTCCCCCAGCCCCCCACCCCTGATAGGCCCAGTGTATGATGTTCCCCGCCCTGTGTCCAAGTGATCTCATTGTTCAATTCCCACCTATGAGTGAGAACATGCACTGTTTGGCTTTCTGTCCTTGCGATGGTTTACTGAGAATGATGGTTTCCAGCTTCATCCATGTCCCTGCAAAGGACGTGAATTCATCCTTTTCAATGGCTGCATAGTATTCTATGGTGTTTATGTGCCACATTTTCTTAATCCAGTCTGTCATTGATGGACATTTGGGTTGGTTCCAAGTCTTTGCTATTGTGAATAGTGTCACAAAAAACATACATGTGCATATGTCTTTATAGTAGCATGGTTTATAATCCTTTGGGTATATACCCCGTAATGGGATTGCTGGGTCAAATGGTAATTCTAGTTCTAGATCCTTGAGGAATTGCCACACTATCTTCCACAATGGCTGAACTAATTTACACTACTACCAACAGTGTAAAAGCATTCTTATTTCTCCACATCCTCTCCAGCATCTGTTGTTTCTTGACTTTTTAATGATTGCCATTCTAACTGGCGTGAGATGGTATCTCATTGTGGTTTTGATTTGCATTTCTCTGATGGCCAGTGAGGATGAGCATTTTTTTCATGTGTCTGTTGGCTGCATAAATGTTTCTTTTGAAAAGTGTCTGTTCATATCCTTTGCCCACTTTTTGTTGGGGTTGTTTTTTTTCTTGTAAATTTGAGTTCTTTGTAGATTCTGGATATTAGCCCTTTGTCAGATGGGTAGGTTGCAAAAATTTTCTCCCATTCTGAAGATTGCCTGTTCACTCTGATGGTAGTTTCTTTTGCTGTGCAGAAGTTCTTTAGTTTAATTAGATCCCATTTGTCTATTTTAGCTTTTGTTGTCATTGCTTTTGGTGTTTTAGTCATGAAGTCCTTGTCCATGCCTAGGTCCTGAATGGTATTGCCTAGGTTTTCTTCTAGGGTTTTTATGGTTTTAGGTCTAACGTTTAAGTGTTTAATCCATCTTGAATTAATTTCTGTAAAAGGTGTAAGGAAGGGATCCAGTTTCAGTTTTCTACATATGGCTAGCCAGTTTTCCTAGCAGCATTTATTAAATAGGGAATCCTTCCCACATTTCTTGTTTTTGTTAGGTTGAGATAAATAATTTTTAACAGCTTTGCAGAATGTCTTATAGTGTGGTGATTGAGCCTGTAGATTCTTGTATAAGACTGCCTGGATTCAGACACCAAGTACTTTACTATCTGCAACTTTTGCTGCCTCTGTATCACTTTCTTCCACTGTAAAATGGGGATAATTATAGAGCTGACCACATGGGACTGTTTGGAAGTTTAAATAAATTGATAGATGCAGAGACCTTAGAATAACGCCTAGGCCAAAGTAAACAGTCAATAAAATTTGCTCTGACCTGGCACAGTGGCTCATGCCTGTAATCCTAGCACTTTGGGAGGCCAAGGCAGGTGGATCACCTGAGGTCAGGAGTTTGTGACCAGCCTGACCAACATGGCAAAACCCCGTCTGTACTAAAAACACAAAAATTAGCCGGGTGTGGTGGCGGGTGTCTATAATCCCAGCTACATGGGAGGCTGAAGCAGGAGAATCTCTTGAACCCAGGGGCAGAGGTCACAGTGAGCCAAGATGGTGCCACTGCACTCCAGCCTAGGTGACAGAGCAAAACTCTGTCTTGGAAAAAAAAAAAGTTTGCTGTGATTATCACTATAATACCCAACACATCAATACCCAGATAGCAGTAGCTTAACTCAAAATGACAAATGTATTATGCAGTAAAATATTCTCGGGTAATTTTCAGTGGCTCAAGGATACTATTAAAGACTAAGACTTTTCCATCACCCTAGGTGGGTTGATTCGCCTTCCTTGTGTTTGTAATTTCATGGTCACAAGATGGCTACCAGAGTTCTAGGCACTGTGTTCCTAGCATCCCAAGCAGTAAACAGGATATGATGTGGGAAAAGGATCTCCTTCTATTAGTGAAGAAAATTTGTTCCAGATGCCTACTAGATGTTCCCTTATGCCTTATTAACCAGAGCTGGGCCATGTAGCCATTTCTAGTTGCAAAGGGGGCTGAAAAAGAGACTATCTGGCAAAAGAGAATGAAATTGTCATGACTGATTTAGAGCAATCATGACTTACCTTTTGGAGCTGGGCACATTGAAGCCTGAACAAAATATTGCTTCTTCTTCTTCTTCTTCTTTTTTTTTTTAATCTAAGAAGACTTTGGGGCAGAAGTCATGACTATAGGGCAGGAAACTAATAGTGCCAGTTACAGGCAGGGATTGTGCCTGACTTTCTTTCAAAAAATATGTAAGCCTGACACTACAATCTCCATAAATATTGGAATAAATGAAACTCCCTTTAGCAGACAAACCGAGGGCCAGAGGGCAGAAAGTATATGATTTTCTTAAGACTACATAGCTGGTTAGAAGAATAAGTGGAACTAAAGGTCCCCTGTGTTAACTTCTGGCTTGGAGTTCTTCCTATTAACAAAGCCATGTCCTGGGTTTGTCTTACTTTTTATGGAAAATGTATTGCAACGTGTTTTCTTTCTATTTGTTTGATAGAATGGTTCAACCTACGCAAGACAGGCATTTCTCTTCAGACTTAGGTAAGGAATACCATGTTTCATGTTTTTTTGTTTCTTTCCTACAGAGTTCAATCAACCATGCCCCTCTTTGAATAAACCATAATCATGAGATAATACTACTGGCATGTAATAGACTGAAATTCAAAGCCACACCGATCTGTATTGTTTCACTTACTTATTAGGATGACTAAATATGAAGTAGAAATATTTCAGAACCTAAAGAACTAATATTGAGGCCTACTACACGCCAGATGCAGTGCTAGCCATTTCAAATAAAATTTAGATATTATCCTCTTCATTTTGCAGGTGAGGAAACTGAGGGTTATATAAGTTATGACTTGCTCAGGGTCATAGAGCTATAAAGTAGTGGGGCTGGGATTTAAATCTGGAAAAGTTGGACTTCAAAATGTGTTATTTTGACTTAAAACAGAATTACTGTTTGACCCAGAAATCCCTCTATTGGGTGTATACTCAAAGGAACATAAATTGTCTACAGTAAAGACACATACGTGCATATGTTCACTGAAGCACTATTCACAAAAACAAAGACGTGGAATCAACCTAAATGCCCATCAGTGGTAGACCGGATAAAGAAAATGTGATGCATATACACCATAGAACACTACACTGCCATAAAAAGAATGAGGTTATGTTTTTTGCAGCAGCATGGATGCAGCTGGAAGCCATTATCCTAAGTGAACTAAAGCAGGAACAGAAAACTGAATGCCCCATGTCCTCACTTATCAGTGGGAGCTAAATGTTGAGTACATATGGACACAAAGAAGGCAACAACAGACACTGAGGCCTACTTGAGGGTGGAGGGCGAGAATGAAAAACTATCGGTACTATGCTTATTACCTGGGTGATGAAATAATCTGTACACCAAACTCCTGTGACATGCAGGTTACTGATATAACAAATCTGCACATGTACCCCTGAAGTTAAAATGAAAGTTAAAAAAAATAACAACAACAACAACAAAACCAAATGAAAAAACAACTAGGGAAAAAATGTATTACATAGACATCATGGAGTACTACACAGACATGAAAGAAAAAATGAAATCATGTCCTTTGCAGCAACATGGATGGAGCTGGAGGCTATACTCCTAAGCAAATTAATGCAGGAACAGAAAGTCAAATACCACATGTTCTCACTTCTAAGTGGGAGCTAAACATTGAGCACACATGGATATAAACGTGGGAACAATAGACGCTATAGTCTACTAGACGGAAAGGAGTAGGGAGTGGGTTGGAAAACTACCTATTGGGTACTATGCTCACTACCTGACTGCAATATACCCATGTAGCAAACCTGTACATGTATCCTCTGTATCTAAAATAAAAGTAGAAATAGAAAAAAAGTAAAAGAAGAAGAAGAATTTTTAAAAAAAGCTTGTGATTTCCCTCTTTCTCTATTGCCTGAACTTTCTGTTCTGGGCTTGGGCATGACAAGAATCAGACTTCAATGAGCTCCCACTCTGTACTAAGAAGTCCTTAGTAGTTAGACAGGGACATTGTATATGTCCAAATAATATTTTGCTTCTAAGTTGTTTAAGAATCAGCATTTTAATATTTCACATATAAAAAGTGCTTTATGTGTTTTATAAACTGAATAGTTTTATATTACTATCCATTATCATTTTCCTCACTCCAAAATTCAGATTGGCTTTCTTGTAATTTCAATGTAGGCCTTTAAAAATTGTTGTATGGTATTTTGAATTTATTCTTATTAACATAGAGAAGTAAAACCTACATTGTGAATTGTTTAAAGATCTCAGTGGCTATTATGCATTGTAATGTGTACTGAAGTTAATTTTAAAGCATGTCTATAGCTCATTTTATTTTATGCCATGGAACCTTGTTTATAGTATAGTGTATTTATGAGTTAGAATACCTTTAAATATTCTGGTCTTATGTAGTTGTTTTTTTCTTTCCTGATAAAATTTTAAAATGACACTTACTGTTTTAAAAAACATTGTACTTGAGGTGCAATGCTGTTGTATTATTTTGTTACAAGCTAGGCTTTTTTCATTATCATTAGTATCTTACTGATCTGGCTTGTATTAAAGTTGCATTCTTCTGATTTTATGGTTTTAGCTTGTAGAGGTTTGTAGTTAGAATAAGCAGTGTTCTATGTTAAATGTAAAATCTTTAAATATAAGTCTTTAACACTATAACAGCAATATCATAGAACTAATTATCAGAATGGTTCAACTTATACAAGATACAAGTTGTATACAAGATGTATGTTTCTCTTCAGACTTAGGTAAGGGATAGCAGATTTCATGGGACTAGTAATTAGTCCTATGTTATTGCTATTACAGCAGGGTAAATCTTCACATTTTGAAAAATTTCTGTAAGGAGGTAATTCTCCATTGGTCCCTTGAATTTCTGAAGACTTTATGAGCAAGGAATTGGCTCCCTTTGTCTTGGGCTATATTTCCAAGGATGCTTATATTGCAACCAGCCTTGGAAGATAGATAGGGTGTCTCCCTCTGGAGCAATGGCAGATTGGCTTAAGGCCTTGGAAGATAGTGTCCAGAGCATAGACCAAGCAGTCTTACTATCCATTAGAAAAGATTTAGGTTCCATAAACTCAGTGTTGCTCTTCTGTAATACGACCCTCTTTGTAATGCCCTGGATATTGGGAAGCTGGCATAGCGCTGACACCCTGGCCACTGCTGTTGCCATTGAGTAATAAAGTCTTTTGTTTCTGACCCGGAAGTCACACACGCATACATGAGAGTTGTGGCAGTCTATCTGGTTAACTTATAGGTAGGGTAAACATCTCAGACCCTTCATAGATGTTGACAGTTCCCAAACTAAACTATCTTGAGCCCCCCACCTAGATTAGCAATTGTAAGACAAGTGACCTCTTATCTTTTAAAATTTTAATTTCGAAGAGGGTTTAAAGTTCAGAAAATTTCAGAGACAGTATAGGAAAGAGCTATCAATAAAGAAGAAAATTTCATCATATTCACATCAGTTTTAAAATATAAAATAATTTAAATTTTACAAATAAAGTTGAATTCTACTTTGTCCATTTCTCAGAATACTTCCACTTCCCTTCCTGGAGGCATTTACTGTCTTGATTTTGGTGTGATTTAATACTTTCACAATATATACATACAAAAGAATGTAGTCCTAGCTTGCATTTTTAAAAATTAAATAGTTTGTTTCATAGTGTGTGATTTTTCAACTCTCTTTTCTCACTCAACATTATTTTGGATGCTTTCATGCTGATAAATCATGATCCAGTTTGTTCATTTTCTCTTGCTGCATTATAAAAATTTAACACATTTTATGCATCTAAACACTAATAATTAGACATTTGGGTTGTTTCCAAATGTTTATTTTGATATTACAAACAATAATGTGATGAACATCTTTGTGTCTCAGCACAATGTGTACACATTTCTCTAGAATAACTAATAGAATGTGTCAGAATTGACACTGTGCCAGTCTGGGCTTAAGAAAGCAAGGCAAGCTCTACTTTGGCTCTTTAGAGGAAGCCAGATTCTATGTAAGAGATCCAAGTACTCGGAGACTGCCATGCTGTGAGGAAGTACAAGCTAGCCATGTGGAGAGGCTATGAGAAGAGAGAGAAAGACAGAGAAAGACATACTTCCAGCCTCCCTCCTGTTCCAGCCATCCTAGCTAAAGTGCCAGACATATGAGTGAAGAAGCCACATTGGGCATTTCAGCCACAGCAAATGTCACATGGGGCACACACAAGCTGTCCCCACTGGGCTCTGCCAAAACTACAGAATCAAAAGTAAAGAAATGATAATTGCTTGAAGCAACTAAGTTTAGTTAATCAAAACACCCATTTTTCTTGTAGGTTTTTTTGTATTAATTATAAATATTCTTTAACTATCACAGACACCAAGTACTAGTGTTTTAGTGAGGAATTTCAGCTCATCAAGATATAAACCCAAATGGTTTTGCTTTTTCTCTGTTAACTGGTACCAATTGTACTGTATTGAAAACTCCTTTTCCATTGGGACAGTATCTTGGCATCTTCATTACTTTTCAGCCACACTCCATTATTAGAACAGACTTGTTGCATTTTCTGAGGTTTATCTCTGTGTATTTTAAAGTCTAAATCTCCTATTTGATTTAAAAATTTCCCATATTTTCCTCCTAAATAGATGAGACTTGCAGCTCTAGGAATTTGGAGAGGCGTGTATGTGCAAGACATTGCCTAATTTCACACACCGTGGGATGTTGGGGCACGTGGGAGTGATAAATGAGGCAGATTCTGCCCTGTTCTACTGCTCCTTAGGTGTTGAGGTTTAGTTTTTTCTTTTTTTTCCTGTTGGGCTCTAAATGGCATTTGAGGTTGATGTCTATGGGCTCCATAGGGCAAGGAATAGCTCCAGTGGGTTGAGCTGATGATGGCCTCACTCCCTAGCAGCTTTAGAAGGCATTGGATGCTCCTTGCATGATTGAACATGTCTCCCACTGACTCTCAGTTGGCAGCTGCTATCACAGGTCATTTCTTTAATGTATGTTCCTCTTTGCCTCATGATGTAACTGTCACCATCGAGACAGTTACCCCAAATCTGAGTCCTCTTGGAAATCTGAACTCAAGATGGAGATGCAGGAATCCTGGCCTTCTTTTTGCCCTCCTGTCTCCCATTACACCCTCTCTCTCAGTCCTTCCTTTTCCCACTCGAAGAGTGTAACAAAGCAGATTGGTAAGTTTAGTGGTCAAGTAAATATCCTACCAGGAATTAAAATATCAATACGATCTTCTTACAGGCATCTTTCAGCTTTACTAATCATTGTCTTGAGTCCTTGCTCCCTAGGTTTTGAGAGAGTGGTAACTCCTCTTTCCCTTCTGTGATGGTTCATACTGAGTGTCTACTTGATTGGATGGAAGGATGCAAAGTATTGATCCTAAGTGTGTCTGTGAGGGTGTTGCCAAAGGAGATTAACATTTGAGTCAGTGGGCTGGGAAAGGTAGACCCACCTTTAATCTGGGTGGGCACCATCCAATCAGCTGCCAGCACAGCCAGGATATAAAATGGGCAGAAAAATGTGAAAAGGCTAGGCTGGCCTAGCCTCCCAGCCTGCATCTTTTTCCCATGCTGGATGCATCCTGCCCTCGAATGCTGGACTCCAAGTTCTTCAGCTTTGGGACTTGGACTGTCTTCCTTGCTCCTCAGCTTGCAGATGGCCTATTGTGGGACCTTGTGATCACGTGAGTTAATACTACTTAACAAATCTCCCTTTACATATGTATTGTATTAGTTCTGTCCTTCTAGAGAACCTTGACTAATATGTCTTCCCTCAGAGAGAGCAGAAAGGAGGGATATCGTCTCTATTTACCAACAAAAGGCAACCTAATAGAGGTTTGGGGGTGATGGCAGTGCCAGCTCTGTTGAAATGCACCTCTCTGCAAGTTCTGAAGAGAATGACCAATTTGGATAGCTGGAGGTTTCTTATCTGGAATGTGCGGTTCTCGAACCTGTTTTTCTCAGGCAGGCCTTGATTTTCTTAACAGTATCTTTTCGTATAATCAATTCTCTGTCAAACATGTTGCAGAGACCTCTTTCCAATCTGTTGGTTGCCTTTTAATTTTGTGTACTATGGCTTTGGTCTTGCAGAAATTTTGATTTTGGTGAGGTCAGATTTATGTTATCTAAGAAATCCTTCCCTAAAGTCATCAAGATATTTTTCTATATTTTTTCCCTTAATAGTTGTAAAATTTTGCTTTCTATATTTTGGTCTTTCATCCATCCTGGAACTTATAAAAATTTGTATATTGTCTGATAAAGGGATATAATTGATTTTATATGGAAAATCAATTTTTCCAACACAATTTGTTGAATAGTCTATCCTTTCCCTAGGAATCAGAAATACCAGTTTTATTTTATGTCAAATTTCCTTATGTGCACAGCTGTTTCTGGCATCTTTATTCTGTTCCATTGGTATATTGGTTCTTTATTAAGCAAAACTGCACTTCCTTAATAACCATGGCTGCTGCTGCTGCTGCTTCTTCTTTTTTTTTTTTTTTTCCGGAGGCAAAATGTCGCCTCTGTCGCCCAGGCTTAAGTATAGTGGTGTGATCTCGGTTTACTGCAACCTCTGCCTCCTGGGTTCAAGCGATTCTTCTGCCTCAGCCTCCTGCGTAGCTGGGATTACAGGTGCGTGCCACCATGCCCGACTGATTTTTGTATTTTTAGTAGAGATGGGGTTTCACCATGTTGGTCAGGCTGGTCTTGAACTCCTGACCTCGTGATCCACCCACCTTAGCCTCCCAAAGTGCTGGGATCACAGGCGTGAGCCACCATGCCCCGCCCTAGTAACTATGGCTTTATATATTTTAATATTTAGTAAGGCAAGTCTCCCATTTTTGTCCCTACTTTATTTCAAACTTATCTTCACTATACTTGGCCCTTTACTCTTGTGTGTGAATTTTAGAATTGGCATATCCATTTTACAAAAAATAAATGGTGAGATTTTGATTAGCAGTGCTTTGGATTTATAGATTAATTTGGGTATGAACTAACTCTTTAATTTAAAAAAATGAATTCAGTAGTTACACAGTTGTCTAAATGCATCAGTGTTTCCATTTAGCACATAATTAATTTATCTTTCTTACTTTGAAATATTTTCAGGAAAGCTATCTGTTGTCATGGTCAATGCCCAACACAGAGCTTCTCTCAATAAATATTTGTGAAATCAATGAATGGGCCATCTGTAGACATTTGTGCTAGGCATTCTGTAACTTAGACAGAATGTGTTTTGGGAACTCAACTCCATTAGCTATAACTTTTCCAAATTACAAAAATGTTCTTCATGATTTGGTGTGAGACTCTAGTCTCATAGCAAGAATGTCTAATTTGTAATTATTAAAGTCGCACTAAATCAACATTTTCCATTGCGTGTGGTCCTTTCTTAGTGATTATTATATCACTGTTGCTTATTTGTTGAGGGTGGTAGGATGAGTTATGCCTCGAGATTTTAAATGCTTGGGATTCATTTTTATTTACAAAAATTCTTCCCTCAAGAAAATTGAACTAGTGAATTTTTAAATTTCATTTTGCTCTTTACTGATATTCTAGACTTAATACATAGAATATGCCTTCATATTTGTTCATGTCTATCCCAATCCCACTTCAAGGTATATTTTGGCTTCTGTGCCATTTATTCATGTATTTGTTTATCAAATATTATGGGCCCTACACTAGCCTAATACTAGGCTTTTAGTTCACAGAGAAGAATAGATGATATCCATAATTAGTCTTAAGTTGGTTCTCTAACATTTTTCTGGGGAATTCCTTTTCATTCTTTTGTAAATTTATTTTGTTCTGAAGGAGTGTCTTTTTTAAAAAATAATTTCAAATTTTATTTTACACTCAGGGGGTGCATATCCAGGTTTGTGTTACATGGGTATGTTGTGTGATGCTGAGGCTTAGGGTATGGATCTCATCACCCAGGTAGTGAACTTAATACCAGATAAGTATCTTTTTAACCCTTGTCCTCCTGTGAGTTGTGAAAGTGAAGAGAAAAGACTCTCCTTTAGAAAGGAGAAAAGACACTTGATATGGTTTGGTTCTGTGTCCCCACCCAAAACTCATCTCAAATTGTAATTACCATGTGTTGAGACAGGGACCTGGTGGGAGGTGATTGGATCATGGGCATGGTTTCCCCCATGCTGTTCTCATGATAGTGAAGACGTTCTGACAAGAACTGATGGTTTAAAAAATTGTTTGGCAGCTCCCCCTGTGCTCTTCTCTCTCACCTGCTGCCATGTAAGATGAGCCTTGCTTCCCCTTCTCCTTCCACCTTCTACCATGATTGTAAGTTTCCTGAGGCCTCCCAAGCCATGTAGAGCTGTGAAACAATTAAACCTCTTTCCTTCATAAATTACCCAGTCTCAGGTAGTATCTCTATAGCAATGTGAGAACAGACTAATATAACGCTCCTTTCTTAACCTATATTTTCGCTGCCATTTGAAATACTTTTCACTTTTCCATATATGCCACTGATGGCACCTTCACTGAGATCACTTTCTTCCACATCCTCAGCCATAATGAATCGGTCCTTCCCATGTGGTCACAGAACACTTGACCCATACATCTTGTATCAGTTTTCTAAGGCTACCATTAACAAGAACCACACACTGAGTGATTTAAAACAATGGGAATTTATTGTCTCGCAGTTCTAGCAGTCCAAGATCAGGTACTGGCAGGGCCACGATCCCTCTAAAGATGATGGGGAAGCATCTGTTCTAGGCCTGTGTCCTAACTTCTGGAAGTTTCTTGGGTTGTTGCAGTATTACTCAAACCTTCACATAGCATTCTTCCCATGTGCATGCCTGTCTCTTCACATGACGTTCTTTTTATAAGGATGCCAGTCAACTGGATTAGAGGCCAACTCTACTTCAGTAAGATCTCAATTTAATTAGTGACATCTGCTCTGGTCCTACTTCCAAAGAAGGTCACATTCGGAAGTACCAGGAGTTAGAATTTCCGCACGTGAATCTTAGGGGGAATACAATCCAACACAAAACACACCTGTTAGGGCACCTGCTATATCTTATAACTATTATAAGCATTTTTTTTACATGTCTCTATCCTTTCAACCCTCTGTAGAATATACATTCCTTCAGGAATTCCTTCTTAAGCATGAAAAAAAAATCCCAGTGATAAGCACGTTGTCTGAGATGGAAAAAGGCAAAATATTAGTTGACTGGCTATTTTAAGTAGCAGACTTTGATAAGCCGAGGTCTAGGATTTCCACACTTCCTTTATTATAGCGACATCTAATATCTACCCAAACTCTAGTTATTTGATTGCTTCCAAATAAGATTATCTTTTACCATTTTGACAGGTAGTTAATATGGCTTTAATTCAGTCTGATAGGACAGTGTGATGGAGAAATGAAACCAGGGTTTTCTTGGTTGATCATGTCATTTGGCAATCTGAGTAAGGAAATTTGTCATTAAAAATTCCTTAAGATGTTTTCATTTAATTTAGAAATTGAAGAGGACATATTTAATCTCAATAGCTTCAGTATTCTGTTATCTGCTTTAATTTGAATTTAAAAGTGATTGGACACAGAAGGTCATTAGATACATGAGTACACACTCTAATTTTGTGAATTCATGGTGAAGTCCGACGTTTGAAAATAAGTTTACTGTAAGCTTTGGATATGGAATGGTAGCATGCATTTATCTGTCCTTTATGGTTCCTCATCACCTGAACCTTTTTTTCTGATAGGGAATCTCCCCTGCCCTCATTTTGTCTCTTGTTAGGTGCTTGAGATGCCTCCTATTACAAACATTAAAAATATCCAGTCCTTATTTTCCTAGACTTCCCTGTAGTTTAGGACTCTTGAGGAACTCTCCAGTTGCAGTGCTGCAGGGAGATCAGAAACTGCAGTAATGATGGTGGCAGCCAGTACTTGCTGCCAGCTGGGCTTGTGATGCAATGCTGTGTTTGATGCAGTGCCAATGGTGTCTTCCCCAGACCAGCTGTGCAGCATGTTTAGTATGTTTCTTCTGACTGCATGACTTCTACAGGGCTGTCATGTTGCAATGCACAGGTGCATGACTAGGCTTGAAACTAGTACTTCAGTTATCCTGGTGAGTCTGAAATAGCCACAATATTTTCAATAAACTCCTTTTGCCTGCTTAAATCAGCCAGTGGTAACTCCTTCAGCTTGCAACTAAGAACTTTGACTAACACAGGGATGTGCAGTATTTAACTGATACACCTATCATGACATTTGAGAGGTGTGGACCAAAATAAATTGCTTAGAGTTATGTATGTCACGAAGACTTCTTATACTTCAGCTTCCATGCTGGTGTTGATTTCTACTCGTTTTGCTATTCTTTATTTTATTATTTGAGATGGGGTCTCACTCTGTTGCCCTGGTTGGAGGGCAGTGGTGTGATAGCAGCCCACTTGAACCTTCCAGCCTCAAGGATTCCTCCCACCTCAGCTTCCCGAGTAGCTGGAACCACAGGTGCATGCCACCATGCCCAGCTAATTTTTTGTATTTTTGGTAGAGACAGGGTTTTGTCATGTTTTCCAGGCTGGTCTCAAACTCCTGAGCTCAAGCTATCTGCCACCTTAGCTTCTCAAAGTGCTGGGATTACAGGCATGAGCCATTGTGCTTGGCCTCTTTTTGCCATTTTCAAAGTCTCATATATTTATTCAGCAAACATTTCTTATGTGCCTATGTATTAGTTCCTTATGGCTGTTGTAATAAATTACCACAAGCTTAGCAGCTTAAAACAACACAGATTTATTCCTGTATAGCTCTGGAGGCCAGAAGTCCAGAATCAGTTTAACTGGGCTAACATCAAGGTGCCAGCAGGGCTGGTTCCTTCTTGGAGACTCTAGGGGAGAATTGGCTTCCTCGCCTTTTTCTAGCTACTGGAAGCTGCCTGCATTCCTTGGCCTGTGACTCCTTTCTCACATTATTCCAACTTCCTGCTTTTGATATCACATTGCCTTCTCTTCTTCTGTATCAAATCTCCTTCTACTTCCTTCTTATAAAGACATTTGTGATTACATTTGGGGTCTGCTCAGACAATCCAGGATAACCTCCCCATCACAAGATCTTTAACTTAATCGTATCTTCAGAGTCCTTTTTCTCATTTAAGGTGATGTTACCAGGCTCCAGGAATTAGGACCTGAATATCTTTGGGGGCCATTATCAGTCTATGGTACTCTGCTATGACCTATGCACTGGGAATATGTACAAGTTGGAAAAGATGAATATTTCCTCTGCCCTTATAGAGCCAATGAGACATACACAGTTAAGAATTATACAAATACATATATACATGCACAGCCTAGTGGGATAGACACCTTTACACAAATGAGTCTGAAGTTCACTTATGCTGAGTGTTCAAAGGAGAAATATAAGATGGGATAAGACAATATAACAGACTGACCTGGCAAGGTGATCATAGAAAATTTTCCAAAAAGATAATAAAAGATAATACTTCCTATGTGCAATAGTTGTGTTCAGTGGGTTATATGTGTTTACTAATTTAATCTTCACAGCTATCCTATGAGGTGGGTACTTTTACTATTTTGAGATGTAAAACTGAGGCAGAGATACTGTAAGCAATCTGCCCAAAGGTTGCTGGCTATTAACTGGCAAAGGAAGAAACATTCAAAGTCATTCTTAAGTGGAGTGGATTTCAGTTGTTTGCCTGCCTACCATTATTGTAGTAATTGTGTCCTGATTTTCTTGGGAGAAATTTTTGCTTCTGCATTGTATGCAAGTATTCAGCCCTTTCCTAGTCAGGGGTGAGCCTGTGTCCCAGCCTAGCACTGACTCTTCTCCTGTGAGCAAGCAAAACGAAAACAGCTGAGGATGATTCACCATCTGGAAAAGCCTGCCCATCATTTCCTTCCATCTTAATTCCTTGGGCTCCCTTGGCTTTTGTTCTTTTCCAGCTGTGTTTTAAATGAATTGTTTCTTTAGTATTTGTTTGTGTGAGCTACCTTCTACCCTTCCAATGAATTCACTTTCTGCTTGTTTCTGCTAGTTTTTGTTGCCTACAACCTAAGCACTCCAAGAATAAGGAGGAATTAACCATGTGAGGATAAGAGGGGCAAGCAATTCAGAGGCAAAGGGAAAAGTGTGTGCTTAAGGTGATAAGCAGCTTATATCTTGAGAAGCTTCCAGAAATCTACGTGGCTGGAGTTATTGTGTGGGTTTAGGTGGGGTTTAGCCTGAGATGGAGTTCAAAAGATTGGCAGGGACTGGAAATGCAAGCACATGCCATGTGAGGATTTGGTTACCTTGAAAACAATCATGTAGTTTTTAATTTAAATTCTATTTATTTGTGTTTTAAAGCAAGACACTTGTAACTACCACATTTTCCCAGCTGAACTTGGTGGTGGTCATGAGCAGAAAGCAACTTTTCTTTCTCACCAGTTTCTGTTAAACTTGCTCCATTGAGTCATTTGTTCAAAGATTCCAAATGAGATTTGGCTAGGTAGCATCGCCCTTGTTATCCATCTTGGATATAAATGGCCTATCCTTTTTTTTTTTTTTTTTTTTGGTTATAAATGTCTAGTTCAGTCTAATATCAGCTTCACATTTTCATCTGATCATGAAATTCTTTTCTTCCCTTAGCCCAGGCCCGAGGCAGGCTTTGAACTTACGTCAAGGAAGGAGCATGGTCATCTACTTCTTCATATTGCTTTTCTCCTCTCCCTTGCCCACTAACTGTGCTATCTCTGGCTCCTCCAGGGTTGGAGGCCAGGAAAGGATGGGGCTTTCCTTCTCCAGAAAGATTTCTCTGATGCACCTCCAGTTTCTTTTTTGCTAGCAGTGCTACTGTGACTGGGCACCGATGATCAACCCTGCCTTCAAACTCTGACTTCTACAGTTTGTGATTAGCCCCTTTCTGCTGATCTAACCTTCTACCTTGTGATGGTTAATACTGACTATCAACCTGATTGGATTAAAGGATGGAAAGTATTGATCCTGGGTGTGTCTGTGAGGGTGTTGCCAAAGGAGATTAATGTTTGAGTCAGTGGGCTAGGAAAGGCAGACCCACCCTTAATCTGGGTGGGCACCATCTAATCAGCTGTCAGCATGGCTAGAATATGAAGCAGGCAGTAAAAAAAAAAAAAAAAAAAAAAAAACATGAAAAGACTAGACTGGCCTAGCCTCCCAGCCTGCATCTTTCTCCTGTGCTGGATGCTTCCTGTCCTCTAACATTGGACTCCAAGTTCTTCAGTTTTGGGACTTGGACTGGCTCTCCTTGCTCCTCAGCTTGCAGACGGCCTATTGTGGGACCTTTCGATTGTGTTAATAATTAATGAATTTACATATATATATATATATATCTCCCATTAGTTTTGTCCCTCTAGAGAACCCTGACTAATACACACCTCAAGTGGTTATTCTGGATGAAACCCCATTTGAAGGAAGCCTAGGGCTGGCGGAGGCATCAGGCAAACTGTAGGAAGAGGCATGCTCCCTCTCTCACCAAACTTCAAGAGTACAACTCTTTCCAAAACAGCCTCACTCTTCACTCCACTCTTCACTCCGCCATTAGGCTGGCCAGACTCTTGTATTTGGATTTTTTTTTTTAAGGCATGCTTCAGTTTACCATCTTTGTTTTCTCACAAGTTCCAAGCTTTCCAAATATTTCTCCTGAAGCTCCTCCGCACTTTGGAAATGCCCCAGAATCCACCGAAGATTTCCTAATCACTCCTCAATTGGCTGATTGAGACTATTGGGTTAAGATTTGCAAGACTTGTTTTGGATTATATTCTTTGCATTGCTAGGACCTTGCTTTCTACTGTAGTTGTAGCTGGCGTTTTTTCTTTAATCTGGGGCTTTAGTTCAAACCGAGACAATAGGAAAACTGTCATTTTAATATTCTCTTCCAAAGTGATATGATCAGATGTCTATTATTTGCATAATTTTAATGAATACAGTCTCCAGTCACATTACTTCCCCAACCCTCATACAAAACAAACAAAATGCTTATCCCTCTTATATAAAAAAATCAGAATATTTTATAAGTCTGGCCAGTTTTGCATTTCTTTGCCTTAGATAGTATTAAATTAGTCAAACAATTCCTTCTTCAATACTCTACAGGAAGTGTGGGGCCCTTTATCTTCTTTGGTTTTAAAAAAACTCAACCAGCTGTCAAACACTTGACTATGAACCAAACATTTAAATATGCAGTGAACATTCAAATGTATTCTATAAAGCGCTCAGCAAAGTGGAAAGTCCACTGACCACTTTCAAAATAATCTAAGCAAACAGCAATTAGGGATATATTCTACTTCTTCCCATTTGTTCACAGCTCCCCAGGACGTAATGTGATCTCCCATGCATATTGGGAGGGAAATGGACAACACTTAGAGTTTTCCTTACTTTGATGTGTGACTGTCAGGGTTGCAAATAATGTGCCTGCACAAGAAAATTGCCTCCTGGTGCACCTGAAGATGGAATTTAAAAAAAATGTTTCTTCCTCCTTCCTTTTCTCTTTCCATTTACTCAGCGTTGCGTGAGTTGGCTGTTAAGCACCCGAACAGAGGAAGAAATTGTTTATGGGCACCCCAGTGGGATGAGTCTAGACTAAGAGAAAATAGCCAACATAGCAAAGAAGTGTTTCCAGCATTTATTAGGTGTGTATTTATTAAGCACCTGTTGGGCACAAAGAACATGAAACATGGCGACTGCTTGCTAGAGGCTTTTAATCTGGTTGTGGGGATAGGATATACATGCACAATAAGTTAAGCTGAGGATTTGTGATATTGAAAGGAGAGTCAGCTCATACTGTGAGCCTGCAAAAGGCAAAGTTACAAACAAGAACTGGGTAGAAGCTACAGAGAGATAGGTCTGGGTTAAATGTAAGTTTCTAACAGAGCTGACCAGCAATAAGTTGGAAGGCCTAATAGAGGGGTGAATTTCTTGTCATGTGCTGTGTGTAAGCCAGTCTGGATGAGCACTTAGAAGAGGTGTTTGTAGAGAGCATTATTGTATCTCTGATGGGTGGTTTCCTTTAGCTGACCTTTATAATACTCATATGACTTTGTCATTCCAGGGTTTTGTGAATCCTGAGTACAGTGAGCATGCACAACCTCACAGAGTGACCAGGAAAGAATCTTTTGAGGTTGAAGGGTGAAGGAAGGAGCAGATATAGGATGGAAGAAGGGAGGCAGGAGGGAGCTGTGGGCAGAGGCTACACTGTGAGCTTAATGAAAGGTCTGGGCTTTTTTCCTTGTCCACATATTGCAAGATGAAACCGGCTTATCTTTAATCACATTTAGAGTACACACACACACACACACATACACACGGATTTATCGTGAGGAATTTGCTCACGTGAGGTTGAGAAGTCCCATAATCTGCCATCTACAAGCTACAGGATAGTCAGCATAGTCAGTGGTGTAATTCCAGTCTGAGTCTTGAAGGCCTGAGAACTAGGAGGGTATATCACATAGATCCCAGTCCATGGGTAGGAGAAGACCAATGGCCCAGCTTAAACAGGCAGACAAGAAGCAAAACACGTGAATTTTTGTCCTTCCTCCTTTTTGTTCTATTCAGGTCTTCAATGAATTGGATAAATGCGCAGCCACACTGGGGAGGGCAATCGATTTCATTGAATCTCCCAATTCATATGCTAGTGTTAGCCGGAGACACTCTCACGAACACACCCGGAAAATAATGTTTAACCTGAGCACCCTGTGGCATGGTCTAGCTGACATGTAAAATTAATCGTCACAGTTATACAGGAGCTTAAGAAACACTATTTTAAAGAGTGATTCTTGACCGGCTGCAAATTTGGAAAAGTTGACCCATAAAGTCAAGATTGAGGAATGGGCTAGGGATTTTGTCTAGTTCACCCAGATAAAATTTTGCTGAGTGTCTAATGTATCAGGTACTGGGAGTGTGAAGATAGAAAGAGACAGTTTCTTCTCTTGAACAGCTTGTTGTCCAGCAGATGATTTTAAAAAGCCCATTCTAAAATGTTTCCTGATGAAGACATACTAAATTTCCTTAAAGTTTTATGATCACTTAAATAACAGTTTTCTTTGTGAAGTACCTTCTAAATGCTAGATACAAAGTTGGTCTTTTTCCAGTTCTTATGACAACCATTCAAGGTAGACATTTTATTTTTTCTGTTTTTCAGAAAGGAAATTGAAGCTCAGAAAGGATAGACATATTACCCAACTATTAGTAAGTGGCTAATTGAAAATTCAAACAGTAGCTAAATGAACGGGTAACATGTTCTAGACACGTCACTTGATGCTGGATCCATAGTATCTTATAGAGTCTTCCCAACCACTGGAGAAAAGAGATACTACTGTTGTCTTCATTTTATGGCTGAGAAAACAGAGCCCCCCTGGAAAATTGAACAAATTGCCCAGAGCCACACAGTCAGTGTAGAGCAAGGATTCAGGTTCAGGCTGCTTGGTTCCAAAGCTGATATGCTTTAACCGCTGTGCTACCCTTCCTCTCGCCTTGTGCCTTACAGTTCAAAGCTTCACTCTGGCTTTGATTTCCATGTTTGATGGGTTCTCTTTTACTTTCCTCTCCCTTTACCAAAAAACAAACTGAACAACAAAACCATCTTGAGCATCTTCCTGAAAGGAGTGAATTCGCCTGAAGGAAAATTTCCATTAGAATTCTGAGGCTCAGCATTAGGCCAGGGAGGTAAAAACGCCATGCTAATTAAGCAATTACTGAAACTCATGATTAAAACATGAGGTTGCCTTTCTAAGAGAATCCCCAGAATAAACGGCATTCTTCATTTTGCCTTGGAGCTTGCTTGGCTCGGCTTCTAAGAAATTCACCTTTTTTTCTGGAGATGGGATGGGGAAGCAAAGACTTCTTATTCATTATCTTTTTGAATCCTTAGAACGACTCTTTGGAGATATATGAGGAAAATTTTAATTTGGGATTTTAGTGGTTAATCAGTCTCTTTCATTTGAATCCTGGATCATTTGAGGAAAAAAAAATATATATATATATAAAAATAATAGGGATTACAATTTCAGGATTATTGCTTGGATTGGATCTCATGTCTTGGATGTATACCCAAATGCCCTTCCTCATACTCCCCTGAAACCCCTGCTGAAGCCAGATGGTGGGATCTGCATTTGGGAAGGGTAACATCTATGGCCAGCTGAGTAGAGAAATGTGGCTGCCTCATACCAGGTGCATGCATGGAGCCAGGGAGAGGAAGGACCTCAAGGCAAGAGAGCTGTAGAATTTCACCCCTCCAGAATAAAGAGCGGTGGATGACTGAATGTTTGCCTCTTACTTTTTCCACCTGCTGGATGAATCATTCTTGCTCCTGTGAGGAGAAGCCAATGAAACTGTAAAGAGCAACAGATTCTGCCAATTACACCTAAGAGGTGTTTTATTGGCTGACAAAATCATAGGGAGAGGGAGCATATGGCTTTCACTACAGTCTCTGATCTTGCTTTTCAAAATTTATTGTCCTCTCTCGATTTGACAGGTGGGGAATTAGAATTTGAGGCTCAGAGAAGTTAATGTTTTGAAAGTCACACTTCAGTGACTAACCCAGGCCTAGACTCCAGCCTGTCAAAGGGAGTTTAGAGCTCAAGGCGTCAGACCCCTCAGATTATAAATGTGCCAAGTGCTTCACAGAGATAGCATATGACTTGTCTAAGACCAAACTGCCAGCACTAGAAACTCAGGTCTTCTGACTCCTTCTGATGCTCTTTTTAATACCTTATAGTATTCTCCTTCATAACTCTGAGACATTTGTGCTGCTGGCTTATGGGCATGATCTTCTGGATTTCAGTCCTGCCTCTGAGCCTCTCTTTTCTCAACTACAAAAGGAGGATCATAGAAGTAGTGTCTGCCTCTTAGCCTTCTTGTGAAAACCAAATGAAGCTGGGTCTATGCAAATGCTGTGACTGTAACATACCCTAAAAATGTTGGAACATTGTTTTTGAGGTTGTCACTCTCATTGCTGTCCTCTCAGATGGGCCCCATTTTTCTCCTTTTATTTTTAGTTGACATGTAATAATATTTATGGGATAAAAGTGACATTTTGAAACATGCATACAATGTATAATGATCAAATCTGGATAATTAGCATATCCATCGTCTCAAACATCATTTCTTTGTGTTGGGAACATTCAAAATCCTCTCTTCCAGATTTTTGAAATTATACACTGAGTTACTGTTTGTTAACTATAGTCACCCTACTGTGCTGCAGAACACTAGAGCTCATTCCTCCCGTCTAGCTTTAAATTTGTATCTGTTAACCAACATCTCCCTATCCTCCCCTTGCCCCACCCTTTACATTCTCTAATAACTACAATTCTAGTCTGCACTTCTGTGAGCTCAATTTTCTTTTTAGCTCCCACTTATGAGTGAGAACATGTGGTGCATTAGTCCGTTTTCACACTGCTGATAAAGACATACCCAAGACAGGATAATTTGTGAAGAAAAAGAGGTTTAATGGACTCACAGTTGCATGTGACTGGGGAGGCCTCACAATCATGGTGGAAGGTGAAAGGCACGTCTTACATGGCGGCAGGCAAGAGAGAATGAGAGCCAAGCAGAAGGAGAAACCCCTTATAAAACCATCAGATCTTGTGAGACTTATTCAATACCAGGAGAACAGGATGGGGGAACTGCTCCCATGATTCAGTTATCTCCCACTGGTTCCCTTCCGCAACACGTGGAAATTATGGGAGCTAAAGTTCAAGATGAGATTTGGGTGGGGACACAGCCAAACCATATCATGTGGTGTACATTTTTCTATGCCAGACTTATTTCATTTCACATAATATCCTCCAGGCCCATCCATGTTTCTGTGAATGACAGGATTTCATTGTTTTTTTATGGCTGAGCAGTATTCCATTGTGTACACATACCACATTTTCTTTACCTATTCATCTGTTGATGGACACTTAGATTGATTCCATATCTTGGGTAGTGTGAATATTGCTGGAATAAACATGGGGACATGGGGTGCAGATATTTCTTCAATATATTGATTTCCTTTCCTCTGGATAAATACTCAGTAGTGGTGTTGCTGGATCATATGGTAGTTTTGTTTTGCTTTGCTTTTTTTTTTTTTTCTTTTCCTTTTTTTTTTTTTTTGGCGAAACCTCCACACTGTTTTCTACAGCAGCTGTACTCATTTACATTTCCACTGATGGGCACCATTTGAACTAGCTGGCACAGAGGTGGGTCAGAAGGAAGCGAGGTACTGGGAAAACAATCCTTTAGTGTAGTGGATTTCAACTCTGGCTGCACATTAAAATCACCTGGAGAGTTAAAAAAAGTGCCAATGCCTGGGCATTACACCCAGAACAGTGAAATCAGAACCTCTGGGGAGGGGTTTTGTCACTGTTATATTTTTAAAGCTTTCCAGGTGGCCTCATGCAAAGAAAGGTCGAGGGCCACAGCCTTGGTGGCTTCACACTCTTGTTTGCTTTGTAGCAGTAGTCCTCTTTTGGAATGCAGAGATGATGAAATATTGTGTTTCCAGGTAGATGGTCTGTCTGTTAAGATTGGAAACCTAAATCCAAGCCTCAGTGCAGCCCTGTGTGAGCCTCTTTGCCTTACTAATGACAATTCTTTACATAAGGATAGATTTTGTAGAGGTGAAAACTGAGGCCCTGAGAGGTTATTTTTCCATGAGCTAGTAGGCGCTAGAGTCAGAATTAGAGCACAATTCCTATGGTCTGGGATGGCATATGGAAAACACCTGGCCACAGAAGCATGTGCCAGAAACCATCTCCTTCAGGGCACCAAATCTACTTTGTATTCAGAAATTCGCAGCTTTCTTTCTAAAAAGGGTATCTGAAATGGTATAAACTTCAACCTATATCTGTCCATGAGCCTAACTATAGTGGGTGCTCAGAAGTGAGTAGTGTTCTCTTCTAGACTGCTGGGGTCTCAGAGGTGGAAGAAGAAAGACAAGGAAACAGGCAAAGTGAGATGTGGACCACCCATTCCCAGTGGGGTCATATATTGAATGCCCCTGCCACTGTCCCTTCCCCAATCCAGAATAACCCCATTTCCGTGTGTGGCGAACCTTTGGCCATGTGGCTGCTGGCACCATGCACAGTCTTTCTGGCCATGTAGCTGGCTCTCCACTGCACTGCCCCTGGAGAAACCCCTCCTCTCTGCCCCTTCTCAGCTCTAGCATGGACATGCCCTGCTTTTGCCCTGTCTGTTCATTCAGTCCCCTGAACCTGTTGGTGCCCAGCACCTAAAGGGGAAATTTCTTTCATTTTCCATTTCCTCAGATTCAAAAAACAAAAACCAATAAACCTCAGCACAGCCTGACTCATTGTAGGCATTCAGTATGTATTCATTTCTACCTTCACCTCCTCGGAGCACAGCCTTCAAACTGCTGGCCTCTAAGCAGTCCACGCACTGGCTTCATCCTCTTCAAGCGTCCCTTTCACAATGGGGCCCAGAAACGTCAGGGGCAATAATGTTTTTCATAGCACAGCCTTTGAAATTCTGCCTCCAGCCTTGTTCTCTGGTCTAGCCAATCTCCTCACTGTCCTAGCCCAAGCCTTGCTGGCCCTGGCCTCCCCGAGTTGTTTCATCAGCCTTCAGTACCCACCCTACTCCATCTCTGGCCAGATCCTACGCTCCTTTCCCGGCCCTGTTCACATCCCACTGGCCCCAAGACAGCTCCCTCGTCTTTGCCATCTCACTGATCACATTTTCCTGCACATTTCTATAGCATTTTAATCCAGAACTCTCCCATATGTCACTCGTTTTATATTATTGTTTCATTTTGTGTTATTTCCTATTAGTTTACAATTGCTAGCCTTTTCTCCCTGCAAGGACTTTGTATTACCTCAAAAGTTAAGCCAGAACTAGGTTTCCCAGAATCTCTTTCCCTGTATGGCTCTGGATTAAGACTGGCCAAAGGAGAAATTTGCTCAAGAATTGGAAGGCAGAAGCAAAGCAGCAACTGTGATGTTCCGAAGGTCAATGTTGAGCACCTGGCACAGGTTGCTGCAGAGCTGCGTCCCATCTTGCAGATGTGGTCCACAGCCAGAACCCTTGCTCCTATAGCTCTACCTGATCCCATCTTTCAGCTCCCAGAGTCCCAGGCAGGCACATGTGCAACTCTGTGGCAGAGAGTGACATCTTATTCTGATCATCACCACCAAAGAAATTGGAGGTGGTGACAGACATGGGTTTTAGTTTGTCTTTGTGGGTTCTACTAGGTTCTCATGGGTTCCAGTTTGTCCTTGCTTTCTCCCATGTTATGTGCAGCTTTTCTTCCTGACTGATGGCCCTGTTGACCTGTACTGACTTCTGGCCACCACCAGACACAAAGGCATCAGCCTTCCATAGACTTCTTTATCAGCTCCCACAACTGCATGAAGTCTAATTGGCATAATAAATTCCTTATTGCATATCATGCATAGTTCTGCTTCTCTGATTGAATTCTAACAGATACATTCCCCCTTAGGTTACAGACACCTTGAAGAAAGGGGTCAGTGGCTCATGCCTGTAATCCCAGCACCTTGGGAGGCCAAAGCTGGAGGACTGCTTGAGCCCAGGAGTTTGCGACCAGCCTGGACAAACAGAGCAAAAAAGTTAACAGGGCATGGTGGCATGGACCTGCAGTTCTAGCTACTTGGAAGACTGAGGCAGGAGGATCACTTGAGCCCAAGAGTTTGAGGTTGCAGTAAACTATTATCACACCACTGCATTCCAGTCTGGGCAACAGAGTGAGACCTTCTGTCTCTCTCTCTCAAAAAAAAAAAAGAAAAAGAAAAAGGAATGATATCCCTTTTCCCCCTGGAATCTATGCCTGTGATCAACAAAATCTTACTGTAGAATTTATGGACCACACAAAGTCTCTGTTGCTTCTCTCCACCTCTCCCACCCTTCCCCTCCCTGCTTCCTTCTTCTAGTACTACTATTTCTTCTACTTCTTCTTTGCTTCCACTTTTCTTCCTCCTCTTCCTGCTTTATTTTCTTCTCCTCCTTCTCTTCTTCCCCTTCTTCCTCCTCCTTTACAACTTTTAAAAAATGTAAAACTAATTTTAGCTTACAGATCATATAAAAGCAGGCCATAGTTTTGGATCCTGGGTCTATTCTAGATCAATCATTCTCAAAGAAGTGGCACTGCACCCCAGAGAGTATTTTTTTGAGGGGAGGCAGGCACAGCGATTGGGGGGTATTACTACATTTATTAGGTAAGGTCTAGGGATGATGAACATCCTGGAATATATCAGGCAGTCCCAACCAAGAAAGAAAAGCACATATAGTATTTAAATTTGAGTCACCCAAATAACATCTCTTGCAGTGGTCTGCATCTGTAGCTGTCAATTCCATAGTGATTTATGTGTTTAAATGTAAACATCTGACTGCTTCTTCATCTTGCAGGTTAGTTTTGCCTGTGCATTTGAACAATTTTCAACCTTTATTTCTTTAAGTATTTTTTCTGTCCCTCCTCCTCCCAGGAATTCCAAATATACTTATATTAGGTGGCTTAAAGGTGTCCCACAGCTTGATGATGCTCTACTATTTTTTTTTTTTTTTAGTATTTTTTTCTCCCTGTGTTTTATTTTGGATAATTTCTATTGCTGTTTTAAAATTCACTTGTATTTTATTCTGCAATTTTTTTTTTTTTTTTTTTTTTTTTTTTTTTTTTGAGACGGAGTCTCGCTCTGTCACCCAGGCTGGAGTGCAGTGGTGCGATCTCGGCTTACTGCAAGCTCTGCCTCCCGGGTTCACACCATTCTCACCATTCTCCTGCCTCAGCCTCCCAAGTAGCTGGGACTATAGGCACCCGCCACCATGTCCGGATAATTTTTTGTATTTTTAGTAGAGATGGGGATTCACTGTGTTAGCCAGGATGGTCTCGATCTTCTGACCTCGTGATCTGCCTGCCTCAGCCTCCCAAAGTGCTGGGATTATAGGAGTGAGCCACCGCGCCCAGCCATTATTCTGCAATTTCTAATCTGCTGTGAATTGCATCCAGTGTATGTTTCATCTCACACACCATAATGTTCATTTCTAGAAATTCAATTTGTTTTTTTCCGTATATCTTCCATTGTTTAAAGGCCCAGTCTTTACTCTAGGTTATGGAACATATGAAATACAGTTACATTAATGCTTCATGTGTACTTATCTTCTAATTTTATTATCCTATCTACTAATTCTATCATTGATTTTTGTCCTCATTATGAGTCATACTTTTTGCGTCTTCACATCCATGATGATTTTTGATTAGATGACAGAGATCACCAATTTTACCTTATTGCATGTTTTTGTATTTCTATAAATATTCCTGAGCTTTGTTCTGTCATACAGTTAAGTTACTTGGAAAAGTTTGAGCCTTCCAGACCTTGCCCGTAAGCTTTGATAAGTGATAAGAATAGTATTTGGTCTAGGGTTGTTTTGCTCACTACTGAGGCAGAATCCTTCTAAGTACTCTATCTTCATGAATTATGAGATTTTCTATTCTGACTGATATTAAGTGGTACTGTTTCTGGCACCCTGTGAGTGTTCAGAATCCTCTAATCCCTTTAATCTTTATGAATAATTCTTTTTCTATTCTCAGGCAGTTTTTTTTTTTTCTTTTCTTTTAGAAGGAATCTTGCTCTGTTGCCCAGGCTAGAGTGCACGATCTTGGCTGACTGCAACCTCCCCCTTCCCGGGTTCAAGCGATTCTCCTGCCTCAGCCTCCTGAATAGCTGGGACTACAGGTGCCTGTCACCATGCCCGGCTAATTTTTGTATTTTTAGTAGAGATGGGGTTTCACCATGTTGGCCAGGATGGTCTCGATCTCCTGACCTTGTGATCCACCCACCTCAGCCTCCCAAAGTGCTGGAATTACAGGTGTGAGCCACTGCGCTGGGCCTCTCAGGCAGGTTTCTTACCTGCATACTCTGATCACTACTCTGTTAAATAGTCAAGGAGGATAAGTATTCTCTTCAGATTTCCAGAGCTCTGTCTCTGTACAGCCTTCTCCTCCTCAATATTCTGCCCTATGAATTCTAGCCACGTTGGCCTTCCCAGACTTACAGTTCTGTCTTCTCAACTCAGGAAGATCTCTGAGCTCCATCTGCATTCTTCCTTCCTGTGCTATGGCCTGGAAACTTTTATAAGGTAATGAGGAGGTCAACTGTGGGGCTAGCTTCCTTTGTTTCTCATCTCTTGAGGATCACTGCCCTTTGTTGCTTGATTCCAGCGACTGATGCCCTTTGTTGCTTGAGGGCCATAGTTTCGTATATTTTGTCCAGTATTTTTGTTGTTTTAGGTCAGAAGGTAATTTTGGTCTCTGTTACTCCATCTTGGCCAGAAGTGTAAGTCACTCACCTATACATTTATATGTCAAACTACTGCACATATAATTTTAGTTTAAGCTACTTTAAAAAAATCTCCTTCATTTTCCATTTAGCATTCTATTTAGGGCATTACATTGATTTTTTGGAAATTCTGTTATTGGCAGTTTCTACTGCTTATCAATTCCATTTAAAGGTAGTGCATAGGATATTCTAAAATAGCTGTTAAACAAAGAGAAAATTGGGCCTGATAGGGTGAGAATCACAGCTCTAATACCTAGAGTGACCTTATAATGTATTGTCCAAAGGAGATACTTTTGACAGTGAAAGAGGGTGTTGTTAGTAATTATGTCAGGACCATGGCCTACACCAGGACTATCCCAGGCAGCCTAGGACATATTTGTATCGCATCTCTATTTTATGCCTTTATACAACTCTTTACTTAGTTCTAAAGCCTTTATTGAGCCTGCTTTCTTTGTCCAGCTGAGTGCCACATGCTTACATCACAAAGATCAATAAGGCAAACTCCGAAAGATGGACAGAGATACAGGAGACGGTCCTTTATAACGCAGTGTGATCTGTACTCCAATAGAGGTGAGCACAAGAGCCTTACGAAGGCTCAGTGAAGAGTATGTCTGACGGCAGGGGAGGGAACTTAGGGTGGAGAAGATGAGTCGAAGTATGTTCATAGGGGCCGTGGGATGAGAGGTGGTGGGAAAGGTATTCCAGACAGCGTGTGTCGAGGCGAAGAGCCAGGAGAACACAGATAGGACTTTTTTTTTTTTTTTTAATTCCAAGATGGAAGAGTGTTCTGATTGGCTGGAAAACAACATACATGGGAAGCAGTATGGAAATGAGTGGAGAAAGGTAATACTTATAGCAACAGCAGTTAATATTTAGTGCCCACTTACCACATGTTGGACACAGTTCCAGGTACTCTGAACATACTTGCTTATTTAATCATTACAACAGCCCTATGAGGTAGGCACTACTATTATCCCCATTTTCAGTGAGGAATCTGAGGCCCAGAGAGAGTAAGTACATTGCCCAGGGCCACACAGCGAGTATGTGGTAGGTTCTGGAGCTGAATGCAGAGTCCCTTCACTCTAAACTCCTGAGAGCCAGATGCTATAAGGCCTTGTTATTCCAAGTGGAGGAATGCTAAGGACATAATCCTGCAGGCGACCAGGAACCCCTGAAGCATTTGAAGCAGGGGAGTGACTTAAAACAAGGTGGTGTAAGAAAGTGCTCCCAGAGCAGCATCAAAGTCAGATGTAGTGGATGTCTCCATTAGTCACAAGAGGTAGTAAGAGGTTGAGCTAAAGCAGCTGCAGCAGGGATGCAGAGGATGCATTCCCTGAACTCTTATGGGCAGAGACCTTTGGCCTCAGTGACTATGGTGAAGGGTGCAGAGGAGAAGCTCAAGAAGATGACAGGTGTCTGGCTTATGCCCCTGTGCGAACATGAAGCCTCTCAAAGGCATGCCAGTTACAGGAGGAAAAGCAGGTTTGTTTGGGAAGGAGGTTTCTAGACCATGACTTCCATTTTAGCCATGTAGTTTTTGAGGTGCTTGTACAAGTTCTAGGTGGAAATGTCCAGGAGGCAGTGGGGAACTCAAAAGTAGATCTCAGGAGAGACGCTTGGGCCAGAGGGCTTGGGGAATCATTAGCATGGGAGTGGGAGGAGAGGCAGGCAGATCACGAGGTCAGGAGATCGAGACCATCCTGGCTAACACGGTAAAACCCCATCTCTACTAAAAAAATATAAAAAATTAGCCGGGCGTGGAGTCCCAGCTACTCGGGAGGCTGAGGCAGGAGAATGGCATGAACCCGGGAGGTGGAGCTTGCAGTGAGCCAAGACTGTGCCACTGCACTCCAGCCTGGGTGACAGAGTGAAACTCCGTCTCAAAAAAATAAACAAAAACATAAATTTATTCTCTTACAGTTTTGGAAGCTAGAAGTTCAAAACAAGGGGTTGGCAGCACCATGCTCTTTCTGAAGATGTTAGGAAGAATCTGTTACCCACCTTTCCATTCGCTTCTGGGGTTTCCTGCAAGCCCTGACATTCCTTGGCTTGTACATACATCAGCCCAGTTTCTGCCCCCATCATCCCATGGCCTCCTCTCTGTGTGTGCATCTGCATTCCCTGTTCTCTTCTTCTAAGGACACCAGTCATAGTAGATGAAAGGTTCACTCCTAACTAATTACATCTGCAACAACCCTATTTCCAAATAAAGTCACATTCTAAGATTCCTAGGAAGAACATGAATTTTTGGGGGTGGGTGAATACTGTTCAACCTGGGACATGGAGTAAATAAATGGTAAGCAAGATTACGGATTACTTTAAGCTAGAGAGGGAGATAGGGTTAAATGTAGAACTTTTTTTTTTTTTTCTAGGACTGGAGAGGTTTAAACATGTTACTACATTGAATAAATGAAAGAGCCATGGACATGGAGAGGCTCAAGATTCTGAACTAAGTGCAAGTAATCGATAGCACAAGCTCCCAAGGGGCTGGGGCCTGGAGCGCAGATGGATGGATCAATTGTGGGCAGAACTGGGGCGTGGGAGGGGTGTGCAGATGCAGATGTGTTTGACGGTGGGGGGCCAGAAGCTGAGTGGGGCGAAGTTCTGAGCACCCTGGAGGTGTTCACCAAGCAAATCAAGAGCAGATGGTGGAGCGAGCAGCTGAAATAACAGCTTCTGAAATCAGCCCTACTTTGTGGGGAGAGGATTAGTTAAGGATTCTAGCCATGGGAACCAAGAAGAGAAGGATAATCTGTTCATTCCTGTTATGGGGCTTTGGTGGAGCAGTTTCAGCCTCAACCTGGAGAATGTTTTAGAAGGCCAGAGAGAGGAACCCTGCAATCATGTGAGCCGGCCCCTCACTTTGAGATGAAGAGTCCACACAGCAATAATGCTGCCCTCTATCTAGCGGTTCTAGAGTGTGGCAATCTGGAGGGGTCATTATGGAAAAGGGCTGAAGCATTAGAATGTAGGCCCAATACTGAGATAGAAAGAGGATTCTCCGAGGTGACTTAGGCGGGGGGGGTGGTGGTGGTGGTGGAGGTGGATGTAAGAAGCCCTCTGCTACCTCGATCCCAGCGTGGAATTCAATTCATCAAGAGCGGAGCCAGTCACCATTTAGGCCCCCGTGTTAGCCTTAATTTATTCCTCAGGTATGGAGAATACACCTCAAGATGCATTCAAAGTGTAAGCTACCTCTTCCTCAGCAGAGGACTGCCCAGCAGATTTGTAATTCTGTCATCTGGAAACTCTCTGATGTCTCCCTCAGCTCTTCCCACTCTTTTGCTTCAACACATTTTAAGACCAGGCCCCTTAACCATAGAACCAGCATGAAAAACAAGTAGGTTTCAGGAAAAATTATCCCACATGGAATCTCTACTGTACTCTGTTTATCAGATGGTAAGCTTAAAACAGTGTGAGAGTTTTCACAGGGTGTATTTATATCACACCAGTTTTGGGTTCATAGACAGGGGCTTTTTCTAGATCAAACTGCTCAATTGTCCTATTGATCCTGGCCTAAAATCTGAGTAGATAAAAAATATTTTAGGAGAGATGAGATTCCAATCCTTAATAGCAAAAAGCAGGGCTGAGCCCTAGGCCCATGTTTTTACACATATTATACAATTCAATGTGTTGTGCTACAGCTAGAACACTAGTTCTCAACCAGGGGTGATTTTGCTTTCCAGGGTACATTGGCAATGTCTGGAGACATTTTTTTTTTTCCATTTTCAAAAATTGTGGCAAAGCACCTAACATAAAACTAGCCATCTGAACCATATCATGTGTATAGTTCAGTGGCACTAAGCACATTCATACTGGTGTGCAACCATCACTACTATCCATCCGTAGAACTCTTTTCATTTTGCAAAACTGAAACTCTGTACCCATGAAACACTAACTCCCCATTTCCCTCTTCTCCTAGCCCCTGACAACCATCATTTCACTTTGTGTCTCCATGATTTTGACGACTCTAGGTACTTCACATAAGTGGAATCATACTGTCGAGGGATTTTTGATGGTCACAGCTTGGGGTGGGGTGCTGCTGGTGTCTAGTGGGTAGAGGCTAGGGAGGCCACTCAACATCCTGCAATGCACAGGACAGTCCCCACAAGAAAGCATTAACCCCAAACATCAATCCTACCAAAACTGAGAAACTCTGAGCTAGAAAAATCCCATTAGTAATCTCAAGCCATGGAGTATCAGTCAATGGAGACTAGTTGTGTTGCAATAAGAAACCACCTCCAAATTTCTGTGGTTTAACACAACAACTTTTTTTTTTGCTCTAACATGGAGCATCCTTAATCAGCAATCCAGGCTGGTGGGAGTTCCATCCTGACCTGGGCTTCCATGATGACTGAAGCAGGAAAAGGATCAGTGATAAGTTGTGCACTGGCTTTTAAATAAAGCTCCCATTGGAAATGTCCAGGTCATTTGTGGTTACATTTTCTTGGCCAGATCAAATCACAGGTCCACATCTCACTTCAAAGTGAGTAAGAAAGTGCATTTCTACTCTGAAGGACAACCGCCACACCTAGCAATTAAAAATAAACTTCATAGTGTTATCACCTGCTTGAAGTGCTGCTCTCAGAGCAAGCCTACTAGTAGGAGTGGTGCAGGCTGCAGGTTTTTTTTTTTTTTTTTTTTTTTGAGACTGCACTCCAGCTTTACTCTGTCACCCAGGCTGAAGTACGGTGGCATGATCACAGTTCATTGCAGCCTTGAGCGCCCCAGCACAAGCAATCCTCTCACCTCAGCCTCCTGATTAGTTGAGACTAGAGGCCCGTGCCACCATGCCTGGCTAATGTTTTGTATTTTTTTGTAGATATGGGGTCTCACCAGCCTAGGCTGGTCTCGAACTCCTGGTGCAAGTGATCCACTTGCCTTGGCCTCCTAAAGTGCTGGGATTACAGGTATGAGCCCCCGCGCCTGGCCCTCATGTAATGTGGTGTGTGTGCTGCCCACAAGAGTCACTCTGTGGCTACCTCATTATGCATCTTCATGTCCTGTGGTCAAACTGGCCTCTGCCCTACTTCCAAATTTTCTCTCTGCTTCTGCCTTATCTCCTTTTTGAAACTTCAGATTACCTGCTTCTTCAACTGCAGACCTGCCTCTTCTTTTGGGCTTGATGTTACCTCCTTTTGGCCTCAACACACTCAGGTGCCTCAGGTTACTCATCTGCTTAGGCAGATGACTTCCTGTCAGAACTTCATGACTTTGGCCTACAGGCTCTTGCATTGGACTGTGGTCCACTTCTCAGAAAGTGATTTAGCAGCAACTATGCTGAGACTTAGGTGATTGTGTTTGGAAGAGATTTCAAATATTTAAATGAGTAAAATCCTTATACTCCATCCAATAGGTCATTTTTTAAAAAGAGGGTGGCATTTCATTCTGGCTGTACACTGGAGAGCTCTTAAAAATATTCCCCATTTCAAGCAATTCTGAATTAATTGTTTGGGACTTTTCTATGAAGCTGAGAATCACAGGTTGATCCCTTCAGTTGGAGCACAATCCTGGTTGGCCCCATGAAGAACTCATCTCTTTAGGAATTGGAGACTCTTTTTTGAGAAGGTGGTTGATTGGTAACTCCTGCTCTTAAATCAGTTTTTTTGTTTTTTCCTTTTCTTCATTGTAGAACCCAGAACTGTGAGGCTTCAATTAAATAAAAAACTTATTCAAACATGTCAGATGATTTTAAGGTATTTTTAAAGGAAAATTCTTACCCTATCTTGAGTATTCTTGTGGAATACTCACTTCCACATGGAAGTGAAATGGGCCTTTGCCTAAGTGAGAAGAAAAAGAATATCCATCACTTCCTCAGGAGTTCCTGTGTAATTAGCACTGCACTGAAAAAATTTACTTATATTATTTAAAATCCTAGATACAACCATGCAAGGTTGGTATTATTATTGCCTCTATTTTGCAGCTGAGGAAATCAAGGTCCAGCATGATTAAGCAAGATCACGCAGGTAAACTGGTAGATTTGGGCTTCAAACCCATATCCACAAATTCAAAGCTCTGGGTCTTTTTATTACATCATGCAACATAAACTCAGGGCAATTCAGGACAAGTTGGAGTCAAGACCTTACCCCATACAAATATAAGTTCTGAATTCTAGATATCTGGAGCAAAATGTGCACGGCTTCCTATATACTCAGCAGTGCCCTCAGGGGCCGTTTCGGACTCTCTAACTAGCAGCCAAGAACTCAGCAGAAAGACTGTCTAATGGATGTATTAACTTTCCAGGCCTCTAGCTTTCCTAAACTCTGTCTCTACTAAAGCAAATCCTTGCAGGCATGTCTCTGACCGCACTATCTTAGATATAACTCCAGAAAAGCCTCCATAAAAATAAATATTACTGGTATACCCTCCACTTCTATTGAAAGCCAGACCCCTGGCCCAGATGAAATGATTGTTCAGAGTAGGCATGGGGATGACTTTTAAAGGGGGCCGTGATGCTAACTTGAGGAGGAATATTAAGAAGAACCAGTGGCTGAGACCCCAGTGGTCACTTCAGAATTTGTATGGGAGAGTGAGGGGCTTAGGATGGTGATTGGAGTAGAGGGTTGGAGGACTGGAGAGTTATCTTGAGCAGTGCTTGCATACCCAGCACACCATTTTCAGCTCCATTGTGTATTTATTTGGTGTATTTATTTATTAGGTAGTGGGCCACTAGAGTTTAAAGGGGTTTAAAGCACTCCAGTTACCCCAGGGCACCATCATTGTGAGATAGGGAGTCAGAAGGAGATTGTAGTCAGTGATGGTGACATCAAGATGTTTGGGTTGAAAGGGAAGTTATTTTGATGACAAGTACCTGAACAAGGTTTCTGCAACTTTTAAGAACACACATTTGGAGACATTCTCCATGGTGTTTGTAAGTCTTCTATTATAGGGTCCATATAATAAAGTTCTCTTTTAGCTCATATTCTCTGGCTAACTAGCACAGTCACTGCTTATCCACTTTCAGCTTCTAAAATGCTGTCGGCTTTTTTCCTCTGCTCATACTTCTCCAATTTTCTTTGTCCGTATGGGATTATGTCATTTAAACAACTCGTTTTCGTGGTTTTGGAAGGAAGTTGAGACAATGCCATATTTCTCCATAGGGGTTTGGGCATCTTTCGTGGTCCTCTTCTATATTTGGATATTTGTGTATTTTTCTTCCCCAGCAGAAATGCCCATCTCATGGGTCTGCTGGTGGGGAGTGTTCCTGACTTCAGGGTGGATTTTACTGGATTTGTACCTGGAGTGGCTGAAAGAGAACATGTTCTGAGGGGTGAGTGCACACTCTAAGAAAAGGAGCATTCAAATCCCATCAGGCATGGGGAGCAAGAAAGCTTAGACAGGAGACACAGAAAGGCATGAGGGACAGGTCAGGAATGAATGCCTGGGAGGGATGAGGCTGAAGGGCTCAAGAGTCAGAAGACCATAACCATATCAGGGACCTCAGAAACTCACTCTTCTTCTTTTTTTTTTTTTTTTTAATTCGAAACGGAGTCTCACTCTGTCGCCCAGGCTGGAGTGCAGTGGTGCAATCTCCACTCACTGCGACCTCTGCCTCCTGGGTTCAAGCGATTCCTGGGTCTCAGGCTCCCTCAGTAGCTGGGATTACAGGCGTGCACTACCATGTGTGGCTAATTTTTGTATTTTTTGTAGATATGGGCTTGGCTCAGCTGGTCCTGACCTCAACTCCTGACCTTAAGTGATTCGCCAGCCTCAGCCTCCCAAAGTGCTGGGATTACAGGCATGAGCCGCCATGCCTGGCCTAGAAACTCATTCTTATTGGCCAGAAGATACACAGTGATTTAAAGGCTCCAAGCCAGGCCAGACTGGTTTTAAACCTTAGGGCTAGTGTATTAATGAACGAAGTTCAAGCTTCTATGGCATGGGAACTGAGGGGCACCACAACACTCAGCTTACTCAAGGGACCAACTCTAGCAGCCTTCTAAAGAGCCTGAAAAAGGTAGCCTTGAATTAGCTTCTGGGGGAAAAATATTGGTTCCAATTGAAGCAAGTGTTATTAGTGACTGTCTCTGCTATGGAAGCAGGGGTTACCTGCTTGCCTATGAGCAGTAGGATTTCTTGGGATTGATTTTGCAGGAGCATGTACCTCCATGTGGCCAAACAAGCTTGCTTAGGTTTGAATCATAGGATATTAAAGAGGAAAGGAATCAGTTTTTTTTTTTTTTTTTTGAGACGGAGTCTCGCTCTGTCGCCCAGGTTGGAGTGGAGTGGCTCAATCTCCGCTCGCTGCAAGCTCCGCCTCCCGGGTTCATGCCATTCTCCTGGCTCAGCCTCTCGAGTAGCTGGGACTACAGGCACCCACCACCACGCCCGGCTAATTTTTTGTACTTTTAGTAGAGATGGGATTTTACCGTGTTGGCTAGGATGGTCTCCATCTCCTGACCTTGTGATTTGCCCGCCTTGGCCTCCCAAAGTGCTGGGATTACAGGTGTGAGTCACCATGCCCGGCAAGTGGAAGGGAATCTTAAACATCTAACTGAGGGATGGCAAATTGGGTTCATTGTAAGCGTCACCTCTGACCCTTTGGTTGTGGCTGCTAAGAGCATTGGGTGGGAAGAATTCCGAAGTTTTTTCTAGAGAGAGACAGCTACAGTTCATTAGAGACTCTAGTGGGCATGGAAGAGGGTGAGCAGTTGTGCCTGTAGCAGGATTTTGCCAACCCTAGTTCTAATCCAACACTTTGAGAGCTGAGGCTCAGAGACATGAGTGATTTACAGAGGTCCTTCCTTTATTGCTTTTGTGTCACCAAATCTAGAATTAGGTCTTCTGCTTCTAAGAAAGTCAGCTGCCTCATCACCATGTAACATAGCTAGGTTCCCCCTTTCATCTAGAAAATAAATATTGTTGAGGATTGGCCAGGGGTGGTGGCTCATTTCTGTAATCCCAGCACTTTGGGAGGCAAAGGTGGACGGATCATTTGGGGTCAGGAGCTTGGGACCAGCCTGGCCAACATGGTGAAACCCTGTCTCTACTAAAAATACAAAAATTAGCCGGAAATGCTTGAACCCGGGAGGTGGAGGTTGCAGTGAGCCGAGATCGCACCACTGCACTCCAGCCTGGGCAGCAAAGAGAGATTCCATCTCAAAAAGATAAAAATAATAATAAAAATAAATAAATAAATAAATTCAAAATAAACACTTATTGAGGGCCTACTTGGTTTTCAGTACTGAAATGGGAGCTGAACAGAGAGCAGTGAATGAATAGGCCAAGTCCCTGTTCTCCTTGGCCTTGCATTTTAGGGGAGAAGACAGATTAGTAATTATTAGGAGAAAGCAGGAAATTTCTACTTTCATGGGTGGGATACCAGAAGGTAAATCATGATGAAAGGAAATTTTGGGATGAATTTCTATAGCATAGATATATTTTAGGATGATTGGGGCTTTGTGTTGTGAGCACAGGATCTCTGGAGCAGTCAAAGGACACCGGGAACCTCATCTCTTAAGACTTGCATGCACTGTAGGCCGCCCTTGGTGTCCCTCACTCTGGCCAAGCTCACTTCATCATGGCCTTTGCACTTGCTCTTCTCTGCCTGGGGAAGAATGCTCTTTCCCTAGAGATCCAAATGGCTCACTCCTTCAATGTCTTCAAATCTCTGTCAAATGTCACCTTAACAGAGAAGCTTTCGCTGGCTTCTAGAGGACAAAGTTGCACATTTTCCCAACCACTTACCCTGCTCATCCTTCTTTATAGTACCCCTCACCGCCTGCTGTATTATTTTTTTTTATCTATCAGCTTTCTGTCTAGAATGAAAGATCTATGAGAACTAAGAACCTGTCTGCTCATTGAGGTGTTCCCAGACTCTAGAAAAATATCCGGCCCATAGGAGGTACTTAATCAAAAAAATTTTAATGAAAAGTGGAGGGAAAAAAAGATAGGAGAAAATAAACTCATGAAGAAGAGTGCTGGGTAGGGTGGGAGAAGAAGAGGTCAATGGATCCAGGCCCTACAGGGAATCACGGTCTAAGCAAGGAGTCCAGGGAAAGCCACATGGCCTCCTTCAATCAGGCAAGCTGGAGCTGCTGACATCCCCTGCAACCTGGGAGCCAGTGGATGCAATGCTCCAGCTAAGTCTGAGGACAGGAGGCGGCGAATGAACAGCCACCTTTGGAGCTGCAGGGTCACTTCAGTCATCCCTGTTTATTTCCAAGCTGCTGAGAGTCTTATGCACATTTCCTCTTCTCACTTGCCTCTTCACATCTCTAGCTGCCGCAGGAATTTATGGCTTAATTAAAGTGGAAAGCAGGGTTTATATATGTTTATATAAAGTTATATTTTCCTCTATGTGGGAATCACCTCTTTGTTGGAAGAAAACTCAAATGTTAAAATTCTTAGGAGCCTAGGAGTTCGAGAGTAGCCTGGGAAACATTGCAACCCCATCTTTACAAAGAATAAAAAAAATTAGCCTGGAGTGGTGGTGCATGCCTGTGGTCCCAGCTACTTGGGGGGATGAGGCAGGAGGATCACTTGAACCCAGGAGGTTGAGGCTGCAGTGAGCTGTGATCATGCCGCTGCACTCTAGCCTGGGTGACAGAGTCAGACCTTGTTTAAAAACAAAGAAAGAAACACCTAGAAAGTACACTAGAGATAAATCTAGTTCATATTCCTTGTTTTCTATGGGAGTACACTGAGGTCCAGGGTCATACAACCCATAAATGGCCAGCCTACGGAAACCCTGTAAGAGGTGGAGTTTGAGGAAAAGTTCCTCTTCTAAGCAGTGCCTTGGGGCTGCCTGGAAGCTTTGCTGAGCTGTGCTGGCTTCCTGAAGCTTAATTTATAGCCAGCCAGTGAGTGGAGCTAAAGCTTCATGAGACAGTGGCTTGTCTAGCAGACTCACTGGGGAATTCCTTCCTGAACGCTTCCCCTTGCTGAGTGTCCGGCTCCGTCCTCACCTTCCCTTAGCAGTCCTGCGGAGGAGCTTATCTCAGCCTGGCAGAGCAGAGGGTCACACTTCCAGATAGCCTCTTTGTGCTACGCCTTGCCTCCTCCTTCCCTGACTTTGTTCTCCTTTCCCAGTCGTGGCCCCTGGCATTCTCAGCCCTAAAGCCAGGCAGCATCAGCTAGGTTTTATTAAACTTTCTAGTTTAGAGAGAAATGGAGCTGCAGAGATCCTTCCTGTTATTCTTTGGTGCAAAGAATGAGCACACACAGGTGTTTTAACTCCTTAAGCCAAGCAATCTGTTTAAACCCAGGGTTGCAAACTCAAATGCCTACAGGGGCCAGACAGCAAACATACTGGGAGAGATGAGCTGGGGGAAAACAACAGAGACTTCCGGGGACTGTGGCACAGTGGAGAACACAGGTGCTTTCTCGAAATGCGAGAGCAGCTACCCCACTGCAGTCATTGAAGCCTGGTGGGAATGCAGGTTGAGTGTTGCCTGAGCCTCTGACACAGCAAGTGAAAGTGTAGACGCGGAATTTTAAAGCACTTTCTGGGCCAAAGGAAACCTCTGTGTACTTGCTTGGTGTGTGGGCTGCCAGCTTAAGTCTGGTTTAAACTGTGAGGAGAGGTCCTGGTTTTGTCTACTTTTCTGCCACTTCTCCCTGCCACTCTGCCCTATTTGATTTCCATGGTAGTGCCTGTCAATCAGGAGACATTGTTGGTCTGAGGAAGAAGCAGTTTGAAAATTATTCGAACCTTTCTCAGTGACCCATGAGCACGGTATATGCTTGTTATTATGTCTCTTTATTCATTCATTCAGTTATTTGACACATATTGAAGGGTATTTTATAGACACTCTCGGGATGCTGGAGTGAACACTGCACGGCTCTCAAGGAGCTCAGAGTCTCAGAGGAGAGGTGAGCACCATGTGTGGTTGCAATGATTCAGTGTGGTGAGGACTTAATAGACATATTAAGCTGCGTGATAGACATATAGGAACATGGACGACAGAATTCTTAGCTCTGCCTGAGGGAACTACAGCAGAGTTCTAGGAAGATGCAGTGAGGTGTGAAGGTGGGAGCAGGGGAGGAGGGGCAATGGATTTGAAAAGCTGGGTGAATGCACAAAGTAGATAACAGGACGGGAGAGCCTTCCAGGTAAACGCAGGGTGAATTTGGGCTTAGTTGTACGACAGTGCTCGGTGTGGTTGGGGCATGTTGGGTAATCTGTGTGGGGTGCTGTCTGAAATGGCTACAGAAGGTGCTGGGGATGCAGAGCCCTGGGGTCAGGCCAGGTAAGGGCCTGTGTGCCATCTTAAGAATCCCAGTGGGTATACCCTGGGGAACTACTAAAGTTGTGCATACAGGAGAGTCACACAGTCATATCAGAATGATCATATAAAGATCATTCACGTTCCATTGATAAGCATAATTTGGAAGGGCAGGTTGGGAGTGTCATGGAGTATCATGGAGGAGCTGTAGGACGGGTGGAGACGGGAAGAAGAGAAAGGTTGTCAAGTTAGGACAGTGGTTCTCAACCCTTGCCACAGTACCTATGGCTAAGCCCATCCCAGACAAAGTAAATCCAAATGTCCAGGTGTGAGCTCCTAGTCTTGGGATGAAGCGTCCCCTGAGTGGTTGAGCATCTCTGAGCTAGGAGCCCATTGCCTGGTGGGGGAAATGTCTCAAAGGAGAGCTAGAGCTCCTGGGGAATCCTAGTGTCTTAGAGTTGGGGAAACTCAGTCCAGCAGCTCAATTTCACAGTTGAGCAACTAAAGCCCCAGAAGGACATTTGCTGTTACATTAGTGTCTTAGTCTGTTTTGTGCTCTTAGAACAGAATACCTCAGACTAGATAATTCACAAAGAGCAGAAATTTATTTCCTCACAGTTGTGGAGGCTGAGAATTCCAAGATCAAGGCATTGGCATCTGGTGAGGGTTTTCTTGCTATGTCCTCACACGGAGGAAGGCAGAAGGGCAAGAGAAAGCAAACCTACACCTGAAAACACTTTTTATAGTGGTATCGATTCATTTATGAGGACAAAGCCCTCATGACCTGAATACCTCCCAAGCCCTATCTCCAAACACGCTTGCGCTAGGGACTAAGTTTTTAACACATGAATTTTGGAGGACACATTCAGACCATAACAATCAGATAAATAAATTTTTAAAGAAGTAAATAATTGATAAAGAATTTGTTCTGGAAAAAGTCTGGAATTAGACCTTGCATAGCTCTAGTTTAAACTCCACCTAAATTGCTCACCAGTTATGACTATTAGACAAGTCACTGGACTTCTATTAATTTCATTTTTTCATCTTTAGAATGGATTTAATGGTACTTGCCTTTAGAAGTTGTGGTGAGGATTAATATTTATAAAACACCTACCCTTGTGCCTGGCACGCAGTGGTAAATGCTTAATAAATGCCATTATTGTTCTGATAATTATAGTTACAAGGAAACAACTTTCTGTATCACCCGGGGTTTCTGGTCTATTCTGCTAAGAAGACTCTAGTAATAAAATGGTCAACTGCACGGAGAGGAGATTGTTAGAAAGGATTCTTATGGGAGTTTTATTATGAGCTGACATTAAACAAAAAGAATGGATGGTTTAAAATCTCTTCCATAATTGACCACCTGCACTTACTTTGTTTCATCATATATTCTTAGCTACTATACTGTATTGCCTCCCAATGCACAACTGTTTCTGGTTTGTAAAAATAACTTTTTATTTGGAAATAGTTTAAGGTCTACAAGAAATTATGAAAATAATACAGAGTTTTGTGTACCTTTCATCTAACTTCCCCCAGTGATAATATCTTATATAACCATAGTTTTGTTCCTTCTTTAAAAGCTGAGCTGTACTCATAGTGCTGTTGTTTCTTCCTCTTCTCACTTAACATAACAGTAAACACATTTCCATGTATCACAAATTCATGGTAAACATGTATTTCAATGTGTTGATGTTTCATACTCTAACTGAAGCAATTTTCTTACTATTGGACTGCAATGGAATTCCAATTGTATGAGTTGCTTTTACTGTTTTGTTATTATAGCATTGCTGGTGAGCACCTTTGTGCATAAGGCTATTTCCATACTAAGGATTATTTTATCTTATTCATTTCTGAGACAGGGTCTCGTTCTGTCATTCAGGCTGGAGTACAGCAGTGGTGTGATCATAGCTCATTGCAACCTTGAACTTCTGGGCTCAAGGGATTCTCCCACCTCAGTCTCCAGAGTAGTTGGGACTACAGGCATGTGCCAATATGCCTGGCGACTTTTTTTTTCTTTTTTATTATACTTTAAGTTCTAGGGTACATGTGCACAACGTGCAGGTTTGTTACGTATGTATGCATGTGCCATGTTGGTGTGCTGCACCCATTAACTCGTCATTTACTTTAGGTATATCTCCTAATGCTATCCCTCCCCACTCCCACCACTCCACAACAGGCCCCGGTGTGTGATGTTCCCCTTCCTGTGTCCAAGTGATCTCATTGTTCAATTCCCACCTATGAGTAAGAACATGCAGTGTTTGGTTTTCTGTTCTTGCGATAGTTTGCTGAGAATGATGGTTTCCAGCTGCATCTGTGTCCCTACGAAGGATATGAACTCATCCTTTTTTATGGCTGCATAGTATTCCGTGATGTATATGTGCCACATTTTCTTAATCCAGGCTGTCACTGATGGACATTTGGGTTGGTTCCAAGTCTTTGCTATTGTGAATAGTGCCTGGCTACTTTTTAGTTTTTGTAGAGACAGGGTCTTGCTATGTTGCCTAGGCTGGTCTCAAACTCCTGACCTCAAGCAATCCTCCTGCCTCAGCCTCCCAGAGTGCTGGGATTACAGGCATGAGCCACCATGCCCAGACAGGATAATTTTTAAAAATTAATTTTAGTTTTTATTTTAAGTTCCAGGGTACATGTGCAGGATGTGCAAGTTTGTTACATAGGTAAACGTGTGCCATGATGGTTTGCTGCACCTATCAACCCATCACCTAGGTATTAAGCCCAGCATGTATTAGCTATTATTGCTAATGCTCTCCCTCCTACCACTCCACCCCCTGACAGGCCCGAGTGTGTGTTGTTCCCCTCCCTGTGTCTATGTGTGCCCATTGTTCAGCTCCCACTTACAAGTGAGAACATGTGGTGTTTGATTTTCTGTTCCTGCATTAGTTTGTTGAGGATAATGGCTTCCAGCTCCATCATGTCCCTGCAAAGGACATGATCTCATTCCTTTTTATGGGTTCATAGTATTCCATGGTATATATGTACCACATTTTCTTTATCCAGTCTATCACTGATGGGCATCTGGGTTGATTCTATGTCTTTGCTATTGTGAACAGTGCTGCAATGAACATCCATGGGCATGTATCTTTGTAATAGAATGGTTTATATTCCTTTGGGTATATACCCAGTAATGGGATTGCTGGGCCAAATGGTATTTCTGGTTCTAGATCTTTGAGGAATCACCACACTGTCTTCCACAATGGCTGAAGTAATTTACTTTCACACCAACAGTGTAAAAGCATTCCTATTTCTCTGCAACCACACCAGCCTCTGTTGTTTCTTGACTTTTTAGAAATCACCATTCTGACTGGCGTGAGATGATATCTCACTGTGGTTTTGATTTGCATTTCTCTGATGATCAGTGATGTTGAGCTTTTTTTCGTATGTTTTTTACCATCCAGGATAATTTTTTTTAGGAGTGACTACTGAAGATGAAATTTCTGTGTGAAAGGATCTGAATGGTTAAAAATCTTTTAATTTTTACAAGGAGACTTTTAATTAATACAAGGAGACTTCAACAATTTCTTATAACATGCATATTATAAAATAACTATTCTTGGATTTCAGTTTTTTTGCACCAAAATAAACTCATACTAACTTGTTATAACATGTGTAGACAGGACCTAGTTTGAGGCACCAAAAGTGCTAAGATATCACTTTGAAAAGAGCCCCTATCAGAAAACCATGAATTCTGATAAAATTGAATCAAGCACAAACATCAAATTTATGGCGGAGCTTGGGTGGAAACATGGTGAAATAATTGATGCTTTACAAAAAGTTTAGGGGGGCAATGCCCCAAATAAATCAACAGTTTTCAAGCAGATAACTCATTTTGAGAAGGGGCAAGATGATGTTGACAATGAAACCCGCAGCCGCAGATCAACTTGTGAGGAAAAAATTAATCTGGCTTATGCCCTAAATGAGAGGACCAATGATTAATAACAGAAACACTAGCCAACATCACAGATATCTCAATTGGTTCTACTTACTCAACTCTGCCTGAAAAACTAAAGCTTAACAAACTTTGCACTCGATGAATGCCAAAATCATTGCGCCCAGAGTAGCTGCAGAGAAAAGCAGAGCTTTCAATGTAAATTCTGAGTATACTGAAGCATTTCTTCAAAGAATTGGAACAGGAGATGAAACATGACTTTACTAGTGTGATTCCACAGACAAGGCACAATCAAAGCAATGGCTACCAAGAGGTGGAAGTGGTCCAGTCACAGCAAAAGTGAACCAATCAAGATGAAAGGTCATTGCAACAGATTTTTGGGATACTCAAGGCATTTAGCTTGTTAACTCTCAGGAGTGCCAAAATGATAACATCTGCTTATTATGAGAGTGTTTTGAGAAAGGCAAATCTTTAGCATAAAAATGTCCAAGAAAATTTTACCAGACAGTCCTTCTCCACCATGACAATGCTCCTGCTCATTCCTCTCATTAAACAAGGACCATTTTTTAAGAGTTTCAATAAGAAGAATTTCATTAGGCATCCACCTGACAGTCGTGATTTGGCTCCTTCTGATTTATTTTTGTGTCCTAATCTTAAAAAATAGCTGTAAAGAGCACCATTTTTCTTCAGTTTTTAATGTAAACGGAACTGCAGTGACATGATTAAATTCCTAGGACCCTTGCTTCTTTAGGGATGAACTCAATGGCTGGTATCATGGCTTACTAAAGTGTCTTGACTTTGATGGAGCTTATGTTGGGAAACAAAGTTTATATTTTTTTATTTGCATCTTTTAATTCCATTATTCTATGAACTTTTTGAAGTCCCCTCATATTTATTGGCAGTTGCTGTAGGAGGGCTACCGGAAATGAACCGGAGGAGCAGGTGCTCCAGAAGTTGAGAGTGGGACTCCAGGGAGTACCTTGTAAGTGCTCTAAGTGCCACAGCAAGTGATGGAAGCTGCAGCTTAGTTCGAGCTAAAGCAGCAGGTTCCTACTGAGACTCAATCACATGAAGAGCCCCTTCTGCTCCCAGCTGAGAAGCCCAGGGCCCCTGGGGCTTTGCTGTTTCTGATGTGGCTGCCTGCTCATGACCACTGCTGAGACTTGTTTCCAGTCTACTGTGCCGGAGCTCTGGGCTGTTTTATCTTCCACATTTCAGGCCATTTCACTGAAATTTGAGTAAATGATTGATCACTTTAAAGCAAGGAACAAATGAACTTGCTGGGCAATCAGACATCCTTCCAGCCACACACTTTTGTGCACTCAGTGGTGGATACAATTTCATCAGCATTTGATGGTTTGTATTTTATGTGCTGTGACAGGCAGACCAATCCTAGTGATTTATCACGGCTGCAGTTAAAGACTGACCTGGAATGTTCTTGGGGTATGGAGTGGACATTGGTCCCTCATCAAGGGTTAAGACTTCCCATGCAGGCAGAGTGGTAACTCTAGGGGCAAAAGTAGAGGTGTGGGAAGGAGAGTGTGAACTGAATTGGTGGCTAATTGCTCCAGCAAAGATTGGAACTTGGCACTTACTTGTTTTACATATGGAAAATGAAAACAATATCTTACCCCGGAATAGTGAATAATTGCAAATTACCACCAGCACCACCACATTTGTTGAGCACCTGTGCACCAGGCATTGTGATAGGTGTTTGACCCCATTGGCTCATTTATTCCTACATCGATTTTTCTCTCTGTTTCATTGAGGAGAAATCTGAGACTCAGAGAGGATTAAAGATAGGTCTACCTATGCTCTTGCACTTGCTTCCTTAGGTTTGTTACTGCCTATTATAGGGTGACTGTTGCATGAATGCTCTTAAAAAATGCAAATTATTTTCCATCAATAGTTGCTGCTTACCAAAATCCTTGCTCCTTTCTTCTTCTCGGGCACACTGCTAGATTACATTTTCCAGCCTTTCTTGAAGTTTGATGTGGCCATGTGACTGAGTTCTGTAGAATGCAAGATAAATAGAAGTGATACACATCACTCCAGGTGCTTCTCTCCTTGTAGCTGGTTGTGACGAGACAGTTTCCCTGCGGTATAGAAACCACATGTCAAAGATGGAAGATTCTTTGTCAGTGCTGTGTGGAACAGGAAAACAACTCCTTGCCCCCACCCCACAATTCTTTCATCTGCCTTTACTGGTTTGTAAACAACATGTAAATTTCTATTTTGTTTAGCCACCATATATTTTTGGATCTGTTTTTTTTTTCTTTTATGGTATTAGGTTACCCAAATAATACCAAATGCTAACTCTTATCTTAACAATTCAAAAGGATCTAGCAGGGATGTTCCAACTACAGGTTGGAAGTAGGTCGAAGGGATTTGCAGTTGGAAGCAAATCATTTCCTTAGGCCTGCAAGGGGTGGATGTCCTCCCTTGGGTGTGTTTAATGGAGGTTCCAGGGCACTGCAAAGCTTAATGTATTCCAAGTTACAGAACAAGCACCTGAAGTTCCTGTTCAGAGATCAGCCTATGTTTTCTCACATAAGAAGACTTTCCCAGCGATAATAACAGTGAGATTTCTATTCCTGTTTAGGGAATCATCACCTTTGGCAGTGGCTGGAACCGAGGTTATACTAGGTCATAATCACAATTTAGTTTAGGTCTAGAGGATCCCAGGACTTTGTCTGACTCTGTCTTTTCAAAAACTTTCTGAGGTATTGAAATGAAGTCAGGAAACAGTTGGTTCTCTGTGACTCCTGTCGTTACTCTGGTAGATTGACAGGTTTACCCGGAAGGTGATGGTGTTAATGAATATATGGGTTGCAATAATAGGATTGGGTGTGATGAAGACTTTGCTGGTAGGTAACTTAGGTTTTAGCCTGGCATCTGACTGGAATTCTTTTTGAATACATTAGCAGAAGAGCTAAAGGTTGGGCACTTTATACCATCTAAACTTGGTAGGAGAAGAAGGAAGAAAGACCTCTTCTTTCCTTTGTTCCTGCTTGTTCTGTGGTGTGCACGACGTTTTCAGTGGATGTGATGATGGCGGTGTGATGGATGATGCAATAGGAGAGGACCAGAGGCCATACAATGCTAATCAGATGTGAAAATATCTGAAGCATGTTTTTGAGGGCACAATGATAATTCAGTAATTTCAGTTTTTAATGTACATAATTATAAGATATCTGGTTTGTATTAGTCCATTCTCATGCCACTATGAAGAAATACCCAAGAATGGGCAATTTATAAAGAAAAGAGGTTTAATTGACTCACAGTTCCGCCTGGCTGGGAAGGCCTCAGGTAACTTACAATCTTGGTGAAAGGCACCTCTTCACAGGGCGGCAGGAGAGAGAATGAGTGCCAGCAGGGGAAATGCCAGATTCTGAAACAGTCAGATCTCACAAGACTCATTCATTATCATGAGAACAGCATGGGGGAAATCACCCCCATGATCCAACTATTTCCACCTGGTCCCACCCTTGACACATAGGGATTACTACAATTCAAGGTGAGATTTGGGTGGGGACACAGAACCAAACCACATCACAGTTTTTCCAGAAATTTGCTCAAATGTTATGGTCATTTCTAAGTATTTCCTGACAGCATCCCTCTTCCTCATTCCCCACAAGAAGTTGGTTGTATCCCTCCATACAGTTGCATTATACTAAGTAAACCCATCTACTTTAACACTTAGAATATCAAATTAATTAATTATGCAATTACTTTGTTGACTTCCAAAAGTTAATTGAACATCTATGCTGTGTCAGGTACTGCAAAAGACATAGGAATATAATCATGCGGTAGACACAAGTATCTCACAGGCTGGCAGAGGAGACTGAGAAGTCAATCAACAAGTGCAGGGAAGTGTGATGGGTATTATGACTGAAGTATGCACAGAGTGAATTAAGAGTTAGTGTCTAAAGGGTGGATTAAGTATGCACAGAGTGGATTAAATGTTTGATGTCTAAATTACACTGCAAGTAGTTCCTGGAAAAGCCTCTTGGAAGTGATGACCCTGGTTACAATTAAAGCTAAATCCATAAGGAGAACTGGGAGATGGCAAGGCAGAGGGTTTCCATTTAAGGCAGGGGGACTAGCACAGGCAGAGGTGGGAAAGAGCAAGATGCATTTCTAAAGCTATTAAGTAATTTGGAAATGAATGTGGGGGAAATGTAGGCAACATTTTGTAACAACTGATTTTTTTCCTTTCTGTCTTTTCTTGGTAGTTTCTTGGGTTCTTGGATCATGCTTTATATATCTTTATATCCCGGAATCTGGAATGCCAAAAGTTTCAGTTAATTTTTGTTGAATGAATAAGAGTTGGCTAATATCAAGTCACTGACACACATGCTGGTCTCAACTCTCAGAGCTGCTAGTTTGATGTCCAGTCCTGTGGGCCTCAAACTATAATGGATATGGAGTTCTTCAGCTGTGAAACAGCTGCAAGTTTCCTTGCAAACAACAAGAAGAGAAGCACTAAATATTTAAAACTTAAAAGTTAAATATTATTATAAAAGTAATTTAATATAAATGACTTTCAGCAAATCCTTATCCATATTTTATGACTGCAATGGGTGTCTGATTTCTAATGTTTGTGAGCAATTAATTTTAATGGTTATGTACTCTCAATTTCCCTCTATTTTTCTCCTTAGCAGATTCTAGGTCTGTCAAAGAAAGTGAAGACCTAAACATCAGATGTCACTGTGGACAGAAAGAGACACAGACCCCTGAGTTGAGGTCTTCAAATGACAAGTTAATAGGCATTCAGAAGTTGCTAAGTGGTATATAAGCAGTGATTCTGTAAATCTCTGAAGTATTGTATTGGCTTGGTGACATGATGCCTTTATTCCCTCATTGAATAGTTCCACAGCGGTAACTGTTCTCTCCTTTGTGATTTCATAGTACCTTCATTAAATTCCCTTATAGCAAGAATAATTGTGATAATGACTGTTTTTTATTGAGTCCCTACTATGTAACAGATATCACACTGAGGCTATTATATTCTATTATACTAACCATGGAAAATTGGTATTTTATTCTCCATTTTTCAGATAAAGAACTGAGCTCAAACAATGAAGCTGCTCAAGTTCACGTAAAGTTTTTTTTTTTTGTCTCTTTTTGAAATTCTCTATCGACAGGAGTCTCATCGGGTTCTCCATTCAAGCCCAGCAGCACAATGAAGAGGGTAAGATTACTCAGTGGATGCTCAGTAAGTGTTTTTCTGAATGAATAAATGAATGAAGGCAAGAACTGGTACTATGAAAGAATCATCATCATCATCATCATCTTATATTAAGCACTTGCCACCTCACAAAGATCTTTTAAAGAAAAATCTATTCTGGGACTGAAGGGGTGATTGATTTTTCTCTAATGCAGAGGTCCTCAACTGCACAAATGCTCTTGGTCCTTTGCAAGTGATTTAGAGAACAAAAGTTAGTCCCTTATCCTTCTCTTCTGTAGCCTTCTGGTTCTAATCTAAGGGTAGAAGTGGCAACAAGGAAGGCTGATTGTTTCTTGATTTTTGATCTTCAATTCTGACCTAAGTTTACTCTCCTTTTTATGCTGATAAGGGTCACCTTTTGATAATTTGGAAGACCCAACTTCGCCTGTGATAGAAAGGAGAGTTGTAGAATTGCATTGTTCTCTAACACTTGCACTATATGTTATGAGAAAATGCTTTTATCTTTGGTATTTCACATCTGCATCTTTTTTGCCTTGAATAAATATATCATAAATTTTTGCCTTGAATATATGCAAAGTTATGCAAGTATAATTAATTCTCCTAAATGAGTGCCTGGGATCACACAGACTGCCCTTTGCAGTTTTCCATTGAGTATCCCTGGTCACCTAATAGGAGAGCTCTGTAAGGGCCAATGTGGCTCTTGGGGAGGGTTTTGCTGAATGCCTGAGCACAACCCAAATTCCCAAATTATGTCGTCCCAGTGGGAGGCCATCCTGTTCAGTTCAATGGACACTGACTTCTTATTTTGGGTCAAGCTCTGTGCTAGGTGCTGGAGGGTCCTTGGCCAAGATTTGAAGGAATCCGTGGTGAGATGCATGTGGCACACAGAGAACAAAGCAGGTAGCATGGAGATACAATGCTTTTGAGAACTAATGAGACTTAATGAAAAAATATGGGGGAGAAAAGGGCTGGAGTGGACAACAAGCTGTTTACAGGAGGGACTTGGGATTTGGATAGGTTAAATAATTCACCAAAATTACACAGCCAGTAGGGTGCAAGACAGGGATTGAAACTTTGATTTCTCTAAGAGACAGTGTTACAGTTGATTAGTGATGAAGAATCATAAGACCTTGGTATGAAGTCTGACTGGTCTGATTAGCTATGTGACTTTGGGCATCTCGCATAACTTCTCTGAGCCAGCATTTTCTCAGCCTTCTTGATGCTGCTGCTTCAGAAGGTGGTTATGAGGATGAAATGAGATAGCATTGGCAAGGTACTGATCATCTTGCCTGGAAGCTGGTGAGAACCAACTAAATGGTAGCTGTTATAATCTGCTGGAATGTATTTCTTTGTCAAAGCCTAACATAGGGGCGAGGATTGAGAAAGAGGAAGTCCCATAGGGTCTTAAAGTAGACTGTGATAGATAAGACAGTTGGGTTAGAAAATGTGGTTCTCAAACTTAGCTGCCCATTAGCATCACTTGGGGAGATTTAAAAGCACAATCATCTCTGAACTCTATACCCAGAGATTCTTATTTGCAACTTAAAAAACGCTACTGGTGATTCCAGCTATCCAACTAGATTGAGAATCGCTGGATCGGACAATCCTAGGAGGCAGATGGCTTTGAGGTAAATTTTCGTACATCCCCACCTCTGTTTATCCGTGCGACTGGGATCTCAGCCAGTGGGTAACCAGCGAGTGTCCTGCAACGAGCTCTGTATGGTAATATTGATCACTCTGGAGTGCAGATGGCAGGGTCAGGTTACTAACTAACCCAGCAGCCATAGACTATGCCCTGAAGGGACATGGTCAAAGTGACATTGCTGAGGTCAGGCCTAAGGTTGATGTGTGGTGATGAGAGGTGATAAATTCAATCACAGGCCAGAAGGGAGTGGTAGAGCAGTCATACTTACAGGACCTCAGTATATGTATATAAGCTTTGGGCTTCCTACGCCTCTTCTCAGCTGCCTAACCAGTGTTAATTTCTCCAGAAGAACAATTCCCAGCCGTTAGGTCACAACATGCTTGTATGTTCTAATCAATATAATAATGCTTTGTTATTATAATGAAGTACACGAATTTGTGTAAATAATTTATTAAAACATTTAATAAAAATATATATTAGAGTAAGATGAGGTTATCTCTGTTTTTCCTCTTTGCTTTTGCAACCAGCCAAGGGCAAGGCAGCAGCCATCATCTCTGCTTGGATAACTGCAGTTGCCACTTGCTGCCCTTTCACATCTATTCTTAACTCCTTTCATTCTCCACCCAGCAGCCAGAGTAATTTTCTTAACATGTAAATCAGACCATGCCATGCTCATGCTTAAATATGGTGGTACCTTCTCATTGTGCTCAACATAAAATACAAACTCCTTCCCCATCCTTAAGGCCCTGCATCAAATAAATGTACCTCTTCATTGACACCTCTTTCTCTCCCGCTGGACCACTACACTTGAGTTCTTGAAAGTGCTGAGCTCTTTCCAACCTCATAGAGTTTGCATCTTCTGTTCCCTCTGTGTAGAATTCCTTTCTTGTTGCAAGACAGGCTCTCAAATGTTACCTCATGGGAGAGCCCTTCCCTGACCCTGAACTGAAGTGACTTCCCCTGACACACTTGCCCTGCCAACCCCACTACTTCCTGTCACATCACCCCATTGATTCCCTCCATTGCAATGAACACCACCATTAATGATTAAATCTTACTTTTTATTTGTATATCAATGTACAGCAGCTATTTTTCCACTTTCATGATGGAACCTCCATAAGACAGGGGCCTTGTCTTTTTAATTGCCAGCACCTAGCATAGTGATATGGTTTTCCTGTGTCCCCACCCATATATCATCTTGTAGTTCTCATAATCTCCTGGTGGGAGGTAATTGAATCATGGGGGCGGTTACCTCCATGCTATTCTCATGAGAGCGAGTAAGTTCTCAGGAGATCTGACGGTTTTAGAAGGGGTTTTCTCCCCCTTCACTCTGCACTTGTCCTTGCTGCTACCATGTCAAGAAGGATGTGTTTGTTTCCCCTTCTGCTATGACTGTAAGTTTCCTGAGGCCTCTCCAGCCCTGTGGAACCATGAGTCAATTAAACCTCTTCCTTTATAAATTATAAATTACCCAGTCTTGGGTATGTCTTTATTAGCAGCATGAGAATGGATTAATATACATAGTATATGGCATGTAGTAAACACTTGATAAATATTTGTTGAAAGAAGGAATAGTTCAATAATTCTGTCATTCTTACACATTCTGAAATACTTTCTGTAGTGAGAAAGATAGGGTGGAATGATAGTTGGTTGTAAGTCGCACATAAACTGGACAGGCCTGGGGGAACAGTCATTTATTTAGTCAACAAATGCCTGTTGAGTATTTGATTGTCGAGGCACTGTTCTAGGCACTGAATATACAATTATAAACAAGGTAACAAGCTCTCCTGCTCTTATGAAGCTTACAGAAAACATTAGCAAAATGGACATGATTATTCCAGTAAGTTATAAGTTCTATGAAAACATTATTCATGACAGGATGATGTGGTCAAGAATGATGGGGGCTACCATAGACAGGGTGAACAGGGAAGGCTTCACTGAGGAGGGGGCTTTTATGAAGGATCCCCGGGACAGTGCTTCCTAGAAGGATCTTGTATGAAAGAAAAAATCTTTCAAAGTCACTGCTTTAGGAGATAATACTAAAGTTTTAATTAGAATCTACTTAAGTCAGATGCTATTTTGTTCCCTAATAGTGATTAGCACTGTCCTGGGTAATTAACAGCCCTTAGATTTGGAAGGAGATATAACTTAATTATCCATCTGACCTTGATTTTGTAAGTGTTGGGTCAAAAAGAAAGAAAGGGGCCAGAATATACCTGGGGAATGGAGACAGATGTAGACCAAGCTCTATCTGGCTGCAAAGGGATCCACTGGGCAAATGGGGAATGGATTTCCTGCAGGGAGGGAAGATTCCAGTGACTGAGCAGCTTGCTGGTTCTTTCACACTAGATGTCCTGCTATTGCTGGTGTGACCTGGCCCAAGACATCCTCATGCCACCAGTGACTTTTCTCCATTGCTTCATGCCCACCCACTTTTCTAGAGACTAGAATTTCAAGCTCACAATTGCTAACCCCATTCCTAGTTTAGCCTCCCTGGCTAAGGTGGGCTGGCCACCATCCAAAGCTAAGAGATCCCTTTCTAATAGAAGTGACAAATTCTTTATGCCCCCTCATTTCCTCCTCATTCTATAAGTCTCTCCTAAAGCCACAGACAGTCAGACTCTGGAAAGTTGTGAATAAAAGAGATCAATTTTTTTTCAAAGTAGGGAAAGTAATTTGTGTTTTTAACTTTTTTTTTTTTTTTCCTGACTCCACATCCTCCTTGTCTTCCTCGCCTTTTCTTCTACTTCCATTCAAGTCTGCTTTGGACTAGAGTTTCAGATTAACTTTCAATTCTTTTTTTAGTAGATCTTTAATTATCCCAAAGCCACACTGAGAGCAGGTCAGTTCAGAGGCTCCAGGCAGCTTTGGTCACATCTGCAGATAACGCAGGTATAATCTCTGTGGCAACTGACCCATGTTGGTTAGGAACAAATAAGCTCAGAACCAAAGGTTAATTGCTGTTTCATTTCTGCTTCTTTTTTTCCCCTGCAATTCCAGCATTGTGGATGGAGGTTCTAATTAAAATCAAATTATCAGTAGATTGAGCATCTTCTTTATAATTTCAGTGGTTGAAAAATTATTCTGGCTGCCTTGAAAAGGGAAAGCAATAGATGGTTTCTATTGGCCTCAGTGGCTCTTCTTCCCACCTCTAGGGCAAAGACAAATAGCTTAGAGGACCCAGCCAAATGGCCTGAATCTTTGCTACATCTAGGAACAGGATGCACCTTCATTTTCACTCGATTTTGACATTAATACTATTACTGATAGTGCTGCCCATATTGGGAATTTACTTTCTGCCATGCACTCTGCTAAGCACAAATATACCTGATCTCATTTAAATTGTGAAGCAATGCCATGAGAATCTCTAGATTCTAAACTCCATCTTACAGATGAGAAAACAGCATCGGAGATATGAAATAGCTTGCTCAACGTCAAATAACTAATAAATTGCAGAGATGGGTTTTGAACCCAACTCATCTGATTCTAAAGCTCTTAATCTTTAGTTGGATCCTCAAATATGCACCTTGAGGCTCTGAGGTGGTTAGAGAGGCTGGGAGAAGGAGATGACTTGGTTTTCCTTGCTAGTGACTTCAAATCAATATCCTCAGGTGATATGTTGGGCTTTATGTCCTCACCCAAATCTCATCTCAAATTGTAATCTCCACATGCTGGGGGAGGGACCTGATGGGAGGTGATTGAATAATGAGGGTAGACTTCCCCTCACTGTTCTTATGATAGTCAGTGAGTTCTCAGGAGATCTGGTTGTTTGAAAGTGTGTGACACTTCCCCCTTCGTTCTCTCTCTCTCCTGATCTGCCGTGGTAAGAAGTGCCTGCTTCCCCTTCACCTTCTGCCATGATTGTAAGTTTCCTGAGGCCTCCTAGCCAGGGTTCCTGTACAGCCTGTGGAACTATGAGTCAATTAAACCTCTTTTCTTCATAAATTACCCAGTCTCAGGCAGTTCTTTAAAGCCGTGTGAGAATGGACTAATACATCAGGGAGTTGGTTAAACTCATTATCTTCCCAGTGTTCCTGAAAGAATAATTATAAATTTAGGGTATCATGCTACACATTAAATCTTATATACAGTTTCTCTATTTTCCTAGGATGAAAAAAATCAATATGAGGTCTTTTACTTGTCCCCTTTAAACACAGTGATCTTGTGTTCATTTCTTGCCTTTGCTCAAGTCATCTCCCCCACCGAGGAATTCTTCTTCACTTTCTATATTTGCCATTTGTGCTTTCCATCCTTTGAAGTCCAGTTAAAGACACAGTATTCTTTATGAAATGTATTTTCCTTGATAACAATAGCTCACATTTTATCTTTTATCATAAATTCTTTATAAACATTCACTTTCTGAATTGTACAGTAGTAGTTAACAATTTAGTCTCCAGGTCAGATGTCCTGGATTTGAATGCCAGCTTCATTATTTATTACTTCAATGTTTTTGAGCAAATTATTTCTCTCTGTGCTCAGTTTCCTCAGCTATAAACTGCAGATCATAATAGAATCTACATTTTAGAGGCTTCTTGTCAGGATTAAATGAGTTTTCACAGGTAAAACACTTAGAGAAGAATGCAGGCTGACAGTAAGTGTTGCTGTTAGGTCTTGTTCATTAGTTGTTTTGTTTAATATTATTCAGGACAGAACTTTAATTCAAACAAATTTAAACACAACGGTGGAATATATTGGCCCTATAAGTGGGAATTTCAGTGACAGACCTAACATTGGGATCATTGGATCCAGAGACTCAACGGTATCACTCAGCAATGCTTTCTCTGTGTGCTGCCTTGATCTCAGGCAGGTGCTATATTTATGGTGCTCCCTCCAGCACTAGGTTTATATCCTCTCACTGAACGACTCCAGAGGTTAGGCAGCACTTCCCTCCTCTAACTTCAGTAAAAATTCTGGGGCTGGTTTTAATTGTTCCCGTTCATCTCACTGAAGCAGTGGTTGTAGCCAGGGGGATTCAGTAAACTCACTGGCCAGGGTTTGGAGACAGAGAGTGGGGTTAGCCCTGTTCAAATCATGTGGCCAGGGGGCTCTCCAAAGAGGAATCATGGCATATGTTTACCTCAATGTCTGTCCCTGCACTTTTATGGTAAGCCCTTATTGGGAGAATAGTGTTGGAATCATCTTTCATACTTAACATTGGGCAGAAGCTCAGAACAAAAACTTCCTGGTGATGGTCGTATATGTGGTGTCTGCCCACAGGACTAGGAAGTGAGCTGCCTGAGCTCTAGCTTGCAAACCTACATCCATTCAAAACTGCCTTGAAAAGTCAGCACTTGGGAGAGAAGGAGAGAGGATGTGAGAAGGACAGAGGGAGAAGAGTGAGATGTATGGGAATGAGAGGCGCCTTCATCTGTATTTGTAATGTTTTATTTATTCACAGAAGGATATAAAGCAAATATGGAAAGGTGTTCTATTGATTAGACCTGGGAGATGGAAACTTGAGTGTTATAATGGTCTTTGCCTTTTCTGCATGATATATTTCATAAAAAATCAATACAACAACAAAAACAAAACAAGGCAAAAACCAGGAGCAGGAGCTACTTAGCCAGACAACTTTTTCCTTCTGATTCTCTTGGATACCAAAAGAGAGAAGCTCAGTAATCACAGAATCCTAGGTGGTTTTCTGACTAACGTCATTTGTAAAAACCTTTCTGCTCTTTTATCTGAGAGGAAACATGAAATTCAGAGTCATCTTCAAGGAAAGTTCAACAGCTTCTGGATGTGAATTGGAGAAAGTGTTACTTGAAACCTGTTATGAGGAATAACAATGTCAAAACTTACGATAATCATAATGATCCTAGTAATAACAGTTATCCCTTATTGAGAACTGTTTCTCAGGCACTGTGCTAAGCACTAAATGTACATTATCTTGTTAAATTCTGCCAACAACACTGTGACGTGGGTAGTTCTATTACTCCTACATTATAGATGAGGAAGCAGAGGCTCAGACGGGTTAAGTGACACGTCCAAGGTCACACAGCTATGATATGTGGAACTTGGTCTCAAACCCAGGTCTGTCTGGTTCAAAGGCCAGTTTGGCCCCCACTCCAAGTTCTTTGTTTTACTCAGGAGTAGGTCTGGGCACCAACAGGCTTTGGCAGTTAGTATTTCCCTCCCCAAAGAGCATCATTAAGCATATTGGCTCTCAAGTATAAATGCCGGGCTGAGCCATGCTTCTTACTGTGATTTTAAATCTCTCAAGCGAAGTGAGCTTCAGGTGTACAGGGATAAAATGGTGGGAAAGAGCACTTACTTTATTGATTTTCCTGAGGATTGGATGGGGATGTGCATTTAAAATGCTGCACACAGTGGTTGACAAACAGCAACTGCTCAATAAATGTTAATTTTTTTTTCTGCCATTTCAGACAACATGGATGAACCTGGAGTGCATTATGCTAAGTGTAATAAATCAGACACAGAAGGATAAATACTACATGATATCACTTATACAGGGAATCAGACATAGTCCAAGTCATAGAAGCAGAGAGTAGACTGGCAATGACCAGGGACTGGCTTGGGGAAGGGGGAACTGGGATGTATTGTTCAAAGCAAACAAAATTACAGTTTTGCAGGATAAATACTTCTAGAGATCTGTACAGCATGGAGCCTATAGTTAACTATATTATAATTGTATATATACAGTTATATACAGTATATATATACTGTATATATACAATTATATATATACAGTTATAATAGTTATATAGTTAACAACAGTTAACAATAACTGTACTATATACTTAAAAATACTTTAAAATGCTAAGGGGGTAAATCTTAAATGTTCTTATCACAAATAATAATAACAATAAGGTGCGAGGAAATTCTGGTGGTGATGGATATGTTTTTGGCATAGGTTGTGGTGATGGTTTCAATGAGTGTATACTTTCTCCAAATTTATCAAGTTGTATACATTAAATATGTACAGCTTCTAGTATTTTAATTATACCTCAATAAAGTATTTTAAAAAGAACAAGTCCATTCCATGTTAGCCTATTTCATCACAATAGAATCTCTCAGCATTTTTTAAAATTAATTTTTATCACATGAATCAACATTATGTGATTCTACAAGGCTTTTTAGTGAAAATGAACAATCCTTTTTTCAATCCTTCTTTACCTTTGACATCTACTTCTAAGAGTCAGCCACTTTTGGTTCTACCAGCTAGCTATTTTTCTGAGACTTTACCTTTGATGTTTTTTAAGTTAAACTTTTTATTTTAAGATCATTGTAGATTCACATGCAGTTGTGAGAAACAATACAGAGAGACCCTGTGTACCCTTTACCCAGTTTCCCCCAATGATAACATCTTGCAAAACTACAGTACAGTATCACAACCAAGATGTCGACAGGGATACAGTCAAGATACAGAATATTTCTGTTACCCTAGGGATCCCTTATGTTGGCCTTTTGCAGCTGCATACACTTTTCTCCTGCCTCCATACCCTCCTTTGCCCCTGGAAACTGTTGCTTATCTGTTCTCCATTTCTATAAATTTGTAATTTCAAGTGGTTTATATGAATGGAATCATGCAGTATGCAACCTTTGGAGGTTGGGTTTTTTCAACCAGCATAATTCTCTGAAGAGCTATATAACACTCTTTGTTGTATGCATCAATTGTTCCTACTGTTTCTTCCCTCCAGCTTTGTTGAGGTATAATTGAAAAATTTAAATTGTTTGAATTTAAGGTGTATAACATGACGTTTGGCGACTTTGTGAAATGATTACCACAATCAAGCTAATTAGCATGTCCATCCTCTTAACATATCCATCACCACAGTTCTGTCATTTTTATTGCTGAGTAGTATTCCATGGTTTGGATGTGTTACCTGTTCTCAGCACTTTATACATTTACACTCAGTGTGAATTCCCAAGGGGCCCCGGATTTATTGTTAGGACCAATACCGCTTTCTTTTATTTTCTTTCCTCTCTGTGAATGTATGTTAGTTATCTTCTTCAAAATGATGCCTCCCAGCATCTTTCATGTTTATTTCCTGCTTTTAAAAATACCCCTATTTGTCCTGCTTTTAAAAATATCCCTTTGTAAAAATACCCCCCAACAATGTGAATTATGTTCTAAGAAAATGAAGGAAATCTAAAAATTTCTCCTTCTACATAATTTCTCTCTGTAGTATTTTCATTGTTGGGTGCAGAAGTTCATTTGGCGATTTGCACGGAGCATTTGAAGGATCACAAGTGACCCAGTTTAATGAAAACACAGGGAAAAGTCTTGATGGGGTTAAAGTTATGTTCCAACCATCAAAAGCTACACCTGGGCAAGGGAAAGCCAGGTGCTCGGCTGCATTGTCTGGAACATCCTCCAGCTGTTCTCTCAAGATGATATTAGTGACATCAGGAAATGACTTCCCTACATAATTGCTTCTTACATTCAGTTTTAGCAGCAAAACGTATAATAAATGTATGTGTGTTTAAGGTGGAGGTCAAGAGGGAAGTGGGTTTTAGTACACAAATAGTAGATTTTCTAAATTAGTTTATTTCTCTCCTTGTCCACCTGGGTCCCTATTGCCTGCTTCTTTGGAATCCTCTCCTACTTAGCTCCACTCACAGTTCTTCTCAAGGTCAATGGTAGCAGGGCAAGTCAATTAAAAAAAAAACAACTTGTCTTCCCTATTCAAGATTGCAAACACTTTAAGGGAAAGGGCTACTTATTAATCCAATTTCCCCATTTTTAATTGTCACCAGCATAGTATCTTTCACATACTAAGAGCTCAGTTAATACTTTTTTGTTTGAAGTGTCATTGGTTCATGAAGGTGTGATTTAAATTCAGTTTTGTCTGTTTTTGGACCTTTGAGAAACATATTTTTCAGATTTTCCTCTCTGCCCACTTTTTTTTTTTTTTTTTAACAACTGTAATTTCTTTAAAGGGCTTTGTTTGCCCATGCCCTCCATTCCTACAGAAGAGGGGACTGGGAATCAGAAAGCCTCCTTTCAGTCTTCGATTCATTATTTACTAACAAAGATATTAAGCAACTCAATTAATCTCTGTAAAATGGAAGCAGTAATGAATTCTCAGGTTGCTGGGGCAACCTACAGATCTGTCTGCCAAAACTTTTCAGGTACAAACTAAAATATTTCCATTGCCCATTGTAAAAGGTACAAGGTGGGAGTGGGTAAAAGAGAGAGAACTGTTTCTATATGTATATACGGAGATGGGCATGCCAAAAATATGGACACCAACATTATTCTTCATTGCATATATTTTAGGGCCTGTATTAAGAGGTTTTTGATATCTTTCACTTTAATTATTTTACAAAGGCTTGCCATACATTTTCCCCTTTCTTTTTTCTTTTTTTTTTTTTGAGACGGAGTCTCGCTCTGTCGCCCAGGCTGGAGTGCTGTGGCCGGATCTCAACTCA
>NW_012119710.1:152653-177623 GCF_000951035.1 Colobus angolensis palliatus | reverse complement strand
GTGGAACGAATTAATTTACATTTAAGCAAAATTAGAGATTCAATTACATGATAACCTTTAAAAGGATAATTATGTTCGTAACGCCTTTAGCTTTATTGTCAGAACTGATTTCTGAACATTCCCATCCAGTTTGGCCTCTAACTGTATGCCTGAGGTCAGTGGTGATTCCCTCTTTGCAACACGCGGTTTTCATAATCTGTGAAGCATGGTTGCTCCCCTCAGGAAGGCATTGGGACACCAAGATGCCCAAAACATTGACCATTAACCTGGATACTTCAAGATGATGAATTGCATAAGAACAAGTATAAAGAATTGTGACTGGCCGGGCGCGGTGGCTCAAGCCTGTAATCCCAGCACTTTGGGAGGCCGAGACGGGCGGATCATGAGGTCAGGAGATCGAGACCATCCTGGCTAACCCGGTGAAACCCCGTCTCTACCAAAAAAAAGTACAAAAAACTAGCCGGGCATGGTGGCGGGCGCCTGTAGTCCCAGCTACTTGGGAGGCTGAGGCAGGAGAATGGTGTAAACCTGGGAGGTGGAGCTTGCAGTGAGTTGAGATCCGGCCACTGCACTCCAGCCTGGGTGACAGAGCAAGACTCAGCCTCAAACAAAAAAAAAAAAAAAAAAATTGTGACTGAGAACAGTTGTTGCTGAAATGTCAAACCAAGAGGGGGACACACTGGCCAACCATTACAGCCTGAAAATCAAATTAAACGGAAAAATACTAATATTTCTGTAAAATCTGTCATGTGCTACACACTGGGAAAAGATTTTACATATTTTATTTGCTCTCCACAATTAGTATCATTTCATCAATGAGGAACTGAGGGTCAGAAATGCTGATTACATAGCATGCATAAGTTTATACTCATAACGGTAAGATTTGAATGTGGATCCCTGATTCTGAGCTGATGATCTTTTCAGTGGGATGTGCTGACTTGTGGTGGAGGAAATGGTGATTTGGACATGAGGGTAGATGACGATGTTAGATCTGATGATGTTAGATCTGATGAGGGTAGATGATGATGTTAGATCTGATGATGTTACATCTGATGAGGGTAGATGACGATGTTAGATCAGCTCTAACATCTAGAGTTGATGTTAGAGGGGGGTTCTGGAAAGATGGTGACATGAACCTAACTCTGTTTTCCATTCCGTATCAACACATTCCAATATATCTTCCTTTTCTGAGATGATTAGTTGGGGCCTAAAGGTTGCTAAGCAGAAATGAAGTCGTGGGTTCTGTGGGAGTCTTACAGGGGAGAACTGGTGCAGTGCTTTCTGAGCTGTGGGTGGATGAATGTCTGGATACCAGTGACAGAGAGCCTTGAGAAAGGGATTATAAAATGGGGATGCTGGGAAGAGGTTGATCCAAAGAGATTTATGGACTCTGAAAAGAAGTTTGATGGTCTTCTGTGTGTCATTAAAAGGTCTCCACGATACCTGGGACCCTAAGGAGTAGCCAAAAATAAGAGTTTAGTCATCCCTTGAAGAAAAAAGATGCTTCCTGAAGAGGACTAATTTGTCTTTCTTCACTTGTAGACTGCTACCTGGTAGGATATTCCAACAACAATACCTGATCTCAGTGATCAAGGAAAGTAAGAGTTAAGACCAAAACAGAGATAGCAAGATCCAGCAGAGCACACAGCACACAGCCACAGACGGAGCTTTTGAAGGTGACAGATGACAATGTGGACAGAAAAATAAGAATTGCACTTAAAGAGACCCAAGTGCAGCTTGAGAGAACTTTCTGAAGCTAAAAAAACCACTTCCAACATCTGTAGATAAATAAGGGCAAAGATGACCACTGTGAAGACAGAAATTACTGGCATGAAAGAGCAATTTGAAGATATTTCTCTCAAGGAACTGAATACAGATGTAAAGAAATGAAAAACAGAGGAAAAATATAAAAGGTTTAGAGGACACAGTCATGAAACCCAACATGAGAATAGATACTGTATGTCATGAAAAAATATGTGATTTGTAAAGAAAATATGCTATAAATTTATATATATATCAAACCAAAGGCACTGAACATGTAAAGAAGAAATGCTAAGAAATGTCAGGAAAATTTGCTAAACATACAATGACAGTGGAAGACTTCAGTAGTTCTCTTTCAGAATTATATAGGTATGTTAGATAAAAGTTACTTAAGGCCAGGCGTGGTGGCTCATGCCTGTAATCCCAGCACTTTGGGAGGCCAAGGTGGGTGGATCACGAGGTCAGGAGATCAAGACCATCCTGGCTAACATGGTGAAACCCTGTCTGTACTAAAAATACAAAAAAAATTAGCCAGGCGTGGTGGCGGGTGCTTGTAGTCCCAGCTACTTGGGAGGCTGAGGCAGGAGAATGGCGTGAACCTGGGAGGCAGAGCTTACAGTGAGCTGAGATTGCGCCACCGCACTCCAGCCTGGGCGACAGAGCAAGACTCTGTCTCAAAAAACAAAAAAATGTTACTTAAGAACATAAACATTTATTAACACAGTAGATTTATGTATACAAGTAATTATATGTGTATGTCTTTGTGGTATTGTGATATATTTACAAAAATCAATCGTAAATTTGGAGACAAAAAAATTTATAAATCAAACATGCTGAGATTTTATAGTCCACCTTCTTTAATAATGATTTAATATATTGAAAAAGAATAAATGCAAATCAATACCACAATAGATAGCATCTTACACCTGTCAGAATGGCTATTATTTAAAAAGTCAAAACATAACAAATGCTGGCAAGGCTGCAGAGAAAAATGAATGGCTGACAGGAATGTAAATTAGTTCAGCCATTGTGGAAAGTAGTTTGGAGATTTCTCAAATAAAAAACAGAGGTACCATTCAACCCAGCAATCCCATTACTGGGTATAGACCCAAAGGAATAGAAATTATTCTACCATAAAGACACATTCATGTGTGTGTTCAGTGAAGCACTATTCACAATAGCAAAGACATGGAATCAACCTAAATGCCCATCAATGGTAGACTGGATAAAGAAAATGTGGTATATATACACCACGGAATACTATGCAGCCATAACAAAGAATGAGATCATTTCCTTTGCTGCAACATGGATGCAGCTGGAGACCATTATCCTAAGCAAGCTAACGCAGGAACAGAAAACCAAACTCTGCTTGTTCTCATTTATAAGTGAGAGCGAAACACTGGGTACATTTGGACACAAAGAAGGGAAAAACAGACATCAGGAACTACTTGAGGGTGGAGGAAGGGAGGAGAGTGAGGATCAAAAAACTGTCTATCGGGTACTATGCTTATTACCTGAGTGACAAAATAATCTGTAGAGCAAACCCCCATGACATGCAAGTTACCTGTATAACAAACTTGCACATATACCCCTGAACCTAAAATAATAGTATTTAAAAAAGAATAAAGAGATGACTCTCACAAATCTTAATTACTTACAGTATTAAGCAGCATATTCTTAGATAACTGTTGGGTCAAATAAATGAGAAATTGTGGCTCTTTTAGAAGGCAATGTAAAAGAGAGAGATGACTTAATATGTGATTGTAAGGGGTCTCTGTATTCATTTCCCAGGGCTAACATAACAAAGTACCACAAAATGGATGACTTAAAACAATAGAGATTTCTTCTCTCGCAGTTTTAGAGGCTAGAAGTCCAATATTAGGGTCTAGGGAGGGCCAGCCTCCCTCCTAATACTCTAGAGAAGGATTCCTCTTTATCTCTTCTAGCTTATGGTAGCCGCAGGCATTCCTTGGCTTGTGACAGCATAACTTCAATTTCCACCCCCTTCTTCATGTGGCCATCTTCCCTCTTTATCTGTGTTTGTGTCTCTTCACCTTTTCTCTTACAAGGACACCAGTCATCACCACCAGTTAGGGTGGATTAGGGCTCACCCTAACTCAGTATGATCTGATCTTGATTACATCTGCAAAGACACTATTTCCAAATGAGGTTACATTCACAGGTACCAGAGATTAGGACTTAAATATGTTGGGGACATAATTTGACCCATACTAAAGATAAGTGAAAACTGTATTTAGAGGAACAATCTTAGCTCTAACTACTTTTATTAGTTAAGAAAGAATATGGTGCTCATCTTTACATTGATAAAGAGGCCAATAACATGAACCAAATGGCTTGGGAGAAGGAAATAATTAAAGACAAAAGTTGAGATAAATTAAATATAAATCAAAAAGGCTAAAGATTAAATTAAAAGATTGGTTCTATAAAAATAACCAGTTAAATCCCTAAGAAGCCTGATTAGGGAAAATGGAATAAGAAACAAAAATAAAAGATTACAGATTAGTAAAAGTAACATGGTTACAAATATTGAAGAAATTAAAATAATAGCATTGTATTTTAAATTATAAGATTAAGAATTATGAGCATACATTTTACATCTACTATATAGGAACATTCTGAAAATTTAGAGCAGGGGTTTGTAAGAAAGACCCATGGGCAACTCTGGCCCATTGCTTGTTTCAGTACGACTCACAAGTTAAGAATGGTTTTCACAATTTTAAAGAGCTGAAAAGTAATTAAAAGATAATATTTTGTAAATTGTTATGGCCCTTTTGAAGAGTCATGTAACATCTATTAACTTAAAAATACATAGAGGCTTTGCGCCTAAAATTCTACCCTACCTAGAAATGTGAAAATCATATAAAATTCAGAGATCAGCATCTATAGAGAAAGTTTCATTGACACACAGCCACACCCATCCATTTATACACTGTCTATGGCTGCCTTTGTATCACAATGGTAGAATTAAACAGTTGTTATAGACTATGTGCCCCTCAAAGCTTAAAATATCTGTCCTGTTATAGAAAACATTTGTTAGCCTCTGACCTAGAGGCGGTAGATAATTTTCTAACAAAATATGACTTATTCTCGAAGAGGTGAAAAACTTGATAGATCAATTATCAGAGACAAAAATGGAAAGATAATTTTAAAAATCTACTGTTGAATAGGCCACCAGAATAGTAGATTTCATTGATGAGTTTCATTAAAAATTTTTAAAGACAGGTACTTACAGGCCATTGAAAAAAACAAAATTCTCCAATTCATTTTATGAATACAAAAAAAATTTAATACCAAAACCTGATAAAAAATAGTACAGGAAAGAGAACTGTGTACAATTTTACTTTCAATTATAAATTTAAAAATTCTAAAACATATTAGAAAATGGAATGGTGACACATCTATAACAATGCATTCTATTATCAAGAAAAGTGATTTTCTAGAAATGCAAATGCTATTCAATAGAAGAAATTTAGCAAGAAAATTATAGAAGTATATCCTTCTATTAATAGATTTAAAAAGAATTAGATAAGCAGTCATTAGACATTTTCCATTAAAATCAGGAATAGAGAGTGCTGTCCATCATTGTTATTGTTCAGTATTTTCTTGGAACGTTGAATAATTTCTATGCAATTAGTAAATGCAAGAAGAAAAGAACACTAAGTAACATAAAATATTGGATAATAAAAAGATATTTTCTCATTTTCTGACTATATAATATGTACCCAGATAATTTAATAGACTTATTGCAAAACCATTAGAATTGGTAAGGGAATTTAGTAAGTAGTTGGATGAATATACAAATATAAGTAGCTATTTGTGGTTTTATCAATAACTACTTCAAAAGGTAAAGAAAGATAAAGATCCATTCACAAAAGTTAAAAACCTGTAAAGTGTTTTTAAATCCAAGAAAAAAACAAAATAACAGAAATTTCATAAAAAATTTAGGTGGTTATATGTATAGAATCAGTGACATGTTAAGCTTTTTGACTACATGCAAATAGCTATAGTAAATAGCACAAAGTCAACAGACAAATGACAGCTTTCAAAAAATAATTGTTATGCTGATGAATGACAGATAATTAATATTCTAATCTATTTAGTCTTCTCAAAAACGGACACTAATGGGACAAAAGACCCCAAAGGAAAAAGAGCATGAATGCATGCACAGATATGGACTACAAGTCCAAATGTCCAACAGACACATGAAAAGAAAGTCAATTCCTAACAGTAGTTAGGAAAATGCAAATTAAAATAGCAATGAGATATCACTTCCCAATATTCAGACAAGAAAAAAATTAAAAAGACTGATCTAGGAGTGCAAGAAACGGGTACTCATATATATTATGCTGAAAATGTGAATTGTCATGGCCCTTTTGAAGAGCCATATAACATCTATTAACTTAAAAATACATAGAGGCTTTGAGCCTAATATTCTACCCTCAGAAATCTGTCCAGTACACTAAAATCACTACCATAGAAGCACATATACACAAGGTTGCTTATTACAACATTTTTGGGTGGTAAAAAATTAGAAACTAGGTGAATGCCTACTCTTTGGGGACTGGATATATAAATTATTGTAAGTTCACATCATGAAGTATTATATAGCTTTTTAGAAGCATTTATGAAAGCTGCACTATGTCTCTTGATGTGGAAAAATTTCCATGGAGTATGAGTAAAACAAGGTATGTGTGTGAAAGAGAATGTGCGTAACTGTATTTGAGTATATGAGCACGGAGAAAAATATAGGACAAATACTAGTTATTAACATGCACTGTCTGAGTGGGACTAGGAAAAAAGAAAAGAGTAGGAATCAAGGGAAAAGAAGGATAAAGGCCGGGCGCGGTGGCTCAAGCCTGTAATCCCAGCACTTTGGGAGGCCGAGACGGGCGGATCACGAGGTCAGGAGATCGAGACCATCCTGGCTAACACGGTGAAACCCCGTCTCTACTAAAAAAAAATACAAAAAACTAGCCGGGCGAGGTGGCGGCGCCTGTAGTCCCAGCTACTCGGGAGGCTGAGGCAGGAGAATGGCGGGAACCCGGGAGGCGGAGCTTGCAGTGAGCTGAGATCCGGCCACTGCAATCCAGCCTGGGCGACAGAGCGAGACTCCGTCTCAAAAAAAAAAAAAAAAAAAAAACCCAAAACAAAAAGGATAAAAAGAAAAAGATGGAAGCAAAAGACGCCTAGAGCATACATAAATTTATCTTGGGTATGCATTTTTGAACACATATGTGTACATACTCAAAGAAATAAAACTGAAAAAACCAGATGTCAATTTTTTACAGTCAGTGCTCTCCCTTTTTTCTGTTGCACTATAACTTGCAAACTCCTTTGTTGCCATCTGACAGTTGTTCTAGCCAAATGGAAGATTCCAGTTAAAAGTTCCAATGACTGTGTCAGAGAGGGCATAAAAGTCAGTTTCAGCCCAGTCTAGGGTCAAGGATCAAAGGCTCTCAGTTGAAGAACTCTGAGATTTTTAGCATATTACTTACAATTTAATTCTGCTCTTTTGGACTTGCTTTGTCTTCAAATGCATTTGTTCTTACCAGGTCTTTCTTTCCAGAACCATGAGGCATTGAGAAAGGAGTCATAGGTCTGAATTTAAGTCCTGGCTCAGTTGCTTTCTTTTTGTTGCCATGTTGATTAAGCCAGTGGTTGTCAAAATTGAGCAAGCATGGGAATGACTTGGAAAACTTGTTGAGACACTGATCTCTAGGTCTTATCTCTAGAATTTCTGATTCCATGGGTCTAAAGTGGAACCAGATAATTTGCATTTCTAAGTTCCAGGTGATGCTGCTGCTGCTGGCCCAGGAACCACACTTAAGAAATTACTGAATCAAGCCATTCAGTCTCTTGGAACATCTCCCCGCCCCCTGCCCCCTTCTCCCTGCCCCCACAATTCCCACATGCAAAATGAAAATAATAAGAGGCTTGTGGTCTGCTGGGGCTTGAAGGCCTTTATGATGGATTCAGTTCTTTCCCTTTGTAAATGAGGAAACAGTGGCTCACAGATCAATGCTTGCTGACAGAGCCAGGTTGGAAAACTAGGTCCTTTGAGTTGTGGTGTGATGTCTGTAGCACCCCACTATTTAATGCTGTCTGGGTCATAGCCTTATTGCAAGGGGACATGAGATAATGTTGATGAAAGGACTTCTATGAAGCACTTACAAAAGCAAAGGTTATTATTCTCATTTATTGAGTACTAACAGTTAAGCAGTGGTGGTCTTTGAAGGGGTCTATTAAGCAGCATCCCTCTTTCATGGCTAAGTTCTAATCCAATTGAAAAATAGCATAAAACAGATACAGGATGAAAATATTTCATTACTGACAAAGATAGTTTGAAGAATAAAGCTTGTATCTATTGATGATGGATTTCCAAATGCTAAACCCAAGAATTAGAATAAGAAATAAAGGTTTTCTCCCTAATGCTTGTAATGTCAAGTACTGTGTTTGCATGCTTGATCTCATTTAACCATTTCCACAATCCTAAGAAATAGATCATAGCATCCTTAATCAGAAAATCTGAAATCCAAAGTGATCCAAAATCTGAAATTTTATGAGCGCCAACATAATGCTCATGGCAAATGCACATTGGAGCATTTCTGATTTCAAATTTTCTAATTAGGGATGCTTAACTGATAAGTTTAATGCAAATATTCCTAAATTAGAAAAAAAAAAATCAGAAATCCCAAACACTTCTGGTCCCAAGCAGTTTGAATAAGGGATAATCAGCCTGTTTCACCACTTGCCAGATGAGGAAACCGAGTTTCAGAAGAAGTAAGCAATTTGTTTTAGGTGGAGCTTGGACTGGCAAAAGACAGTATTCTTCACTGTCTACACTTAAATTACACCAATGTTTCCTTTTGTGAGCATCTACTATACTCCAGGCATGGCTTATCAGATCTTCTATGATTCATATGCCATTCAGGGTTTCAGAGTGGAATTAGGCTGTACTTAACTTGTGGGAGCTGAGAAGGCAGCCCATGAAAGGTTGTTGCCTCTGTTGCTGGTCATGGCCTGGTCACTCTAAGTCAGCAGGGTGTACGGTTAGAAAGAACTGGCTGTAAATTGTAGGAGAGGGAGGACACACTGTAATCTTGTCTGTTTTTCCACCTCCACTATCTTGGAGACGTGAGTAACTTACAGAAAAGCTGTAATGTGCTCTGCCCTGGGATGTAAAGAAGTTGAAGAGAAAGCCCAAGCAACAACTAACATGGGTGCCAACAGACCAGCTACCACATGGGTGAGCTGCAGCAGTGTCTGACACCCTATGCCGACCTTCGGAGCCCAGTGGCTACTACTTCACTTCCGCCTTCCTGATCTCATGCAAAATTCTTTGTGACCAACCCTAACCCAGGACCCCTCAGGGCAGGGGATTCTGGGAAATGTAGTTCTAGCTTATCTAAATTGACTGTAGGAAAACACATTGTGGATTTTTTTTTGAACCACCAGCTGTACTGAGGTATAAAAATTAAAATTGTGTAAATGTAAGATGCATAGTCTAATGTTTTGATGTATGTATGCAGTGTGACATGATTACCACAATCAACCTAATTTACATATCCATCCCTTCACATAGTTATCATCGTAGGGTTTGTGTGTGTGTGTGTGTGTGGTGAGAATATATAATATTTACTTCCACAGCAGATTTGAAATATACATTATGTTGGTATTATTCATAGTCACCATGCTGTACATTAGATCTCCAGAATTTAGTCATCATGTAAAACTGAAATTTTGTGTCCTTTGACCCACATCTCCCCATTCCCCACCTAGCCTCTGGCAACCACGATTCTACTGTCTTCTTTTTGGAAATTCTTTTGTGTACATTATTTCATTGATCTTCAAAGCAATCATTGAAGGCAAAAGGTCCATTTTCCAGATGCGGAATGAGCAGGTTACATAACTGGTCTAAGATACAAACTTGCCTAAGGTACAACCGCAGTATGGGGTTTCAAACTCAGATCTGTGTGACTTCCAGCTTGTTCGTATCCACTGCATGATACTGCACACTGATTTTTCTTTAAGCAACACTCTGTGCTACTTGTATGGGTACTGATGACACTGACATAAAGTAAGAGGGGTGACACAATGTCGTGCTCAGGGCATATTTGAACCCCAAAGTGCTTTTCTCTCCTATCCTCATTTCCTAGACTTGAGCTTCCTAGACAGGGCACTGAGATTGGGTTAAGGCTTGCTGAAATATTGATCCACCCCTCCCCTCACATACACCTTGGAGTGGGCTGGGCAGAAGGAGCTCTGGGAAGTTATCTCCAAGCCCTTAGCAGTCTCATTCCTTTACCATGTGTGTGCCACGCCTTGAAGGCTGGGGAGCAATACTATGGTCTCCTGGGAAATGACTTACCTCAGAGAGATGGCCTTTTTTGGCCTCTGGGAGATGAACCTAGGAAAGAAGTGGGGTGACCTGAAGTATACTCTGTCAGCATGATTGAAGCTGGCTACAGACAGTGGTGGAAAAAGCCTTCCTGTGACACTGTCAGGCTCCCGGGTGTCAACCAGGTATCTTGGTTTTGATTTTTGTTTTATAAACATTGTCTCTGCCTATCGGTTCTCCAAATGGAGGCAAACACATCTCTGTGGCAGCTGAGGCATAGGAGCCCCAGTGAATATGTCAGAGCTGAGGAGAAAGCTCCACTCCAAAACAGGCATAAAAGGGAGGAAAAAAAGAGGTTCATTTTTATCACAGAGTCTGGACAATACTGAGGGGAAAAAAATCACATAACAGAATGTTAAATGGAAAATGTTCTTCTCCTTCTGGAGCTGCAGTGGAGGCTCACAAGCTGAGGACACTGGTTGGTAGTGCTTACATCCTCTATAAAGAAAGTTATCAATACCATTTGTGCAAGACATGCTACGAGATGACCACCAATGCCCATTCCTCTTAACAAGTTCATTTAAGAAAAGCCTAGACATTCTTAAGACAAAGCAAAACAAAACTTATCTCTTAGGTTAGAGTATTAGTCTGTTCTCATGCTGCTAATAAAAACATAGCTGAGACTGGGTAATATATAAAGAAAAGAGATTTAAGGGACTCACAGTTTCACATGGCTGGGGAGGCCTCACAATCATGGTGGGAGGTGAAAGGCATGTCTTATACGGCGGCAGGCAAGAGATAATGAGAGCCAAGTGAAAGGAGAAACCCCTTATGAAACCATCAGCTCTCATGAGACTTATTCACTACCATGAGAACAGCATGGGGGAAACCTCTCCCTCCATGATTCAATTATCTCCCACCAGGTCCCTCCCACAACATGTGGGAATTATGGGAGTGACAATTCAAGATAAGATTTGGATGGGAACACAGCCAAACCGTACCAGTTGGATTCTCTGAGAAGCAGACCCTCCCAGCCGAAATAATTTCTAAGTAAATTATTAAGAAAGTGCTCCCAAGAGAAACCGGCAAGGGAGTGGGATAATGGACAAGGAAGAGGAAGACTCAAGCAAGGTGAAGTCCTTGGGGCTCTGGTGTGTAAATGACACCTCCGGGTTTTGTTCTGCCTGAAGGCAAAGGTACCCCCACATGGGGCCGGCTCTCAGCTATTAGTGCTCAATCATCTGTAGGTCACTAGTGAGATCAACAGCAAAGCATTGCAGAATCTGGGGAATGAGGTGATAAAAAGGATCCCAAGGAGACTTAGGTGCAGGAGCTGCCACAGTGTCTTCTACAGAAGGAAATTTGCAGAGTAGGAAGCACTTCCTCTCCCGACCCATGCATCTCAAGTCAAAAGAAGGAGCCCTAAGAGCATTACTTATAGAGACTTGGGCTGTTGGCACAGGAAGAGCTTTGTTGCTCTCACATCTCTCCTCTAGTCTAGCAGGATGCTTGCTGAGCTGAAGGAACTCTTAGGCCCACATGAGGCTGCTACTGGGCCAGAGTGGAGTGTGGTGAGAGTTCTGGGGAGAGCTTGATTTGTGCCTTCTCGACTTCGGTGGGCATCAAGGCTGGGGAAGTGGAAAGAACAACAGTTCACAAGGGCATGGGCATGGTGAGGAGCTAGGCTGGAAGTGGGAGCTTTGTGCCTCCTGGAGGCTACAAGGTGTAGTGGTCAAGGGTAGAGACCTCAGAACAAGATTGCCTAAGTTTGAATCTTGGCTCTGCTGTCTACTAGCTGTGCAAACTTGGACAAGTTTCTTAGGCTCTCTGTATCTCACTTTCCCTGTGAATAAAATGGGGATAATACTATCACCTTCCTCATGGGGTTGTCATGAATATTAAGTGCAGAACTGGCCTATGATAAATGCTTAATCTACTACATACACCAGACACACACATACACGCATGTATATAATGCACAGTATAATCCAATATGTATCTTATATTTTAGATATTACTAAGCAATTACTCAGTCATTCTGTAACCAGGCTTCTGACTTTAAAAGCTATGGTCTCAATCCTAAGTCCCCATTGTTAAAAACAGAGGAATCATACTTTAAAAAAAAAAGGAAACTATGGTCTCAATCACTACATCTTACTGATATTGAATACATATTGTATTCTAAAAGATAAACTAGTGAGCTTTGAAGTCAGCTGGCTTGGATCTAAATCCCAACTCTGCTATTACTATTAACTGTGTCACCCTGAAAAATTGTTGAACCTTTCTGAGATTAAAATCATATCTCCTTCATTAAATTGTTAGAATTAGATGAGATAACATGTATAAATATATAGCAGAGTGCCTAGCATAGAGTAAGTTCTTGGTTAACCATTATTGTGCTATTTCCCTAGGTCTGATTCCAGTGCTGGCTTTTTGTCCCTGTTAAGAAACTGCAGGCTTGGCGTGGGAAGAAGGGGAGAAGAGAGAGGCAGCAAAACCAGCATAAGAAATGCATCTCTCTATGAGAGGGTCTAGGACAAAGAAAAGGGAAAGAGAAAAAAGAATTAAAAGTGATGAAAATGTCACCGACTATGCATTAGTGACTTGGGACTTTAAGTATTAGTCATTTGACTTTCCTTTTGTGTTTTATTTATTTTCTACTCAGCATCATCAAGCTCTGAGTTAGGTTTTAAAATTGAATGAATCATCCCGTTATCCTTGAGAACTGCATCAGGGACACAAAACATTATCCTCATTTCACCAGTGAGAAACTGATAAACAGAGAGGCCAAGGGATTGGTGCAAGGTCACAAAGCCAAAAATAGTATCCGTGGTCAGGAGGCTGGCCTTCAGACTTTGCTGCATCCCCAGGTTGTAGGAGGCTGGCTCTGTCAGGAGGTGAGCAGCAAAAGTGGCTTTATGAACATGGAAGACATGGGGAAAACACTATGACAGTTGATCACCTACCATGTAGCAGGTACTAGGTGAAATATTTTACATTTGTGTTATGTCAAATTCTCACAACCATCCTATGAACCTACATATAAATCCTGTTGGGTTCTATAGTCTCAATTGATACATGAGTCAGCTCAAGGGGATTTAAACTGGTCTTCCTGACTCCAGAATTTGTGTTGTTCTCATTATGTCAGGCTGCTCTTGGATATTTGGTTCTTGTTTCTATTTCAGAAGGAGTCTGAAGGCCAGTGGGGTGAATCTCTGTATTCAAAGCCACCTTCACCTCCCTACCCAGTTCTAGGAATCCTTGATCCTATTCTGTGGCAATGGGATGCTCCCATTTCCATTTGTTTGCTGCCACTTCCTGCCCTCTCCCTGCTCTCTAAAACCTGAGAACTGGAGGGATCTTAGCGATATTTTCCAGGGATAACAAACCCTTTGCAATCATGGAAGTCTTTAGACAGTGGTTATTTGCTATATAATGTAATTCATATCTGTAGATATTTATTGACTCTTGGCTCAAGCCAATACCTTGTTAGATTCATTTCTTTATCTCTGGAACCTGGCAAGCCTAATCGCCCTGTTCTAGCCCATAGCTCAGTTCAATTCCACAAGGTTCCAATAGCAATAACAATAATAGCAATAGTAGTAGAAAAATAACTACCATATAGCAAACCAGTGGTTCATACAAATCTTATTTTTCCTTAAAAAACAGGCAATAGCTATGTTTATTTTTCCTAATTTTACAGATAAAGAAACTGGGAGTTAAAGAGGTTAATTTAGTTGTCCAGAGGCACACATCTAGTAAGAGAAAAAGCTGGGATTTGAACTTAGGCATGGTTGATTTCAAAGCATCTCCTTTCAATAATTTACCTTATTAGTCAGTTAGCAATTGTTGGGTAGCAAATCATTCCAAAACTTAGAGACCTAAAATAGTATCATTTTATCTAGCTCATAATCTTGTGTCCCAGCTGGGAGGTTTTTCTGCTCTGGGCATAGCAGCTGATCTCTACTGTGTCCTGTCACGCATCTGTGGTCTGGGGTCACTGGGAACTGGACGGTCTAGGATGGCCTCAATTACATGTGTGAACACTGATTGGGCATTGGCAGGAGTGCCCTGGTTCTTCTCTATCAGCCTCTCATCTTCTAGCTGCTACTCTGAGCTTGTTCCCTTAGATCTCAGGGTTCTAAGCACAGCAAGAAGGCAAGATCCATGTACCATCACTTTTCTTTTCTTCCTTCCTTCCTTCCTTCCCTCCCTCCCTTCCTTCCTTCCTTTCTCCCTCCCTCCCTCTCTCCTCTTTTCTTTTCTTCTCTTCTCTTTTCTTTTTTTACAGAGTCTTGCTCCATTGCCCAGGCTGGAGTGCAGTGGTGCGATCTCAACTCACTGCTTGCCCCCTTCCTCCCTCCCTGTTAGCCAAAGAAAATCATGTGGTCAACCCAGATTCAAAGGTGGAGAATTAGAGTCCACCTCTCAATGACAGAAGAGGTATTTTCAGCCAGTTTTGCAGTCACCACCCTTATTCTCTGCCAGGTCACTCAGTCTGGTGAAAAGGAGAGATATGTAGACAGACAAATGACAGGACATTCTGAAAACTGCTTACAAATATGGAGGCTGCCTGTTTCACCAGCTTACAGAATGCTCTGGGCAGCACAGAACTTGGCAGTTTCAAGTGCATGAGATTTCCTTGGAAAAGGAGCCAGCACAGTCCATGGAACTGCCTGGGCACTGGGCAGTTTCAGTAGTGAGAAGCCCTCATGGCCGTGGTAACCTAGCCCTTGAAAACCTTCATTATTTTCTGAGTAAGGCTTTGCATCATCTCTGCATCGTTGCCCCTCACCCTGTCCCCGAGGAGCCTGGCACAGCCTAGAAGTCCAGCTGGACATATGTTCCAGTGAACACAAAATTAACTTTATCGCCAGAAAGTGCCAAGCATAACTCAATGTAGTTTCTATCTACTTTGGGTATTTAACAGCCTAGATCAAGCACAGCTCATTTTGTCACATTAGGAAAAACGTCAGTTACATAGTTATGCTCTTTTTGAGGCTATTTATTCCAGCTTTTAGTGGTGTGTCTTAGGTGCTTCTGTAAGTAAGCAAGGTTGCACGTGTGGGACACCTCATGGGGAGCTTCTTGAGGCTTTAGGCTGTAACGGAGCTCTGGCTGTTCTCCAGTGGGATCCAGTTCCACTCACCACTTTCCTTCCACTGCAAGCAGAATAGTGTGGTTAAGTGCGCACACTCTGAGCAAGATTGGGTTCAAATCCTGGCCCAACTACTTACTCACTCTGTGATGGGGGTGAGTTATGTACATTTTTTTGTGTTTCCGTTTCTTACTCAGTAAAATGAAGATAACAATAGCAAAAATTCATAAGGTTATTGTGAGGATAAAATAAGTTAACATGTATAAAGTACTTAGGCGAGTGCACATACACAGTAAGCCTTAATAAAAATAGCTGCCATTATTAATAACAACAAATACTCTTATTAGTATTGTTATTCAGCAATGATTCGAACACCTTATGGAATAACAGCATTAATTCAGAGAGCTTATTAAAAATAACACTGTTTGTCATACTCCTGGAGATTCTGATTATGGGATGGTCAGGAATTCATACATCTTATCAAGGGGCATTTTAAAGCAGCCAGTGCCCAGAGCAGCATGTTTGCTTTATAAAACTTGGCACATTTCCTTCAACACTTAACACCTGGGGATATTGAGCTCGCTTAGAAACAGTCTCTTGGGGAAGACATATTTGTAAAAACATCTTTTCATTCCCCCAAAGACCTTACATGCAAAATACACTCACCCATTCTCCAAGAGAAAATTCAGGACACTGTCCTTGCCCTCAAGCTGTTTAGTATCATTCCTAGAAGGAGCGCTAATGAGGAACAGATGTTCCTAGTTACTGATAATAATAGCTTACATTACTGAGTAATTATCAAGTGTCAAGAACTATGCTGAGATTATTTGGGTTAGCACTTTTAATCCTTTCAATAATCCAATGAAATAGGTACTCTCTTATGAGGAAACTGCAGCTTAGTGAGCTGAATATCATTGCCAAGATCACCCTGCTAATTGATAGTTAATCCAGCTACATAATTGTTATTTCAGGACTTAAACCTAGGCTTTCAGCCTTCCAGGCTTATGTCTTGTACTACCAATCTAAACTGCTGTTTTGACAGAGAATGCTAGTTGTATCTTATTTCTGTCCTTAATAAATTTCCCTAATAACAGAACCTCAAGATTTAGCTGGGCACATTGCCACCCGAAATAAAACAATATTTTCCATCCTTTCTTCAAGTAAATGTTCACATAGCTAAGTTCTGACTAATGGAATATGAATGGAAGTGACATACATAAATTCTGGATCATCCCTTGAAGGGAAAGAGCATGCCCCACCCCCTCCTCCTTTAACTCTTGTGCTGAAATAAGGCCATCACAGTGTGCCATCTTGAAACTTAAAGATGATGGTGTTAGCCTAGGAAATGTGGAGGAAAAACACAGAAAGAACTTGAGTCCTTGACATTGACAGATATTATGAACTGCTTATGTAAATGTAGGTTATAAAACAAGAAAGAAATAAATTTGAGACCAAATTTTGGGTCTTGAAGTAAAATTGTCCCTGTTTGCCAATGGCATAATCTTACATATGGAAACCTTAGAATTTCCACTAAAAACTCAGACCTGATAAACAAATTCAGCAAAGTTGCAGGATACAAAATCAACGTACAAAAATTAGTTGTATTTCTATATGCCAACACAAACTAAGAAAAAGAATTCAAGAAAACAATCCCATTTATAATATTATAAAAAATTTTAAAATACCTAGGAATAAACTTAACCAAAGATATAAAGGATCTCTGCAAGAAAAACTATTAAACACTGATGAAAAAATTGAAAAGGATCTACACACAGACAAATAAGAAGACATTCTATGTTCATGATTAGAAGAATTAATATTGTGAAAATTACCATATTAACAAAATCGATCTACAGATTCAATGCAATATGGTTTGGATTTGTGTCCCTGCCCAACTCTCATGTTGAATTGTAATCCCCAGTGTTGGAGGAGGAGCTTGGTGGGAGGTGATTGTATCATGGGTTGGATGTCCCCTTACTGTTCTCATGATAGTGAGTGAGTTCTCAGGAGATCTGGTTGTTTAAAAGTGCATAGCACTTCCCCCTCTACTCTATTCCTCCTGCTCCAGCCATATAGGATGTGCCTCCCCCCCTTTGCCTTCCGTCATGACAGTAACTTTCAAGGGGCTGCCATACTTCCTGTGCAGCCTGTGGAACCTTGAGCCAATTAAACCTCTTTTCTTTATAAATTACCCAGTCTCAGGTAGTTCTTTATAGCAATGTGAAAACAGACTAATACAGAAAATTGGTACCAAGAGTGGGGTATTGCTATAAAGATACCTGAAAATGTGGAAGTGACTTTGGAACTGGGAAATGGGAAGAGGTTGGAAGAGAGTAGAGGGCTGAAAAGAAGACAGGAAGATGAGAGAAAGTTTGGAACTTCCTAGAGACTTGTTCATTTGTTGTGATGAAAATGCTGATAGTGCTATGAACAATGATGTCTAGGCTAAGGTGGTCTCAGATAGAGATGAGAAACTTATTGGGAACTGAAGCAAAGGCTACTTTTGTTATGTATTAGCGAAGATGTTGGAGGCATTGTACCACTGTCCTAGAGCTCTGTGGAACTTTGAAATTGGGACCCAGAGAGGTCAAATAACTTGGCCATGGGCATAAAGCTTAGAAGAGTCATGGCTAATATTCGAATTTAAGTCTTTCTGACTTCAAGTCCTAGACTCATTAAACTAGCCTTGCCACACTAAACTTATACCACGAAGATGCTTCCAATTACCAGCAAGCAGTTCTTTATAATAATGGAATATTGATAGTGGATTTTCTTTAGGGTTTTATGATCCAATAATATTTTTTAAAAAATGAAATTCATTGGAGCTAAAGATGCTCTTTATATATCCATTGTATCTTTTGATTTGCACAATACGAAAGGTCATACTTAGCTAAACATGGGGAAATATTAGATATGCCCTAATTTGCTTAATAAATCCATTTAGTGCATAGAAGGCACAAAACACACACATACAGAATCCAGCAAGAAAGAATAAAGAATCCTCAAAAGGGAAAAATGAAGACAGTCAAATATGGAATTTTACAAATGTGATAAACACTTATTAGAAAAATGAAACTTAGACAGATGTGCCCTTACACTAATGGAACAAAACTCCTTGAAAACCTCAGTGTAGGCATGACTGGAAAAGAACACCAAACGAAGAAAAATAATATACAAAGGGGACTAAACAAAATGTTTTGTATGTAAAATGCACTGCATTCCTTAAACACTTAAGAGCCTTATGATCTGGCCGGGCGCGGTGGCTCAAGCCTGTAATCCCAGCACTTTGGGAGGCCGAGACGGGCGGATCACGAGGTCAGGAGATCGAGACCATCCTGGCTAACACGGTGAAACCCCGTCTCTACTAAAAAATACGAAAACTAGCCGGGCGAGGTGGCGGGCGCCTGTAGTCCCAGCTACTCGGGAGGCTGAGGCAGGAGAATGGCGTAAACCCGGGAGGCGGAGCTTGCAGTGAGCTGAGATCCGGTCACTGCACTCCAGTCCGGGCGACAGAGCGAGACTCCGCCTCAAAAAAAAAAAAAAAAGCCTTATGATCTAAATGTGAAAATATCTTCAGATAAGTTGATAAAAGTTCCTTGAAAAATGCAGAAGAAAAAGAGACCTAAAAATAGGAACTTTCTTAAAACGAGCTGAAACTGTCTTAAAATGGGCTGAAACTGTCATATCAATTTTGAAATGCTTGTTTGATATTAAGAATTTTAGGCTGATGTGTTATATGAGGGTTGGCTTCAGGTGAATTTATCAACTTCCTTCTTGCTTTTCAATCTCTTAAATTTGTACCCTTGTCCCCAGTCGCATTGCCACTGCCTGTGTTAAAAACACTCATTATTCTTAGAGCTATAGCCTACATGTGGCTTCTTCGTCTCTTATCTATTGTGCTCATTGTAAGGAGAGATTTTTAACAATATGAAATATTGATTGATTACTACTTTCCGTCAACTCTTGGAGTGGTTTCCCATTACCTTCATGATAAAGTCAGCCTCCTTAGCTCAGCAAACTTTCACATACGCCAGAATCAATTTTGTCAGAATCAAACTGGAGTCGCTTGTGTTAAAAACAAAATAAAACAAAACAGAACAAAACAAAAAACAAACCCTGACAAATACAGCCAGGGAAGGCTATGAAGAGAGAGTTCTCACACTTGTATGACTAATAGCAAAACTATCACAAAAGACTGCAAAAATCACAACCTTGCATAAAGGCCACTGCAAAGTTACACAAAAAATACTTGTGCAAAGACATCTGCCCAGCAACTGCTTGTACAACCTCAGACAGGCGTCACCCTTGTTATTGATCCTTTTAGCCAAGGATAATCATTTCAAAACAATTATGCAATCCTCTTTATTTTTACCTTAAAACTCTTTGTTTTCCGTCTACCTCCCTGAATACACACGTAGTTTACTATGGCACCTGTATTCCAAATGCAATGTGCTATTTCTGAATAAATATCACTTTCTTTTAAAGAACCTCTCTCTGCTTATTATTTACATTGATAGGTAATTTCCCTTCTCCTGGCCTGCCTTTTCCCTACAGACAACTTCAGTCTAACCCTGAAGGACTGTTATGAACTTCTACTTTCACTACAAAGATATACAGTCAACCCTCCATAGCTGTGGGTTCCGCATCCATGGGTTCGACCAGTCGGAGATTGAAAATATTAGAGAAAAACAATAAAAATACAACAATAAAAAGAGAATACAAATAAAACAATATAGTATAACAACTATTTACATTGCATTTACATTCTATTAGGTATTATAGGTAATCTAGAGATGATCTAAACTATATGGGAGAATGTGCATAGATGATATGCACATTCCATGACATTTTACAAGGGACTTGAACATTCATGAATTTTCTTATCAGGATGGGTGATCCTGGAACCAATTTCCCATGGATATTGAGGGATGACTGTACCATATACTCTTGAGGGGGATGTTAAAAGAGCAGATCCTGAATAAATTACAGCAATGTATTGTAAATGTATCACTAGGCTCTAAGGGTTAAAAGACAAAAGTGAACTAAAATCTGATTAGTATACCATTCCTGACATAATTATTAATGTCATTCTGTTTTATTCTCAAATGTGTTCTAGTTTGGATAATAAACTAAATGATCATTTTATTAATAAGCTATAGTATCAACAGCTGTTTTATAACCAGACAACAAGGATCATCAGCTTGCCAGCTTCTGATAGCTATCCAGCCAACTCTAAATTTATTGTTTTATTATTCCAATACTCTACTTGGGATACAAAATTTTATGTCAGTTAGGAAACAAATCAGGACTCACGCAGGCCTAAATAATAATGTTACTTTATTGATATGCACAGCTGGAAGTCCCAGACACTTTTGGTTGATCCAGCAATTTAATGCTGTCTTTAGGACCACTTTATTTCTTTTTCTTTTTTCATTCTGCCCTATATTATATCAGCTTTCTCCAAAACTGAGCCTCCACTTCATAGTGAAAAGGCTGCAGCAATTCTAGGCTTTGCATTTATCTGCACACAAGGCCTCCATTCCAGCATTCCAAGCAAGCATCTTGAAATTTCACCTTAAAAGACTCGTTTAGGTCATATGCCCTCCCTAATCCAATATTCTGCCCAGGATAATAGGATGTGCTGATTGGCATGAGTAAATTGGGGTTTAGTCTTGGAGCTGGAGTGAAGTCGGCCTTTCCCAAAGTACATGGGCTCTAAGGAGATTTAATCAGGAAAAAGGAAGAAAAAGAATAGATGTTGGGTAGAGAACTAGGACGTTTGCAGTCCACAATGGAAGCCTTGATGTTCATAGCAACCAAACCCAACCAGGTTATTAAAGTAAAACTTGAGAGAGGGTTATACTAAAGAACTTCTAATTTGCAGCTATTTGGGCCAAAGAGAGGAGTTTGGGAGCCAATGTGGTGAGAGAATGTAAAGAGCATTTATTCTGTTCCTAAAGCCAAACCAATCTGAGTATTGAACCAGGTGATGAACCTCTTAATTGGCTTTGAACCTTTGCCAAAATAATTACTCTTTGCTATTTTTCCTTATCTGCAACTTGGGGTAATTTCCCTATCTTAAACAGTTTTGTGAGAAATATGTGATTACACATACAGAATGCCCAGTGTAGTCCCTGGCACAAAGTAGAGAATAAATCTAAGTTCCCTTTTACCTTCTCATCACTAAATTGACTCTGAAATAATCAGCATGAAGACTTTTCCTTTAGTGGTCATTCAGTCCACTCGTCAAGCTATGGCAGCTCCTTCCAGCCTCCTTATAGAATGGGGAAGCTGCATTGTGAAGTAACTTGGTATCTTACTCTCAGCCTCCCCTCTTTGAAGAGTGGGGAAAAAATCTGATTTACTGAAATTTCCAGCAAGTGTAAAAGTATTTTTACAGCAGTAATAAACAAATACCGAGTTGCCCCCAAATCCTGCTGACCTGGATTCATTTTCCTCTCACCCCTGGAAGCTTCAACCATTGCATTTGACCCAAGTGTTGATCCTTTCCTGATGCCTCAGGACACTACAGCTGTTTGTTCATTTCTCACCAAGACCAGAAGCTATTTTGCTCCAGGGGAGACCATTAGCTCATTTGCATTAAGGATCCAGACTTTAAGCCAAGAATTACAAGGTCATAATGCCATGGAGCATCAGCAAGATATTTGACTTATTTTTGGTTCTTGCTTTCTACACCTGGGCTTGATAACATTTACGTTCAGTGTTACCCTTTATCCCCAGCCTAACATTGTCTGATTAGTCAGCCTAGATGTGTAGGAAATAGCAGCATAAACAATGCTTCAGTGAACCCCTCCAAGCAGATAAGACTATGAACAATTCATCAGTCTGCAGTGGCTCTCTTTTCCCTGGTGGTCCCACCATGGGTTATAAATGACTAAGCTCAGGGGAAACCCTCTCCCCAGGATAATTTGTCTTCCTTCAGCTCCACCGAATTAGCACTTTTATTTCATTGTACCCTTGGGTTACAGTGGTTATTAAGTCATAAAATAAGCAAATTATTACTGGAGGTCAGCAGCAGATTATTCTGAAACCCCCGACACTATACAAACGGGGCTTAAATCATTAGGGAAGTTTAGTCTTTGGCTTCATGATTGAGGGGATATTCATTATTTTTTAATTTTCAAAAATAAAATATTTCTTTCCGATCATAAGGATTATTAAAATGGATGTTCACATATCAAGCAATACAGAAAATTATAATGAACAAAAGCAACAATAATTTTAAACCCCAACATCTAGAGATAATCACTGACAACATTTTGCTGTCTATGCTACAGACCTCTTTCTCCCTCTCTCTTTTATTTTGCATAAATGGAATTACATTAGAAATGTAAGCTAACAATCACAGGGTATAACTTCTCTGCCCATATAATCCACATCATCATTTTCATGGCTATGCAGCATTGTGTTGCATTTATATGGCAGACTTTATCTATCCAATCTTCTGCTGATGAACACTCAGTTATTTCCAAATTGTCCCTATTAGCAGTAACACTGCAGTGGATGACCTTAAACACTTTTGTGTACCTATCAGCTTATTTCTTTAGGATGCATTTCTAAAAGTAGAATTGCTAGGCACATCAGAAATCTTTGATACTCAAACATATCACTGATTTTCAAACAATGTCTCAATTTACTTATTGGCTAATGATACCTGAAAGCAAGCCAGAGATCTTTTAAAAGAAATCCATTGGGCCAGGCATGGTGGGTGGCTCATGCCTGTAATCTCAGCACTTTGGGAGACCGAGGCGGGCAGATCACCTGAGGTCAGGAGTTCGAGATCAGCCTGACCAATATGGTGAAACTCTGTCTCTACTAAAAATACAAAAAGATTAGCCGGGCATCATGGTTTGTGCCTGTAGTCCCAGTTACTCGAGAGACTGAGACAGGAGAATTGCTTGAACCCAGGAGGTGGAGGTTGCACGCCATTGCATTCTAGCCTGGACAACAGAGTGAGACTCCACCATAAAAAAAAAAAAAAAAAAAAGCCTTATGATCTAAATGTGAAAATATCTTCAGATAAGTTGATAAAAGTTCCTTGAAAAATGCAGAAGAAAAAGAGACCTAAAAATAGGAACTTTCTTAAAACGAGCTGAAACTGTCTTAAAATGGGCTGAAACTGTCATATCAATTTTGAAATGCTTGTTTGATATTAAGAATTTTAGGCTGATGTGTTATATGAGGGTTGGCTTCAGGTGAATTTATCAACTTCCTTCTTGCTTTTCAATCTCTTAAATTTGTACCCTTGTCCCCAGTCGCATTGCCACTGCCTGTGTTAAAAACACTCATTATTCTTAGAGCTATAGCCTACATGTGGCTTCTTCGTCTCTTATCTATTGTGCTCATTGTAAGGAGAGATTTTTAACAATATGAAATATTGATAGATTACTACTTTCCGTCAACTCTTGGAGTGGTTTCCCATTACCTTCATGATAAAGTCAGCCTCCTTAGCTCAGCAAACTTTCACATACGCCAGAATCAATTTTGTCAGAATCAAACTGGAGTCGCTTGTGTTAAAAACAAAATAAAACAAAACAGAACAAAACAAAAAACAAACCCTGACAAATACAGCCAGGGAAGGCTATGAAGAGAGAGTTCTCACACTTGTATGACTAATAGCAAAACTATCACAAAAGACTGCAAAAATCACAACCTTGCATAAAGGCCACTGCAAAGTTACACAAAAAATACTTGTGCAAAGACATCTGCCCAGCAACTGCTTGTACAACCTCAGACAGGCGTCACCCTTGTTATTGATCCTTTTAGCCAAGGATAATCATTTCAAAACAATTATGCAATCCTCTTTATTTTCACCTTAAAACTCTTTGTTTTCCGTCTACCTCCCTGAATACACACGTAGTTTACTATGGCACCTGTATTCCAAATGCAATGTGCTATTTCTGAATAAATATCACTTTCTTTTAAAGAACCTCTCTCTGCTTATTATTTACATTGATAGGTAATTTCCCTTCTCCTGGCCTGCCTTTTCCCTACAGACAACTTCAGTCTAACCCTGAAGGACTGTTATGAACTTCTACTTTCACTACAAAGATATACAGTCAACCCTCCATAGCTGTGGGTTCCGCATCCATGGGTTCGACCAGTCGGAGATTGAAAATATTAGAGAAAAACAATAAAAATACAACAATAAAAAGAGAATACAAATAAAACAATATAGTATAACAACTATTTACATTGCATTTACATTCTATTAGGTATTATAGGTAATCTAGAGATGATCTAAACTATATGGGAGAATGTGCATAGATGATATGCACATTCCATGACATTTTACAAGGGACTTGAACATTCATGAATTTTCTTATCAGGATGGGTGATCCTGGAACCAATTTCCCATGGATATTGAGGGATGACTGTACCATATACTCTTGAGGGGGATGTTAAAAGAGCAGATCCTGAATAAATTACAGCAATGTATTGTAAATGTATCACTAGGCTCTAAGGGTTAAAAGACAAAAGTGAACTAAAATCTGATTAGTATACCATTCCTGACATAATTATTAATGTCATTCTGTTTTATTCTCAAATGTGTTCTAGTTTGGATAATAAACTAAATGATCATTTTATTAATAAGCTATAGTATCAACAGCTGTTTTATAACCAGACAACAAGGATCATCAGCTTGCCAGCTTCTGATAGCTATCCAGCCAACTCTAAATTTATTGTTTTATTATTCCAATACTCTACTTGGGATACAAAATTTTATGTCA
>NW_012119710.1:141709-150676 GCF_000951035.1 Colobus angolensis palliatus | reverse complement strand
CCATTGCATTCTAGCCTGGACAACAGAGTGAGACTCCACCATAAAAAAAAAAAAAAAAAAAAGAAACCCATTGAGGGGATGGGCTTAAAACAAGGTCTTAAAAACAAGCAAACTAGTATGGGCTACTGGCACCCAATTCCAAAAATCAACCTTAAAGAAGCTATAGAAGTGAGAATCCAGGGTACTAGGAATGAACACAAGAAGCCCTGGGGGACTGAAGGCTATTTTGGATGGTGAGTGTGGAAGGTGAGTGGCTGTGGCTAGAGGAAATCTTTAAGGCATTTAGCTCTTGCCTCTTTCTCCCACTGCCTTAGGACAATCAGTGCCTAATTCTTCTAGTGCTAGGCTACTACTGTTAGTGACCACCTTGCTGAGGTTGATGGAAGGAGGTATGGACTGACTATTCCTAGGCATTCACTCCTGCACTTCCCCTAGACCCATGGACTAGGATATTGCAGACTAGGGATATGCCTCCTCCCCACACCGCTTCTTCCTAAATAAGGGTTTAAAAGTGAAAGCCTGGCAAGAGGAGTTGCCTGGGTAGGGGTTGGCAAACAGGAGTGATGGCTCTGTGGATGTCAAGATTCTCTGTCCTGGGACTCACTCTTGTCTCTCCTTATTCTTTATGGTATGGACAAAGATAGGGCCTGATCTTTGAACCTTTTTCAGTACACATGGCAAGACATGCTGGCTGAACCCCTAGGAGAACCTGAGCTCATAAGCCGAAAATAACTAGACACCAGAGAAGTACAATTTCCTCAAAAGAGAGATGATACAAAACTGGTTAACGTTTCCCATCTGGAGCAAAGGGTTAGAACAGATGAAAAGAGAATTTAACATAAACATGGTAGATATACTTAAGAAAATAAGGGAAGATATTAGCAATCAGAAAACAGAACAAAGTAAAAATATTAGATTAAACAAGGAGTTAAAAAGGGGAAAATACTACTTCCTTTTACAGCAGAACATGGATATAAATCTACGCTGAAGAATTTAAGGAGTAGGAAGGGGATGAACCCCCGGGAAGAAAATCCAAGGACCACAGAACCACTTCCTTTTACTGGCTCCTTGCCATACAATTTATACACCCTTCCCCATTAGAAGTATTTTTAAGTGAGTCAAATTTTCACTAACTCTCAAATACATCTTTGACTAAATTTGGAGACAAGTTGGTTTGCCTTATTCTCTCCCCTCTGCTGAATTTATTATTAATATTGTATAATTTCATCTTGATTAGTGATATGGTGTAGCTGTGTCCCCACCCAAATCTCATCTTGAATTCCCACCTGTAGTGGGAGGGAGCCGGTGGGAGGTAATTGAATCACAGGGGCAGGTCTTTCCCATGCTGTTCCTGTGAAAATGAATCCGTCTCATCAGATCTGATAGTTTTATAAAGGGGAGTTTCCCTGCACAAGTTCTCTTCCCTTATCTGCCACCACATGAGACGTGCCTTTCACCTTCTGCCATGATTGTGAGGCCTCCCCAGCCACATGCAACTTTAAGTCCACTAAACCTCTTTCTTTTGTAAATTGCCCAGTCTGGGGTATGTCTTTATCAGTCACGTGAAAACAGACTAATCAGATATCCACCCTGTAATTGTTTGAAATATGTTTTATTTTAGTTAACTGACTGCATTGGCAAGCAAGATAATGCCTATCTTATCTATAACAGGTGCTGTTATTTATTCCATCCAGCCACACAACATCTATTTGGTGAGTGCTTGTTACAGAAGGAACTGGTAAAGATGAAAAGGAAATAAAACGTCTTCTGCCCTTAGGGAATTATAATCTAGTGAAGGAGTTAGACACACAATGAATATGTCATGGTGATGTGGCAGCCAAGGTCACACTATTGGCTATTGGCAAGGTTGACTTGTTAAAAAAAAGTAATTCAAAATCAAAGCTGTCGGAACTTTAAATTACTTTGAGCCTTAAAGGAATGTGATTATGGGACCTGAGTCACGTGACAGGCAACTGTAACCCAGGCAGCTGTTATCTTTGTTCTCTGATTACAGATTAGCCTTTTCTTTACCTACATTGTTTTGTAAAATGTAAAAGACTAAAGGGCACAAGAGAAGACCTAGACCCTTTCTCTTTTCACTGTTGATATTCACGATAGATTAACTTCCCTCAATTCTCTTACACAAAGGCCTCATGACTATCACATTGTCTAGGATAAATGTTGAATATAGTTTCTTTAATTGGAAAATTAAAAGAAAACAAGCTGTACCTAATCTAATTGCTGTAACTCATAAACCAGCCTCCTATGGAAAATGTAATCCTGTTACATTTGTTTTTTGCCTGTATAAGCGAGACCTTAACTTTTCAGCATTGGAGCACTGATCTAATTCCTTTGGAATCTGTGTTACCTGGATGGCTGTTCTCAGCTTTGTAGTTGAATGAACTCTTTAAAGCTGGATTCTGATTTTTTTTTATTTCAGGTTGACAGACTCAAATATGGGATATTTTGACCATTAAATTTTGTTTTTTTCCCGGGTGTACAGTTCATCATATGTGTGTTTCATCAAAGATATATACATTTATGTATTTTCCATAATGTGTAACTCAAGAGCAAAAGCTTAAATATGTTTATTGCTTATCTAACCAACTGTAGCCTCCATAAAAGCTCTTAAAGCCTTGTGTTAGCAGTCTTTCAAAGTTCTGTGTACACGCAGAGAGTTATTCTGCTGCAAGAGTTTCAAAACCAGTGGGGTGATCTTCGAATTCCTTCAACAGATTCAGTGCTTTAAAATGTCCATGTATAGTAACAATATATTGAGTTCAAGATCATATACAATTTAGCTGCAAAATCATAATAAAGTCTTACTATATTCATAGGGTATATGTGGTAGCTGAATTTCTGCAGATTGACAGTTGCTACTCTTTGCAACCTGGTAGTTGGAGGAGGATTACTTCTGGTTGAGAAAGATACTTTCCTAGTTTGAGATTTGGGAAAAATTAGGGATTATTGGTCTCTGCTGTTTTCTTGTTGGTTCATCTTTATTTGAATTCCCCAAAGTAATTAGCTTCATAGGATACTGCTAGGCCTTTCTTCCACATTTTCCCAGCATATCCATGAATATCTGAAACACAAGACAGTCTTATCTTGATGCTGTATTAAGTTCAATTATTATATGGCACTATGTAATACATATATTTTGTAACATGTCAGATTATATCTTTTTGCAAACCTTTCACACATACTGTGGTTGGAGTTGTCTTTTTCCCATTTATTTCATGTCTAGCTCATCATCCCATTCTTCAGGTATCAATTTAGATGCTACCTCACACCTCAACATTGTTCTCAATCTTGATGCTTATTCATTCGTCCTTTTAAAAAATACATGTGCAGATACCTCACCTGCTATATATTAGGCACAGTTAACTGCTAAGTGGTCAGATACAGTGAAAGGGAAAAACAGAAGAGATTCTTATCCTCTTGTAGCTTACAGTGAGGAGAGGGAAGAAGACCTCAAGCAAGTGATCACACAAAGTAATGTAAATTGCCATTGTGACAATTACAGCTGTGCAAAAGGAGGAGGTGTCGCATACTATGATGGCTTATTAGTCTAACTTTGTTGGGTTGAATAGGTAAGACTTCCCCGAAAGGATGGGATCAGCATCCTGTTTTTTAACTTCATGGCTGTTAGAGGTTGAATTTTCCCCTCCCACCTCAAATTCATATATTGAAGTTCTACCGTGCAGTACCTCAGAATGTATTTGGAGATAGGGCCTTTAAAGAGGTAATTATGGTAAAATAAGATCATATGGGTGCTCCCTAATCCAGTGTGACTGCTGTCCTTATCAGAAGAGAAGATCACGAAACAGACAACATATAGATAAAGGGACAGCCATGTGAGGATGCAGTGAGAAGGTGGCATCTCTAAACGAAGGAGACAGGTCTTAGGAAAAAACAAATCTGCTGACACTTTGATCTTGGACTTCCGGCCTCCAGAATTGTGAGAAAATAAATTGTTGTTTAAGCCATCCAGTCTGTGACATTTTATTATGGCAGCCCTGGAAAACCAATACAGTGGCACTCAGACCTTTTAAATTATTTTATTTATTTGTTGTTTGACTTGTCTGTTTCCTCTATTGGCTTAGAGAACTGAATCTGTTTTCTTTGTTGTATTTCAGCATGTAGCACAGTGCCAAACATAATATTTGCTCAATAAATATTCGTTTGATGTTGACAAAAAGCACTAAGTATGTGCATCTCATATTATCATTGGGAATTCCTGGTTGAATTGAAAATCGGGTTTTGAATGCCCACTTCCTTCCTCAACTCACATGGAGACTGTGTTCTGCTCGTGAAATCTTGAGGTATGTGCTTATCTTGGTTATGCTGCCTGAATTTCCTCAAACTCAAACGAAAATACTCACCTCACACTTTTTCTTGGAGAGGAAACATCTGGATGAATCTCCCTCAGGGTAGGTTATTTATTCCTTCTCCAGTTTTTGCACACAGCATATTCTGCATTTTCTGATTCAACATATTTTTGGATCCATCTACCTTTCTGATAGATCCCAGTAGAGCTGCTGTTTCTTCACTTCTGCCAGCTCCACTCCCCATCAGTGCTATGGTCTGCTCTACTTGCTTCCCTCCCTAGGAGTCCACAGGCCACACACAGTGCCTCCAGTTGTCACATCTGCTTTCACCTTGGGGTTCTTTATCTGAGGGCTGCTTGCAGTTTTCACACAGGAAAAGGAAACATTTCCTTTCCCAGTAGGGTGCCGTTTCTCCCGCTTTCTCCTTCTGAGTATCTTGGACTGGTTAAAACTTTGAGTCTTGAAATCTGCCACTTATTAGGAGTGTGAATTTGGGAAATTTCTATAATCTCTTTAATCTTCAGTTTGCTTCTCTTCATAAGGAAGTGGTACTTTTATGAATTAAAAGAGATGGAAAATGCCCAGTAAATTTGAAAAATGATGATGATGTTAATTATATATCTTTTACTTTTAAAATATTTTTTATCATGGAAAATTTCCAATATCTCTAGTCTATATAGAGAAGTAGTATAATGAAGCCCCATGTAACTCTCAGTCAGTATGGCTAGTCTTGCTTTGCATATACCCTCAGATTATGACACACTTAACTATCAATAGAAAATTGTTTTCAGCCTCCTTTGGAATCCCTCTTGTCCTCCAATTAATCTGCAAAAGCCTTTTGCTATGGCTGTCTGAAACATTTGTATTTGAGATTTTTGACTTATTTACTTTACCCTTGCACCTGAAATGTAAACACAATAAAACTTGATTCATTGAGATTAATTGGAAGAAAGAGGTTGGAATCTAATTTAGTAAAATCATGTCAGTGTGAGGTCTCTGAGCCCAAGCCTGCACATGTACATCCGGGTGGCCTGAGGCAACTGAAGAACCACAAAAGAAGTGAAAATGGCCCATTCCTGCCTTAACTGATGACATTACCTTGTGAAATTCCTTCTCCTGGTCAATGAGTCTCAGAAGCTCCCCCACCAAGCATCTTGTGACCCCGCCCCTGCCTGCCAAAGAACAACCCCCTTTGACTGTAATTTTCCACTACCTACCCAAATCCTATAAAACTGCCTCACCCCTATCTCCCTTTGCTGACTTCTTTTTCAGACTCAGTCTGCCTGCACTCAGGTGATTAAAAAGCTTTATTGCTCGCACAAAGCCTGTTTGGTGGTCTCTTCACCTGGACTTGTGTGACAGTCAGCCATTTAAAGGAATTGTACTTTTATTATTTTTAAAGTCTTATGGTAATTCAAATTAAACCAGCTATTAGGAAGCTGAGATCTTTCGGGATCCATTTTGATGACTGTAAGGATATTTACATAAATACCTTAATTGTTTATAAACATATATGCATGAAAAACTTGTTTTTCTTAAACGAGGTGTTTAAATAATTTCCTTGAAATTTATGTTGTAAACAAATGTTGCCATCTTAAGTTTTCAGAAATATAGAACCAATGGGGTGAATCAAGATAAAATTGCAATTCATTCACTTCACAGTTATAAAAAGTCATAATAATTTCTACCATCTAATTAGCATCACCATGTTTTAGAACTTAACATAATCTTATTTCATTAAAATATTCACAATCATTGTTGCCATTATCTTGATTTTACAAATCAGGTAGAAGTTAAGTAATTTGCCCATGTTTATACAACTAACAAGAGGAAGAACTGAAATTTGAACTAGTTCTCCTTAACTTCAAAGTCCACATCCTTTCTTCTGCATTTTGCTTCAACCCAATAGTACAGACAAACTCACAGGTGGCTATTATCAAACATAGTGAGAGCTCTGGGAGAGATAAGTACAAAGCTTTATGGGATCATAGAGGAAGGCAGAGCAGGGTACCACTAACTGAGCCCAGGGATGCAGGTGAAGGCTTCCCAGAGAGAAGCAAATGGGCCTTGAAGGATGATTAGAAAAAATTAAAAAAGTCTGTTCAGTGAAAAGTAGGCAAGTGTTTTTGTGGGGTCAGAGATGTTCTTCAAAAGAGTACATAGGGTAGAGTTAATAGAAGCCTGAACCCTGGGAGCTACCAGGTTTGGGTTAAAAAGCCAACTCTGTCACACACAAGCTTGTGAAGTCCTTTAACTTCTATCAACTTAAGTTTTTTCATGTGTAAGATGAAAATATCTCGTAGGCATTACAAGGATTAAATTAAGGGATATGATGTATTTAAAGCATTTAGCACACTGCCTGGAACATTTTGCTTATTATTTCTCACTATAGAAAAAAATTACAGCACTTTTTCATCAATGATTGAGTAAAAGATTTTCTTAAGAATTGGTCATGTTCCTTTGGGTATATATCCAGTAATGGGATTGCTGGGTCAAATGGTATTTCTGGTTCTAGGTTGTTGAGGAATCACCACACTGTCTTCCACAATGGTTGAACTAATTTACATTCCCATCAACAGTGTAAAAGCATTCCTATTTCCCTGTAGTCTCGGCAGCAACCGTTGTTTCTTGACTTTGTAATAATTGCCATTCTGACTGGTGTAGGATGTTATCTCATTGTGGTTTTGATTTGCATTTCTCTAATGATCAGTGATGTTGAGCTTTTTTCCACATGTTTGTTGGTTGCATAAATGTCTTCTTTTGAGAAGTGTCTGTTCATGTCCTTTGCCCACTTTTTAATTGGCTTGTTTGTTTTATCTTGTAAATTTGTTTAAGTTCATTGTAGACTCTGGATATTAAGACTTTTGTGAGATGAATAGGTTGCAAAACTTTTCTTTAATTCTGTAGGTTGTCTGTTTACTCTGAAGATAGTTTCTTTTGATGTGCAGAAGCTCTTTAGTTTAATTAGATCCCATTTGTCAATTTTGGCATTGCTTTTGACATTTTTGTCATGAAATCTTTGCCTGTACCTATATCCTGAATAGACATGCCTATGGTATTATGTAGATTTTCTTTTAGGGTTTTTGTAGTTTTGGGCTTTACATCTTTAAATCCATCTTGAGTTAATATTTATATAAAATATAAGGAAAGGGCCCAGTTTCAATTTTCTGCATATGGCTGGCCAGTTCTCCTAGCACCATTTATGAAATAGGAAGTAATTTCCCCTTTGCTTGTTTTTGTCAGGTTTATTGAAGATCAGATGGTTGTAGATGTGCAGTTTTGTTTCTGAATTCTGTATTCTGTTCTATTGGTCTACGTGTCTGTTTTTGTACCAGTATCATTCTGTTTTGGTTACTGTAGCCTTACAGTATAGTTTGAAGTTGGGTAGCATTATGCCTCCAGCTTTGTTCTTTTTGCTTAGGATTGCCTTGGCTATTCAAGCTGCTTTTTGGTTCCATATGAATTTTAAAATAGTTTCTTTTCTAATTCTGTGAAGAATGTCAACGGTAGCTTAATAGGAATAGCATTGAATCCATAAATTACTTTGGGCAGTATGGCTATTTTCACAATATTAATTCTTCCTGTCCAAGAGTACAGGAATGTTTTTCCATTTGCCTATGTCCTGTCTGATTGATTTCCTTGAGCAGTGGTTTGTAGTTCTCCTTGAAGAGCCCTTCACTTCCCTTGTTACCTTTATTCCTAGGTATTTTATTGTCTTTGTAGCAATTGTAAATGGGAGTTCACTCATGATTTGGCTCTCCACTTGTCTGTTGGTGTATAGAAATGCTTGTGATTTTTGTACATTGACTTTGTATCCTGAGACTCTGATGAATTTGCTTGTCAGCTTAAGAAGCTTTTGGGCTGAGATGATGGGGTTTCTAGAATGTCATCTGCAAATAGAGACAATTTGACATCCTCTCTTCCTATTTGAATACCCTTTATTTCTTTCTCTTTCCTGACTGCCCTGGCCAGAACTTCCAATACTATGTTGAATAGAAGTGGTGAGATACGGTATCCTTGTCTTCTGCTGGTTTTCAAGAGGAATGCTTCCAGCTTTTGCACATTCAGTATGACATTGGCTGGATTTGTCATAAATGACTCTTATTATAAAATGCTCTTCTCTATATGCATTATACAATATACCTTTGTAGCAAATCTGAACATGTACCCCTGATTTTAAAATAAAAGTTTAAAAAGCTAAATGAAAGTTAAAATTAAAATAAAAGTTAAAAAAAGATGTTAATATTTACCTATTGAATTTATTCTTTAGGTGTATCGTACTCAAAACCCATTTTAAATGTAAGGTCGTGGTGGAGGTTCAAGGAACTTCCTTAAGCTCATGTGGAAGTCTAAATTCTTGGGAATGGGCATGGAAATTTGAAAATGAAGATTGAGAGTATTCAAACTTCCTATCATTAATAAAGTACTGCAAAGTTACAAAAAAAAAAAAAGAGAATTGGTTATGATCTTAAAACACAGTGTGTTTACTATACGTCTGTCTGTTTCATCCATCTTTAAAATGTTGTTGGTTTCCCCATCCAGACTTTTGTTGAGGGCAGAGTCCCAATGGACATGTGATCTTCCCTTCCCTTCCCTTCCCTTCCCTTCCCTTCCCTTCCCTTCCCTTCCCTTCCCTTCC
>NW_012119710.1:67942-141600 GCF_000951035.1 Colobus angolensis palliatus | reverse complement strand
CTCCCCTCCCCTCCCCTTCCCTCTCCTTCCCTTCCCTTCCTTTCCTTTTTTCCTTCTGGAATTCCTCCAGACCACTGCCTTTTTGCTATCTCAGAGAAGAAGCTTTTCATTCTTGACTTCCCTAGTCCCCTGGCCCTCCCACCCTAAGCTCTTCTTAATATGCTTCTGTGGTTCAAGCTTGGTCTCCCTCTGACTTGATGTTTGGCATTTCCCCTCTGTGCCTGTGCACTAGACACTAGGCTATGCACGATTCCACCACAGCCACCCTACTAGGAGTGGGGATCAGACAACCTGAAAGCCATGCTGGGAGAGAATACTGGCCTTAGGTTTCCTCTGAGGGCTTGTTCATTAACCTGAAAGCAATGCTGGGAGAGAATACTGGCCTTAGGTTTCCTCTGAGGGCTTATTCATTACATTCTCTTTTCTTGCCTATTTTTTTCACCCTTTCTCTCTACATCCTTCTCCACAGCCCAGAAACATAATCTAGTCAGGTTTTAAAAAATTGTCCTTTGACCCTCCGTGCACACACTTCTAGGTACCTTTAATAAACTCTCTTTTCTTTCATATAAAACATCTATGAAGCCATGGTCTACAATTGCTGGCCAACTTACCATTCACTTGTTAATCTTTGTAATGAATTTTATTCTTTACATCTGCTGGAATACTCCATCACCACCTCCTCCCTTCTTCACTCTCTTTGACACCTATGTATCATGTATTTAGCTTTCAAGATTCTGTCAAGTACCATCTTCTTTATGAATTATTTCCTAAACTTATACAGATGGAATTGCAAAATATTCTCACCAGAACTTGGCTCAACGATAGCACACAAATTTCAATTTGAATGCTACCTTTAATCAGTTGTGGCTCAGTGTTACAGTAATGTGTTGAGAAGGATTCTGAGGTCACATCTGGGACCTCTTGGGAGGAATATTATGATCAATTAGTAAAACCTTTTCTGGAATAAATAGTGGAAGGATAGTATGTGAGCCACATGCTAACTATTTCTGTTTTTCATAAAGAGGTCTCTGTCACAGCAACTATGTAACATTAGTTGTACTCATTTGTTATTTATTTATTTAACTGACAAATAATAATTATATGCATTTATGGGGTGCAATATGGGGTTTTGATCATTACAGAAAGATTATGTAAAACTAATTTACATATCCATTACCTCACTAACCAATCATTTGCATGTTTATCTTATTATACAGATGTGAGTCCCAGAGTAGGCCTCTGGTTTTTCCACCTCAGCAACGTGCATAACCTTTTAGCTTTTCATAACCCTTCAACTTTTGCTGAGTTAATGAATGTTTTCTTGCCTCTGATTTTCTTGAGGTAAGTTACTCCTTCTCTGTCTTTAGTTTGCACAATCCCAAGTGTTGACACCACCTAGAGAAGTGATTGTCAAATCATTTTTACTTCAGGAACCGTAGCCAAATGAAATCTCATGCAGGTTTTTGTAAAACACAAAAAGAGTTCTTGTTTTGGTTGAAGGAGTTAAAAGATGGTCCCATGTCTTGCTATCTTTGGGCTCCTCAAACCTGTGGCCCCCTGAACTGCCTGGCATCGGAGCAGTGGTTCTTAAAGAGTGGTCTGTGGATCCAAAAACATCAGCATCAGCATCACCTGACGCTGGTGGAACTTGCTGGAAAAGCAAAGTCTCCTCTCTACCCTAGATCTACTAATTCAGAATTTCTGGGAGTGGGGACGAGTGACCTGTGTTTTAATAATCTTTCAGGGGATTCTTAGGCACTCTGAAGTTTGAGAACCACTGCAGGAAAGCTCCTGGGGGGCTTCCTTCAGACATCAATGTGCGAAGGAAAGCCCTCTGGCTCCCTGTGAAATGCTATTTTTCATTAGTCAGTTGTGAAAATAGTCTCGAAACAGCAAGTGCCAACCAGTGCTATTAAACCACAGGTCTTGGACATGCCGTGCCGGATGGCTATTCGCTCCTGTTTAAGAATTGGCCTGGCCGGGCGCGGTGGCTCAAGCCTGTAATCCCAGCACTTTGGGAGGCCGAGGCGGGCGGATCACGAAGTCAGGAGATCGAGACCACCCTGGCTAACGCAGTGAAACCCCGTCTCTACTAAAAATACAAAAAACTAGCCAGGCGAGGTGGCGGCACCTGTGGTCCCAGCTACTTGGGAGGCTGAGGCAGGAGAATGGCGTAAACCCGGGAGGCGGAGCTTGCAGTGAGCTGAGATCCGGCTACTGCACTCCAGCCCGGGCGACAAAGCGAGACCCCGTCTCAAAAAAAAAAAAAAAAAGAATTGGCCAAGCGGAACTGCAAGGCGCAGACTCAGTGCTGCAGTCAGGGTGGGTTGCGAGAGGCGCCTCTGGAGCTGCAGCTGCGAAGCCGGAAGCGGAACTTCTGCCCCCGGCGCCACTGCCATGGACCCTTGAGTGTCACCTCCTGATTTTCAGGTCAGTGATTCTTACAGCAGCAGAAGGTGGAGGCTGTGTTTATATTGGAGGGTGGAGGCTGTGGTTATATAGAAGGAAATGGAAGTTACCGTCGTGGTTTCATTAAAATGGAATTCCTTTCCTCTTAGTCTTTCTGACTGGGTATGAACTCTTTTCCTACGTCGATATAAAAGACCATGGGAGAGCTCTTACTGGCACATTATCAGAAGAGCAGAAAATGGAATCAGAAATCTCTAGACTGAAGCCTCAAAGTCCTCCTGCTTCAAGGCTCCCCACAAAACAGATGATTACTTGAAAGATTTCCCTGAGATTTTAGCTCAGATCCCTCGAGAGCATTTCTGCTTCCTGAAGTATAGAATGTAGGATGTTAGCAAGAAGAAGGAGGAAAAATGGAGACAAGGTCACAAGGAAGATAATATTCTGAGAAAGGTCCTTAGCTGGCAGGAGCAGTAATTGAGGACTAGCAGAAGCCTTTCCAGAAAAGCAAAGGCCCTAGCAAGTTGGCATCAGTGGAAGCCAAAATGTAGAAAGAATAAACTCCTCTGAATGAGTGCCAGAAACCTGTGATAAATGCCTTCCATCACATGGAAAGTGTAGGATAATTGTCTTTGTGGCCTTGGATGGACCCAGTTCTCCTGCCTTTTTTTGCCTGTAGTTTTTGAAAGTAACCCTAGAAAGCTGAGATAGGGAGGAACTGCCGAGAAAAGCCTGGGCCTTGTTCCTGTCCCTCCTAGGGAACGTATCATCTTGAGTTAGGGGGAAACTGCCCAGGTAAGCCCTAGCTTTGTTCTTCCTCCCCGTGGAAGCAGGATATCCTTCAGAACTTTGCCCAGTGAGTCCTTCTGGCCCTGAGATATCTAACCAAGGTGGGCTGCTTTTCCAGGTGCCTTGGCTGTGTTGCAAGTGGGGCATGTGCAGTTGAGACTCCACCTGCCCTGAGCAGCTTTCTTGAGCCATGGGGACCTGCTCACATAGATTTTAAGTTTCTTTTGTTTCTTGCTGCTTATCTATAAGTAATAAATCTGCTTCATGTAACATGTTGCCTGTAAGTATGTTCTGTCTCCCAGGACTCACTCAAATTGGCAGCCAGTGCATAGTGAAACTGCTCCAAAGAAATGATACAGGAAGCTGCTTGAGGCCACCATAAGCTCAAGCCAGTAGGATATAGGAAGTTTGCTTGGGGTCATCATGAGTCTAAACCAGTATCCAAATCATTCAATGAGGTATATGGTCTTGGCTTAACTTGATTGATGCCCTGGACACCAGGTAGATTATGGGTCTACAAAAAAATTTGAAGGAGCCAAGTAATGGGTGTCAATTTAAAGTTTCAGAAAAACGTGGAGATAAATCTCTTTGAGACCACTCTCCATATATTGGATAGACTTCCGAGATAGCTTCATTTTGGAAAAAGCTAAAGATAATGGAATTTGGCTAATGCCTGCATTCAGAACTTCTTCCAAGATCCCATACATGTAAACCTTGTCACAGGTGAGGTCTAATCAGATGTCGGTTGTCGGTGTGGTGTCAGAAGTGACAACCATTCCATTGGAGTTCAGAGAGCTTTCTTGTCTCACTGGAGATAAATTTCAAAAGGCAGTGATGGAAGTGATAATGCATGTATATTTGTACATGTTCTGCCTGGGAAGAATGCTAGGCTACTGCCCATATTCATTTGTACTACCAGTGGCTTCTTTACTCCTGTGGATGTCTTCATTCTTGGATTCAGAACTGATAGTTACTATGAGTATCTGTGAAAGCAGCAGATCCCAGTAAGAAGAAAAAAAAAATCAGTTGTTAGAAGTCTATGTTGAAGACATAGAAGGAATAAAAAAGCACTTGCTTCAGCAGTCTGAGCCCAACAAACTGACTTTCATGGGGGAAGCTATCAATGGCAAATTTGGAACCAAGGTAGATTGCTTAGTGTGTTTTTTGCCTGAGACTCTGGCTTGGGTGTACCCTATGGATGGCCCAATGACCAGGTGGAATTAAAGCTTTTAGGAAGATGTGTTACCATTGGTATTGCCACTTTAAGACTGGGCTGAGCCTAAAAGTTTTATTTCAATGTTAACCTCAAAGATAGCCATAGGGATACAGGGAGTCTGACTTGAAGACAATCTCAGTCTGCTATGCCCAGAAACAAGGGAAAGCTTGTTATATCTGTACCAGTTCAGTCGGGACAAAAATTGCAGAGATTGGGGATAGGAGATCCTGCAGTGCTTCAACAAGTATACCTCCATCCATTCAGATGACTGTCCTTCCATTGATAATCTTCATAATCCAAACCTAAGAGACCAGATGGAAACTTTCTTTTGGGGAAAACCTCTGAAGTATGTTTATCTTCTCTTTTCTAATGACATGGATCTCTTTAACCTTGATAAATATGTGTATTTAGTAAAGATCATCATTTATGCCCATCTGGACTTTAACTTAAAAAGATTGGAAAAAGAATGTAAATAGCAGTGTGACAATTCCCAATCATTCAGCTTTCCAAGATTGGACATCGTATATAATAGACATTTCATTTTCTGAAGGTTATAGATTGGCAAGCCAACTGATTATGGATACAATTAGTCTTCCTTTGGCTTTTGGCTATTGTTAGCCAGAGAAGTTCCAAGTCTGGGCTGGAAATGGCAGGTCCAGTGGGACAGGTGGGGTCCAGGACACCTTGGAAGGCCAGGTGCCTACAGCTTTTTCAGGGCAGGTGCTGGTTGGCTTTGAATCCATCCTCATACATTTTTTAAGGTGGTAATTCAGGCTGGCTTTGGGACTTGTTTCTGTGTCTGTGCTTTCTAAATTAGGACTACTGTGAGGAAGAAGAAAGAATAAAGTCAGCAAATTTTTGATTCATGGGGAAAAAAACAAATTAAAAAAATCTACCAACAGCACAGAATCCTGCCAAACAGCCTGATTTGTGTTTTCAATTAGCTCCTTTGGGAAGAGGCTGCATTGCTGTTGGAAGAAGAGAGAGGCTTATAGCTGGTGACAGAGTTGTGGGACCCTGGCAATGGAAACTAATGGGGAAGGCAGGGATAGACTAAATATGCCCTGTGGAGGGACATGGCTCCTGATGAGCTTGGTCAGCTTGTGATTTAAAAAGATTTTCAGGAAAAAATAATTGGTTGCAATTCTGGTGACACTTGCTAGTGTCATTCTCACTATTAATTGAGTTACCATACTGTGCCCAATAAAGTTTTAACAGAGCAAAGCATGGCAAATTTGTAGACCCAGCAGGTTGCTTATTGGGGCTGCAAAGCCTGGCCTTTGAGATGAGCATGGAATGATGGGCTATCAACTTTACATTTACCCTCCAGCTGGGCTCTTTCAGCTGTTTGGAAGATCTAAGCCAGGTGACCTATAGACAATAAGTAAGAGGAACAACCTACAATCCTATGCAGATTAATAGTGAAAAAGAGGTTTAATAATGATTTTTTGGGGTTGGAGAGGTACTCTCCTAGAAGAGTAGAGAAGTCTTGTGAGACAATAAATAAGAGCTCAGATTTTGCAGTTGGTGAGACAAGGTGTGACAATTTAAATTATTGTTCCACAAATATTTTTCTCTCATTGCACTTTAGAGTAGTATGCTTCCTCTCCACACTGATATTGGGCTTTGCTATGTGGCCTACTTGGGCATGTTAGCTGAAGTATTGGGAGCAGCAGCTTGAAATATGCTTGGGTGTTTGGGCCTGTTCCTGTGTGCATTGGTTATGTACCACAGGAAGGCCATGCCCTGGGTAACTTGAGATTTAGAGTAATACATGTGAGGCAGATCTGCAATCTGTCACCTGAAGCAAAGCCACCCAGCCTAGAATAGCCTAGATCAGATAAATCACAATTGGCCTGCAGATGCCTGCGCATGCAAATAAATGCTATTGTAAGTCACTGAGTATGGGGGCTTTGTTATGTAGCTAGCATACAGAGTTGTATACAAATGATTCCTTGGTTGCTGTGATGGTTAATATTGAGTGTCAACTTGAATGGATTGAAAGATGCAATGTATTGCTCCTGGGTCTGTGAGGTTGTTGCCAAAGCAGATTAATATTTGAGTCAGTGGACTGGGAAAGGCAGACTCAACCTCAATCTGGGTGGGCACCAGCTAATCAGCTGCCAGTGTGGCCAGAATAAAAGCAGGCAGAAGCGTATGGAAAGGCTAGACTGGTTTAGTCTGGCTTCCATTTTTCTCCTGTGCTGGATGCTTCCTGCCCTCGAACATCAGACTCCAAGTTCTTTAGCTCTGGGACTTGGACTGGCTTCCTTGCTCCTCAGCTTACAGATGGCCTACTCTAGGACCTCATCTTATGATCATGTGAGTCAATACTCCTTAATACACTCCCCTTTATTTACAATCTCTCCTACTAGTTCTGTCTCTCTAGAGAATCCTGACTAATACAGTTGCCTTCTAGTTGTATAATTCTCACAACATACCACTGTATTTAGGCCTTAACTGCCTTATCTAAAAATGGGCATTATAATAACTGTGACACAGATAAATATTAAATGAACTAATATATATAAGTGTGTTTCCTTATACCTTGTATTCAATAAGCATTAGTTATAGTTTAAAGCTTGCTACAGTTTCAATGTTTGTGTCCTCCAAAACTCATGTTGAAACTTAATCACCAATATGATAGTGTTAAGAGGTGGGGCCTTTGGGAGGTGATTGAATCATGAAGGCAGACCCCTCATGAATGGAATTAATGGCCTTATAAAACAGGTGTGAGGGAGCTATTTGTCCCTTTTGCCTCTTCCACCATGTGAGGATGCAGCAAGAAGGCATAAACCCTCACTAGATGTGGAATCTGCTGGTTCCTTGATCTTGAACTTCTCAGACTCCAGAACTGTGATAAATAAGTTTCTATTATTTATAAGTTACTCAGTCTAAGGTATTGTTTTCACTGCAGTAGAAATGGACTAAGAGCTACAAATATGGCAATGAGAGCTACAATTAATTGAGAACTTACTACTCTGCCTAGGGCTAATACAGATATTTCACTTATGTTATCTTGATTGTTATCACAACTCTAATAAGATGTTATTAATATAGTATTATATAGAATGTTATATGTTCTTACATGTTTCACAAATGAATATGCTTTACAAATGAATACTCAGAGAGGATAAGTAACATGTACAGAGTTGCACAGATAGTAAGTGGCAGAGCTGGAGTACTTTTCTAGTCTGCTTTATCCTGTGGTTTATGTTCTTTCCAGTATGCTAGACTGTTTCACCAACCTTTATGACTACAACTAATGTTAGTATAGTGTGCTGTGGTTAGTTAAATACTTGCACATTATCATATTTGATCCTTTCTGTAACAAAGATGGACATGCAGTAGTGTGCTCCATTAGAGATTTTGTTTTTTTTCCTTTTCTCTGGGTTCTAAGAAAATTATCTTGGAATCACAGAAGGGAAATTCCCCTTCATTCAGAAGGATAGGTGTGGTCACCTAGCTTCAGTGGCCCTAAACACATTTAACCTTCTAAGGGATGTTCCCTTAAGAATATCCCTCAGAAGGTTAAATGTGTTTAGGGCCACTGAAGCTAGGTTTTCTTAGAATGGTGGGATTTGTCCTTCTCAAGTCCTTGGGTGGCTACTCCTAGAAGAGTAGAAAACTCCCCCCACCCACCATATTCTGAAGGAAGAGGCTGTAATCAGACTTTTTTTTTCCATCAATGGGAATGTGGCCTGGTTACCTAGTCTGGAAAGAAAGTGGTGGATGGTTCTGGGTGTAAGAAGAAGAGGACAAAAAACTGAGAGTGATTGTGTTCCTGGGACCGGATAGCGCCCTGGAAAGTGGTTGTCATAGAGAACTGCAAGTGTAGGTCACTAGATCTATAACTGGCAGAAAGTCCAACTTTGGGGCATTGTTGGCTGTGCCTGGCTCTAAAGGACTGGGACTCACCTCTCTCAAAGAATCTTTCACTGTTCTGGGATCCGGGGCAGTGAAATATCACAGAAGCAGATCCACAGCAGCTTTGGTAAAGAACCAGATCCAACAGAGAAATGACAGCAGAACTATTGGCAGATCAGATGCCATTTTTCCTACTCCAGGGTAAGAAAGCCCCTTTTTATGGGTCTCCAAATCCCTTGAGTTTCTTGGATAATTTATGGGAATAAGAATACTCAAGAGCTTGGGTAATTTTTACTACTAATAAAGCTACTAAAGTGATATAACTATATTTATATCTCCAGGATATGTAGCTGTATGTACCTGTTATTTACAGCTGCAGAATGTGAAGCTTGGAGACATGCCATGGATTTATATTTAGAAGTGATGGCTCCAGACCTGAGATTCTAGTGTTTGATTGTGCTTCTCACAGCAACTGCCCGGTTGCCTTAATCTACTCAATGGAGTAGTTCAGTAAATGGAGTTTCAACCTGAATGTGAGAGGAACACTGGTAAAAGCAGCAGCTCAGGAGTCATTGGTAGCATCTAGGTTCTCTGGACTACCTTTTAGCTCTCAGCCAGGGTCTGCCATCATGTTGACTGGGAGTAGATAGGCTACAGGGCAATAGGAAGAAGAGAGCAGCTGTGAGATATGCCAGAAAATTATGCCTCCCTGAGACACAGGGGGAGGATTCTGGATGGATTTCACTTTTGTCTCATCTAGGGAACAGGAGAACTGAATTCTTGAACAATTGTCATGCTATTAATCTTCACCTATAATGATATTAAGGAAGATAACAGATGAGAGCACTGCCTCTTCTGGGGATATTTATAATTAAATATAAATGTAGCTTGTTAAGCTAAAGAGAGCAGTGAAAGTAAAATTTTAGGCCATTGGGAGTGTTTACTTCATCTATACTGAAGAAGACTGTAAGTATCAATACGCTAACTGGCACATGTTTTAAATCTGGGAATTAATTTAATTGAAGCATCTTAAAAAGACATAAGGTTCAATTATATGTAGTTACACATTTAATGAATGGCCTTTACTTAACGGAATACGTTACACAGAATCAGCAGTGTTCCAAAACTCTTGGCTACATGGTTTTCTGCTGCTTTTTTTTTTTTTTTTACAGTTTACTTATATATATTTTTTCTCATATACTCTATATACTAATGCTAAATGCTGAATGTGTTCTGGCTGAGAACATTCAAAACCATTCATCAACTCAACACATATTTACTGTATACCCACTGTGCTCCAGGCACAATTCAATGTGCTGGGAATTCAGTGATGAAATATTTGGCTTGAGCCAGGCAATTATCATTAAGACATTGAGATGGACATTGTTAGTTACTACGCCAGTTCAATTTTCTCCATATCCATTCTATCCTAATGGAAACTATCCTTTCCTCATATAGTCGTATGTCTCATAGAAAGCTGACACTACCCGCAAGGATGGGCCTAACTATCTAAGGATACGATCCTTTCCTTTGCCAGTGATTGGTTCAAATCAGTCACGTGTCTAATTCTATCCAATGGGATACAGGTGGCCCTTGGGTAGGTGTGGCTGGGTGCTAAACCCAGAGAAATGATCAGGAGTTCATCTTCTCCCAGGTCCACTTTTGGTAGAGGAGCACCCCCAGCTGTACTGCTGGGGGCAATGGAGCTTTTTGCCAATGTCTTGTGCTTCAGCCTTGGAGGCAGCAGCCAGCCACAGACAGGTATGGCTGGGAGGGGAATGGGTCTTCAGAGATGTGGGGTTGTTGAGCTCCTGGGCAGGTTGCAGGCTTGTCGGGGCTCGGCTGTCAATATGCTGCCTTGTTGTAGCTGCTTAGGACTTGGAGGAGATGTGAGACCCAGCTGAGTTCACTCTCTAGAGCAATGCCTTTGTGCAGTCTCTGGGGAGTTTCCTTTCTATGTTAGTCTGGGGTCTACAATGCTCTAGGGACTTTCCTTTGGCTAGGCTGTAAGATTCTGTAGTGAGAATATGGACCACTTGGGGTCAGTCACTTACCCTTAACCTATATTGGGCAGCCTCTCCAGGTTCTCAGTCAATCCTAGCAGAGCAGACCACCTTGATTCCCTCTTTTTCCTTGTTTTACAGGGTTGTATGTGAAGGGGTATTTATGTTTGCATGGGCATATCTGGTTCTGAATTTCTGCTGTTTTAGCTTATGGATTATTTTGTACTCTTCATGTTGTCTCTCTTTTGCCCTGTATTGACCCAGAAAGGTCTGTTAGTTTTTTATATTCTACATAAAACTCCTTACATCAAGCAATGTATATGTTTAACAGACTTATACATTGAGGAAGCATGGGAGATTTAACCAAAGGACTTCAAGAAGAATTGGGTACTCTGTTTATAATACATTTGATTTTTCTCTTCATAGGGTTTTTTTTCTCCCTCACTGGCCACTGTACTTCCCTTGGTCTTCATGTTCACATGATTTCCCTAGCTCCCCTCTATCTTATCCGTCCCTTCTTTTACCTCTTAATTCTCTCAAGAACGAAAAACAAATGCCTCTTATTATCTTATGGTTTTCTTCTTTGTTTCCTTAGCTCTTGCTCACACCCACACTCCCAAGACTTTACCTTCAATCCTAAAGACTTTGCAAGGTATTTTTCTGACAAGGTCAGTTCTCTTCCTAAGAGAAATTCTGCTATCAGATTTTAAGACAATTCATCCATACCTAAATGCTACATACATTTTCCTTATTGAGAAATGGCTGTGTGCCAGAGACTGTTCTAGGTGTCGGGTACATACCAATGAATGAAATGAAGTTTGTATTTTTATGGAGTAAAATAAACAAAAGCATCTTTTTATGTTAAGATAGTGAAATTATCAAAAAGGAAAAAATAAAACATGGTAACCGAATAAGGAGTCTTAAGTGGGAGTAGTTGCTTCCTATAGAGGGTTACATGTAAAATGACATGTCACAATGAAGTGAGCCACATTGATAATTTAGGGAAGACTGTTCCAGGAAGAGGAACATCAAGTGTGAAGACCCTGAGACCAAAGTCTAGTTAGCTGTTTCAAGGAGGAGCAGAGTCCAGTATGGCTGTAGCAAAGTAAATGGGTAGGGGTGGAATTGGGGGTGGAATGGGGGGTGACTGGCTGTAGTTCATATCATGGAGTGCCTTATGGGTCCTCAGGGTCAAGGAAGTTTGGTCTTATTCTGAGTGAAATAGGAAGCCACTGGATGGTTTGCAACAGAGCAGTGAGTTGATCTGAGTCATGTTTCTAAAGGATGTCTTTGATTACTGTCTGAAGAATAGATGCTAAAGGTTCAAAGGCAGAACCAGGAAGATAAATTGGGAGGCAGTTACAGTAATCCAGGTGAGAGTTGAAGGTGACTTGGCCTAGGGATGTTTTGATGGTGATAGTGGTAGGAGGTGGTTGGATTTTATATACACAGTATTTTAAAGGTAAAACTGGCAAAATTTGCTGACTGGTTACTTGAGGTTACCTAAGAGAGAAACAGTAAAGGTGATTCAAACTTTTGGGATTAGTGCCTTGAAGGATGGAGTTGCTGTTAGTTAAATGAGAAGGGCTATGGAAGGAACGTGCTTGGACAAAGATAAGAAGCTTAGGTTTAAGCATATTTAGCTGCTAGACATTGATATGTTGGTGTCAATCAGGGACTGGAATATTCTAGGTTCAAGTTTAGCAAGGAGGTCTTTGCTAGAGATGTAAATGTGGGAGCTGTCTGAAACTAATGGCTTCTAAGACCATGAGATTAAGTGACATCATCCAAGGAATAGCCATACTTAGAGAAGAGGTCTGAGACCCGCAGAACTATGATTTAGAAAGGTAGGAGAGATAATGAGGAGCCAGCAAAGGAGTGGGTGCTTATCTCCATTACATATTTACTTTTGAACAATATTTATGCATATGCAAGATGCATATATTATTCAATCTATAAATGATTCCTAGTGTGTGCATGAACATTTTACAATACCTTACAAGACCTACAGACACATATTAGCATTCAATAAATGTTACTGAAATGAATGAGAAAATTAAAGAATGGACGATTCATTTCATCATCTTTCCCCACATTGTCTAAGGCCCACACTTGCTCTTTTTAGCATATGATTTTGAGGTGTTTATTGACTCTTGGTCTGTGCACTAGAATGTACTTCAAATCACTTGAGGATAATTCTGTCCCTGAATATGTGTGTGTCTTTATCTTGCTGTTCTATGGACATGGGGTGATCTGTTCAGGCAGAACCCTGTGCATCAAGAACGTACTTAGAACAAATGATATTGCCACTGTGGGAAAATGCGGAAACAAATTATTCAAACCATAAGTCGAGAAGGAATTTGTTTTTCAAATAGGGAATAGATTGAGCTCTAGTGCTGAGCCCTGTAGCTGGCCCAAGACAGGGCAAAGGGACAAAACATATTTTCTCCTCACCCATCGAGAAATGGCTTTTATTCTGCCAGTACAGCAGCAGAGGGAGAGACTCTGAACACCTCCCCAGGGGCTTTCTATTGGGAATACACAATTGGCCATGCTGATTCCTTGCTTTCTTCTGAGTGATATTCTCTTGGTGTTGAAATTCATCTGGATTTCATCTGTGTCATCTTATGGATTTCAATTTAGAAGCAAATGGAAAATACAATAAGATTCTTATTATATAGTTTTAAATATCACTGAGCAACCTCCTACTCTCTGTCTGGCCCTACTCTGAGTCTCTTTGGAAGGCAAGACTTTTATTTCTCTGTGGGTGTTGGAAGCTCATAGGAACAAAGGCCAGGAAGCTCCCACCTGCAGTCCATGGTGAATCCGTAGAGGGGAGCCATTTTGTTTTCTTACCCCGTATTTCTCACTCTTATCACAGAAGACAGAACATATGCCAGCATGTGCACTCTCTCTGAAAGACTGGAGAGGAATCTTTATTTCATTTTATTTACTTCTTTACTTGACCCTCTCATTGGCAAGGCAAATGGCAAATAAGATTGTTCCAAATTACCAGTGGGGCCTCCAAGAGATTCCTGAACTAGATTTTGTCCTGTTGCTGTTTCTTGGGAACATTGCCCTTAAGGGGTTAAACTGTAGTCTTCTCTTTGTGGTCTACATGTGGTAAGAGTCTGCTTGTACTTAGGCCTTGATGTTCTATGTTCTAGACTCTCTGTGTGTAATTGGGTGGATAAGTTCAGAGCAGAGCAGAGGTAGAAACGGGAATCCCTGCCTTGATTTCCAGTGTAGGGGTACAAGTAATAAAGCAGACACTAATGTGATGCTGATTTTTTCCCTTGTGCTGGTCTCAGTTGGCTAGTACTTGGAGAGGGTAGTGATTTGGTTCTTTGGGTCTCAAATACTGGGTAGTAAGCCACAGGGCCTCACTCCTTGGCTACAGTGGATTCAACAAGGAGTAGGAAAATCTTGGGGTGAGGGAATCTAGAGCATAGTCAATGATTTATGATATGTGTAGAATGACTTAAAAATGAAGGTACTCACTCGGGTTTCCTCGCTGAAAATTTGAAATAGGACTGGGAGAGACTTACCAGTGGCATTTGTATTTAAACATCACATAATATTTGGGTTGGGATAGCCCCATGATGAAAGGAGCTTGAGTCCCTTAATGACCCATTTCTCTACAGCTAAACCATATTAGACTATATGAGAAATTGCCTATTATCATGTTAAACCACTGACATTTTAGAGTTGTTTGTTATAGCATTTAATCTGCCCTGACTGGTATTTAAGTGTTACAGAGGTGATTATAATAAGTAAAGCATTTGCCTACTGACTGGCCTTCATAATAAACTCACATGGGAATGTCAGCTGGGTAAAATAGGTGCTGGCAGACAAGATTATAGTTAATGGGCCTTTTTATCTCCTACAATGAACACCTTACATCCCTTATGGGGAAGATTGCTGAAAGCAGTTTCTTGGACATAAGGGAATGCTTTAGAATTATAGCAAAGGGCTAATGGGTAACCATGTGTGTGTGTGTGTGTGTGTGTGTGTGTGTGTGTGTGTCTTTGTGTGTGTGTGTGTTAAGCACAGAAACAAGCCTGTTCAGCCATTATAAATCTTAAATTTACCCTCTTTCTTCTTCTCCCCTTCCCCTCTTCCCTTATCCCTTCTTCTTTTTCTCTTCCCTCCCTCCCCCTCCTTCCTTCCTTCCTTCCTTCCTTCCTTCCTTCCTTCCTTCCTTCCTTCCTTCCTTCCTTCCTTCCTTCTTTTTATTGGTGCTTAATCTGTGCTATGTAGTAGAATCTACAGGCTTAGGAGTCCTTCTGGTTTTTACCAGTAATTAGAATCCACTGGACTCATGGGATAAATAAGAGACTTTTGGCAGATAGATTGTTAGGAGATCTTATGATACAATTTCCTAATTGAAGCTTTATTCAGAGAACAAGGCTTTCATGAGATTATATAAGCTTTAAAATCACAATATCTTCTCACTCTCCCATCACAACACCATACCCATCCATGTCCATATGTCAATATGTGGGTGGAAGGAACATTATTTCTATCTTGTGAGAGCAACATCTTCTCTGTTTGTGATCTCCAAACAGGCTATGATCATACTCCCACAGCTTTCTTTATTCCCTCTAACCTGCTATGTCATAAGAGTCTTAATCATCTATATTTTATAGAGAGAAGTTCATTTTTATAAGAGATACTGAGTACTGTATCTACATGTACTGTATAGATATTTAAAAAATAAACATTTGGAGCAGGAGAGTAACATGGCATGATGCCTTCATTTTACAAATAAAGATGGGAGTCCTAGGTCAGATGGAGTGGTATACAAGGATATATAGTGAGCAAGTTGCTATTCTGGGTCTAGGACTCTGATCTTTTGAACAAGATAGCAGTGGACTTTCACTGTCACATTCTTCATTTATAAAACAAAGATGCAGATATTCATTTCTTTGTTCAAAAATATTTTACTTTTCCAATATGTCTAAAGTACATACACAGACCCTGAATGGTTACATGGAACAGAACTCCCCTCTGCCAGTTAGGACCATTAATTTTGAACTCATGCTTGATCAAGAAATAAACATATTTTATGTTAAATCGCTTTGATTTCAGGGTTAGTATAATAAAGCAGCTGGTGTTACCTTTAACGAAAAAGGTAGACAGGCCGATCTCTTTCTGACTGACCATAGTAATTTATCCAAGGGTTGGTCACATGTTTTAAGCATGATTACTGCTAGCTTTCTGACATATTTAGCTGAGTAGGAGAAAGATAGAATTTTGATATTCCCATTGGAAATGGTTTGCGTGAAGGTCAGTCAATGTTGTGGTAATGCCAGAAAATTAGGTGGGAAATTAATGATCTATTCTGTGTCAGGAATGTTGAGAAAAAAGTGAAAAATACTTTTTCTTGGGAAAAGGTACTCATCTGTGTCATCTTATGGATTTCAATTTAGAAGCAAATGGAAAATACAATAGAATCAGAGCACTTCAATGAAACTGAATATGTGACACTAACAGAGACATGCTATTTTAATTTTGGGAGATTATAAATTATAAAGGTCATACAAGCTGGAATTGTTGTGGCCATTCTTATCTTTTTATGAAGAGGCTGTACCTGAGAGTGAAGGAAAGCAGAGCTGAGTGATGGCAAAAGTGGGTCATAAGGACATTATTTGCATGCCTAGAATTGTCTATATCTGAATTCCTAAGAATTGCAACTATGTGAGTCAATTTGTCTTGTTTAAACTAGTTTGAGTTAAGTTTCTGTCACTTTCAGCTGAAAAAGCCCCGGTTAGTCTAGCTAGAAGCTAAAATGAGAGTCTAATATAACTGAAGTGCTTTATGAAGTCTAAGGTTCTTTGATTTTTACCTTATGAGCATTTGTATTTAATTAGCTGCAGTGTGAAAAGGTAGGCACCTGCTCATGAGAAACCTTGGCTTAGTGACCTCTGGATTGATTTCATGAATCTATTTCAATTTCTAAATCCTTGAAGGGCCTGCTTTAGGTAACTCAATATTGTGTCTTGATCATTCGAGACATTTCTCTACTTCCTTAAAATGATCTGAGGCATATTACCACTTTGCCATTTTCCTTTAAGCTTGCCTTCTCTCTTAGTCCAGCCCTTGAAGCGGCAATCATTTAAACTAAATGTCGATAAACACATTTTCCCTCAACTTATGTTTCTAGTTTCCAGAACCCACTTCTCTATGTTCTGTTGACAGGTAGCAGGCATGATTCCAGCATGGAATATATTGTAGTGTTATTGATTTTTCTGTGATAATAGTAATAGAAATTTCTTAAACTATCACTCTATGGGACCTATGCTTTTCTTGCAAAGATTACCTTCCCTTAAGGGGTACTCCCAGGATTCTTGTGACTCTCCATGCTAATTAAAGTCTAACTTAGCTTCTTGGAAGTTTAAAATTTTCTACAATCTAACCTGCATCTTTTATTCCAACTTTATTTCTGTCTCTTTTTGTCATATTGAATTGCTTGTGTTTCTGGAACATACATCTTGCTTTCCTGTTTCTTTGCTTTTATTTGTGGTGTTTCTTTTGCCTACAAGGCCCTTTCTCTGGTCTTTCTTTATGTGTTCATAATTACGTGTACTTTTAGGCCAACTTGGAAGACCACCTTCTCCACAAGGCCTTGCTTGATAATCTTGGTTGGAACGAATCCCTCCTTGATTGGAATTTGGCCGCACTTTTTATATGCTCCTTTTTTATAAACCACAACACTCACCACAACAATCACACAACTCTAACTTTCACAACCCCACGTTCAACCATGTCAATCCATTATTTTCCAGGAATGACAATCGTTAACACCCTCCCCTCTCCCTGCTCAGTAACAAAGCTGTCAGGTACCAGAGTCAGGATTCGACTTCAAGCTGACTCCAAAACTGGAAGTTTTAACCATTGTCCTTTACAGTTTTTTCCTGTGGCACGTAATTTGTTATTGATGAATATGTTGTATTTTTAAGATTGGATTATAAACTCCCAAAGGGCAGAATCTTCAGTCAATTCACCTGCATGGCCTTGTAAGTGCCCACATGGAGGGCTAGGCAAATGGTAGATGCTTAATAATGATTTGGGTGGATAAATGAATGAATGAATGGAGATGTATTTCAGCAATGATACTTTTTGTGGGAATTGAAAAATTATTTATCTTTGTTTTTAGAATGCTATAAGCAGGAGAAGAGTCTCTTTTCTAATTATATGTGACATGAATATAATAAGTAAATGACCTTTAACTGGTGGTTGGTGAGGAACACTCAGAAGTGTAATGGGTTTAAGAAGAAAGAAAGTGTGAGAATAATACTTGAAACAGAGAACCATAGCCTCAATACGTAGTTAGTTATTATGCGGTAATTTGAATTAATGTGTTAGAAGAGCACATGGTGATACAATAGACTTCCCTGGACAAATATCTTGATGTCCTGGCTCAGGAAAAAATATTTTTCACATTTTTCTCAACGTTCTGGACACAGAACAGATAATTAATTCTCAACACAATTTTCTGGCGTTACAACAACATTGACTGACCTTCACGCAAACCATTTCCAATGGGAATATCAAAATTCCACCTTTCTCCGACTCAGCTAAATATGTCAGAAAGCTAGCAGTAAAAGAATGATAATATTTTAATTGTTATAATCATGTTCAAATTTATGAAAAAAAGCATTAGGAGATTTTAGCATTTCAACCATTATTGATAACAAATGGATTGTGACCCTCTGTTCACAATGAATGGGGGACACGCTGCACTTCAAAATTTCTGCTCTAGCAGATGGTGACATCAGGTGTTTGTCAGTGACACCGGGAATCATGGTAAGTAGCATCAAAGAGTTTGGAAAATTAGAAGGAAAAAAATCCTCATTTGAAAAAGAAACGTTGTCCCCTTTGCGTAGTGTTTTAGAGTTTCTTTGGAACTGGGGAAGAACCCAGGAATCAGCTCACTCAACTGCCTCATTTTTTAGGTAAACAAACCAAGGTAGAGAAAAGTCACATGTTTTCATTCTCCATGATCACATTATGTGTGGCTGATATGTTCCTCCCTTAGGAGATGAAGGTCTCTTTGGTGAGCTTCTGCCATGAGCATTTTAAAGCCCTATCAGGGTCTTCTTTGTTCCAGGAAGATGCCTGGCAGACTTGGCGGTGTTAACAGGAAGTAGGGTGCATTTCTGTTGGTTGAGACTAAACCTTAGGGTAAGATTTTGGAAGGTATTTTCCTTCAGAGGTAAAATGCTGATCAAGGGAGAGCATTACCAAGCTAAAGACCTGAAGGCATTGGATCTAATTAGCATGTCATGTAGCCCAGAATTTTGCCCTAATGTAGATGTCACGGTTTGGCTAATAAGGATTAAATGCTGGCTTCCCATTAAGGCTGACATGAAATAGATTGTAAACATTGTCAAGGCAAGGGATGGGCTTTATAATTATTGAGTTTCACATTACTACCTGGCACAGTTATATACAATGGAGCTAACACTTGTTAAAATCCTACCATAAGATAAGCCCTTTGTGGGTCATGATTTCATGTAGTTATCTCAACAATCTAACCAAGCAAGTGCAACTTTTGTCCGCAGTTTGAAGATGAAGAAGTTGAGACTCCATAGCAATTTCCCAAATTCCCACATCTAGTAAGGACATTGGATGAGAGTGAAGTGCTGTGGAGAAGGGGAAGAAGGGTAAAGAAGAAGGAACCCAGCATCTCCGGAAGTGCTGGGAGATCTCAGGCATCTGTAAGAAGGCATTGCTGCTAGATTTTAAAGTTAAATGGACCTAGGTTAGAATCACGCACTACCTGTGTGACCCTTCTGAGAACATATGTCAAATGCTTGTTACAGTGCTTGACACACGTAAAACAATTAATAAATGTTAGCAATAGTAATAATTGTAATTACTATTAGTAAGTGGAAGAGCTAGGATGTGATCTTGAGACTGTTGGTCTCCCTAATAACTTCTCATGACCCTATTCTCTGTGATTGTATCTATAGCTATAACTCTGGTAGGAGCAGAGCCTCTAGGGCTCAGAGTTTGATTTGCCTCTCTGCAGATGGTATCTATTTAGTTTTGTGATGGGTGAATCTTAATGATTCCAGTAAATGCTATATTTTAGAAACTGGATCTTTGGCTAGCAGTTAGAAACTTGAAAGGGATCTTGTTCACCTTTCTGCCTCCATAATGGTAGAAACTTGCCAGTCACCATGAAGACATCTTAATGAGTGAGTTGGGAGGATCCATTTCATACGTTGCCCCTGATTCTCACTTGTCAGGTTGCTTTTTCTGTTCCCGGTCCAGAAGTTTGAAATTCCATGGTTATTTATCTGTGTGGATAGTAAAACTTTGGTACTCTCCCATAGAATCTTTTGGGCTTTTAAGATGAACATCAATCAGATTTATAGGCCATAAAGACTCATGCTTTGATTCTTCCGTAAAGCAAAGCTAAATTGATATTGGCTGGTCTAGGCCTAGATTTGGTAGCTTGGAGAATAATACTCTTCAGTTATATTCTGTATTTGAGTGTATCTAAAACATTTCTTGAACTTGGAGAGGATGAAGGGCTTTAAGATATTCAGTTTAATTCTGATTATTGATTATTGGAATATTTGGTAGAGAGAGTAAGCAAGAGAAAATATGGTATAGTGACAGATTTTGGAGTCAGACAGACCTAGGTTCTAATGCAGGCTCTGCCACTTAGGAGCTGGGCCACTTTGGGAAAATAAGGTAATCCATCGGGACCTCAGTTCTCTCACCTGTAAATGGAAATAAAAATGCCACCTATATCCTATGATTAGCATGAGGATTCAATGACTAATTTCTTGTAAAGTGCTTATATGACGCCTGTCAGAAGATAGATTCTCTGTAATTAGAATCTATTGTTATTATTATGAATTGAAAGAGTTCACCATATACCAGTTATAATTCAGTACCAGTAACTCCTTTGAAATGAACAAAGTAACACCTACAATGGTAGATATTGGGCTTTCAAGTAAGTGATAAGTTAGTTTTGTTATAACCTACCTTTTGCTCCTTGTGTGAGCATTTGGTCTTGTGTTTCCATAGGTAGTGTGACCAACTGTCCTAGTTTTTCTGGGACTGAGGGGTTTCCTGGGATGTGGGACTTCCAATACTAAAACAGGTAAAGACCTGAGCTGATCGCTGTATCATAGATTCTGTTTATCAGCTTTGCTGGAGTTTTGACTTGGTCATCTTGCTTCTTTTATACCTTGGTTCTATTCTCTAACTGCACAACTTCCTTAGACTTAAATAGGAAAGGCAGCACAACTGCTTGCTTCTTTTTCTTTTTCTTTACCAGTTTTTAAAAATAATGAATTGGTTCTCTAACATTCTCCAGAGGTAACCCATGAAACTTTTGGTGTACAATTATGCTCTCCTACATTTAAATGTATATTATGTATTTAAAATAATTAAAGTTATTATCTTTGTTGATACTCTATTGGTCTTATCTATAGCAGTGGAAGCTTATTCAGTTTCATTCCTTAGTCTTTTAAAGTCACTCTTTTATTTTGACAGTTTCCAATGACAAGATGGAAATTTTATGCCCCAGATCTGATACAGCCTTTTTTTCAAAGATCCCTTTCTTTTTGGGATCCCTGGTTTTCTGGAGATCACAGTGTGGACACTAGGAGAAATCATTACTGGGTTATTGCTTCTAGGCCTTTACAGAGGCCTAGGGAATATATATTTTCAACTTCTAGAGAAAAAAAACATTTCATAGGCTTATACTGATTCTTTTTCCCATCTGAATTTAGGATTATAAGGTTTTTACTTGATTTCACCAATCTTCCATTTGTATACTTTCATCTATGATGAAATCCTGGTGCTTGAAGACATCAATATGATAACTAGTTTGCTTTATCCCACACTACACACAAGACAGTCTCAGAAAAACAGAACCAACACTACCACTAATAATATGATAATGTACATGTTTTACATTATAAAATTTAAAATTTAAAATGTCTGTAAATTCCACTAGGAATGCACAGACAACTTACTATGATTTAAAGTCACTTGAAATTATTCTTCTTTGGTGGTTATACTACTAACTGTATATACAGTTAGGATCATTTGTTTAATTTAATTTTTTAATTTTAGAAAATGCTTATTTAATTTTTTAATAATTATATAAAATGTTGACACTGTTCCAGAGTCTCATATACAATACAAGGGATATTTCAAGAATTACAACTTCAAATTCCGTCTCTTCCAACCTATTACTTCTCTATAAGTAATCTTTTAAAAAATGTTGCTTTTTTATTTTTAATACAGATATATATAAGCACACACACATATTATATAAAGTGTTTCATTACATAATTTATTTCCCTTACTCTCTTTTTGGTTTTTTTTTTTCTTTATTTTGGGAGGTTTGCATTTTTGTTCTAATGGCAATTTCTATATTAATACTTTTCTAAAATACTCTTAGTCCCCTTTTTCTTGGTCTATCTTTTATTGGTGCACAACTATGAGAGATATTAAAATTAGCTAAGTAACCTTTCCTTCCCACTCCCCCTTTATATCAAGCACTGATTTGAAGAAGTGTTCTTCATTGCCGATTAATATTTATAAGACAATCAGTGAGCTTAATCAACTTTTTTTTTCTTTTGAGATGGAGTCTCACTTTGTCACCCAGGCTGGAGTGCAGCGGCTCGATCTCGGCTCACTGCAAGCTCCACCTCCCAGGTTCACGCCATTCTCCTGCCTCAGCCGGAGCCTGTAGCTCCGGGAGCGCCCGCCACCGCGCCAGGCTAATTTTTTTGTAATCTTAGTAGAGACGAGGTTTCACCGTGTTAGCCAGGATGGTCTGGATCTCCTGACCTCGTGATCCGCCCGCCTCGCCCTCCCAAAGTGCTGGGATTATAGGCGTGAGCCACTGCACCTGGCCTTAATCTACGTTTAAAATATTGTCCTCATTCTATGTGAGATTTTGACTTTACTTACATTGTTAGGAGTATACATTCGGGCGCCTGTAGTGCCAGCTGAGGCAGGAGAATGGTGTGAACCCAGGAGGCGGAGCTTGCAGTGAGCCGAGATTACGTCACTGCACTACAGCCTGGGCGACAGAGCGAGACTCCGTTTCAAAAAAGAAAAAAGAGTATACATTCGTTATAATGTCATATCATTTAATCTTAGTTTTACATGTAAATGTGTATTTGTGCTTACCTTTAGGCCTTATGACCATTTCTTCCTAATAATTGCAATGCCCAAATCTTGGTTCATAAAAGATTCCTCAGGAAAGGCTCATAAGAACAGTATTCCCTTAATTATTACGTGTTCATATAATTCTTTCTGTACTTGTATACTTAAATTGTTTTACTGCACATAAAATCAATTTTTGATCCAGTATTTTACCTTGAGAGTCTTCAGTATGTCTTGTCATCTAGTAGCATGTTATATTGGGAAATCTGATGTTTTCCTGATTCTCACTCCTCTGGAGGTGACACATTTCTCTCTGAAGACTTGCAGGGCCATCTCTTCATACCTAAGATTCTGAAATTTCACACTGGTGAGCCATGATGTAAATGTTTTTTTCTTTAATATGCTAGGCTCTAAGTGTCCCCTTTCAATATGGAAACTCATCTTTGTAAGGATGCATGTGTGTCTGTGTGTGTGTGTACAGCGGGGACACTGACTTTTCCAAATGCTGATATTTAGCCAGTCTTCCTGTTTTTAGACCTGTGACTCTCTGATAACGTTAGCTGTATGTGGTGACTCTAAACCTTGAGCCTCTCTGGAGTTCAGTGAAAAATCAGCTCTTTTAACAACTACTTTTCCTTCTGCATGCATGTAAGCTGTGATTTTGTCCTCTTTCTCTTTCTTCTGCCTCTTACTCTTTCTGCTTCCAGAAATTTATTGCAATATGCCATCTTCACTGCCATTACTTTCTTATTTTCTTTATTATTATGAATTTATATTTTCTGATTCCTTTACTATCATTTTGAGAGTTTTGAAAGAGACCAGAGGTAAAGGTACGTGGTTTACATGATCAGTCCTCCATCTTTAGTTGGAAGCCCTAGGATTCTTTGGATTTATTTTGAAACCCTCAAGGAGGACAAATTCTTTGGTGATTGATGTTTACACGTAAGAAAGCATTTGAACTGATATTAGCTCAAACAGAATGCAACTTTAATCAGTTGTTTAAAGAGAGAAAAAAAAGGACTTGTGAGTTGGATTTTGGGAAGAGGGTTTTTAGACAGATCTAAACACTGGTCTAAAAATGGTACTCATAATGCTGTTTGATGACTGCTTCCCAGGTGACATTAACTCTCCACAGGATGGTCAGCAGGGGCTTCAAGCCAGTGTCTGAAAACTGAGTATGTCTCTTAATGTGTACTTGGTGTATTTGTTGTTTATGTCAGACATATAGCAACTGATGGTTCCATTGTAGAATATTGATTGCATTTAATGAGTATGAATGAATAGGCTCTGGCTCTGTGGAACACTCAGTGAAGTGTAATTTAGTTCAGTCTTGTTCTGTTGTGTTCCTGCTAATTTTCCACTCTCGCATCTTGCTATTTTGGGAAGTAGATTTCCTAAAATGCAGCATAACAGACTCTTCTTCCCCTACGCTTTCTTTGCCTCCCCCACCACCCCCACCCTGGAAAACCTGTGTCAAGGTTTGGATTAGAGGAAGAGTAGGAAGATGAGAAATGGAGTCATAACAGGAGCTGTTTCCATTGAATGAGAATTTTGATGTTTGGCCTTTCGTTAACTCTTAGGAACTCCACATTGGAGAAGAGGGACTTTTCACTAAGTACAACTAGGAATTCTAACAGCATGAGAGTGTGTTTATTTTGGAGGTAGATGGTAGAGAATTGGGCGCATAGTCATAAGTAAGAGTGATTTAAGGCTGGTAAGACATCTAATAGGGTTTACTTTGTTCCCACATGACAATTAGGATCAGCCAGAGAGATTTTTCTTATTGTTTTCAAATTGTTGTTGGTCTAAGCAACGGTGGGATGTGCTTGGTAGAGAGAATCACGACTTTTAATGAAGCTGATTCTTCAATGAGTTAGCTTCTGCTGAAGATTTTAAAGATAAATAATAGTTTTAGGTCTTTGAGGAATCACCATACTGTCTTCCTTAATGGCTGAACTAATTCATACTCCCATCAACAGTGTGTAAGTGCTCCTTTTTTCTCCACAACCTCACCAGCATCTGTTATTTTTTTGACTGTTTAATAATAGCCATTCTAGCTGGTGTTAGATGACATCTCATTGTGGTTTTGATTTGCATTTCTCTAATGATCAGTGATGCAAATACCTGAAGACAGAAATGCCATTTGACCCAGCAATCCCATTATTGGGTGTATATCCAAAGGAATATAAATCATTCTATTATAAAGACAAATGCATGTATGTATTTATTGCAGCACTACTCACAATAGTAAAGACATGAAATCATCCTAAATGCCCATCAGTGATAGACTGGATAAAGAAAATGTGGTACATATACACATGGAACATATGCAGCCATAAAAAATAATGAGATAATGTCCTTTGCAAGGACATAGATGGAGCTGGAGGCCATTAACCTTAGCAAACTAACACAGGTACAGAAACCAAATACTGCATGTTCTCATTTATAAGCGGGAGCTGAATGATGAAAGCACGTGAACATATAGAGGGGAACAATGCACACTGGGGCCTTTTGGAGGGTGGAGGGTGGGAGGAGGGAGAGAATCAGAAAAAAATAAGTAATGGCTACTAAGCTTAACACCTGGGTGATGAATTAATCTGTATAACAAATCCCCATGACACAGATTTACCTGTGTAACAAACCTGCACATATACCCCTGAACTATAAATAAAAGTTAAAAATGAAAACCCTGACAAATGTATACACTCTTGTAAATTGGGGTTTCAGAAAAAATACAAAATAGTTTTAAAGGACTTACATGTACCAGGAAATGTCCTAAACTTAAATGCATTAACTAATTGAATCCCTAGGAGGGAGTCACCATTATTATCAGTTCAATTATACACATGAGGAAACTGAGACACTGAAAGTTTATGTAACTTGTCCAATATCTTATGAAGCTGGGTTTAGAAACAAGGAGATCTGCCTCACAGCCCATGCTCCTCAGCATCATCTTATATCACTGCTCTTACATCTGCACAGTAATTGCCTTAAGAAAATGTTAGGTAAATATCCAGCATTTCCATCCTATGATGTTTGTATGTAGCTGTGATGATGAGCAGAGATTCTGGTTTGAAAAATCTCCCTTTCTCTGTTTTATAAGGGAGGAAGATAAAATGGCAGTGTGCCCATATGTATTTCAAAAGTTAAACATACACAGGTATTTATATGTGTGCAAGTATTACTAACTGGTTATTAGAAGTAACAGGTACTCAATGCATATTTTTTGGCATTAAAACGACCACATGACACTGGAAATGACTGTAGGAGAGAGCTGAAAATGGCACTATGGGGAGACAATATGGTGCAGCAGAAGTTAGACCCAAGGGGAGTTGATTAACTGTGTGACTTTGGATAAATAACATCTTTCTGTCGGCCCTTGGTCTTCTCACTTTTGAGAGGATTGAATTTGATTATCTACAACAGTTGTCTTAACACTGTTCTGTGGATCTCTAGGGCTCCAGGATGTTTCTTAGTGGCCAGAAAGGATGGCCTTGAGGTTGAACAGAAAGAACTATTTTACATTCCCCTGACTCAGGAATTACTCAGAACAGTTACACCTTTATTAAATTTACAAATTGAGATTATGTGCTGAATTCTTCAGGACAAAAGGGTTCTGTTGCTCAAAAGTTTAAAAACCACTAAATCAAAATTTATACATTCTTTTCTAGTTTTAAAATGGTATATAGATTTATGTTAATTACACTGTGGTTGACAAAACTCATGAGGGCTCCCGGTTTCCCTTTCTGCCACAGATACACTTGTAGTATGATTTTCCTTTGTCTGTTGGGCATGGTTGATTTTAACCATTGCTCAAAATGGTAAAGTCATCAATTACAAAGAGAATTGTTATCCTTGTAAATCTATCAGGTTATTTAACATTTAAAACTTGACCAGATATTTCATGATTATTCATCTCTCTTTTAGGATGAGGGAATTAAAAACAGGGAAAACCACTTCTCACATTTATATTTCTAATGAATTGTGGAGCTTAAACATGAACAAAACCAGGATGCTGCATTTGTTTATAGTGAGTCTTTGAATTGCCATGATTATTCATCTCTCTTTTAGGATGAGGGAATTAAAAATAGGGAAAACCACTATATATTTCTAATGAATTGTGGAGCTTAAACATGAACAAAACCAGGATGCTGCATTTGTTTATAGCGAGTCTTTGAAACTGCCATGGTTTATGCTCAACACAATTTGTGCTTCTGTACTACTTTTGGTTTTGCTAAAATTCAACTGCCTGCCCATTAGTGATAAATGGGGCATTTTTACTTCATTTCTTAATATGTTCATCCTTTCATTTCATCCGCCTGAACCATCTCACTACTTGGAGTTTTCTAAAACCTGCTGATATGGTTTGACTGTGTTCCCACCCACAAATCTCGACTTGAATTGTGTCTCTCAGAATTCCCACATGTTGTGAGAGGGACCCAGGGGGAGGTGATCGAATCATGGGGGTCAGTCTTTCCTGTGCTATTCTTGTGATGGTGAATAAGTCTCAGGAGATCTGATGGTTTTATCAGGGGTTTCTGCTTTTGCTTCTTCCTCATTTTCTCTTGCTGCCACCATGTAAGAGATGCCTTTTGCCTCTGCCATGATTATGTGGTCTCCCCAGCCATGTGGAACTGTAAGTCCATTTAAACCTCTTTTTCTTCCCCATCTCAGGTATGTCTTTCTCAGCAGCAGGAAAATGGACTAATACAGTAAATTGGTACCAGTAGAGTGGGTGTTGCTGTAAGGATACCCGAAAATGTGGAAGTGACTTTGGAACTGGGTAAGAGGCAGAGGTTGGAACAGTTTGTCGGGTTCAGAAGACAGGAAAATGTGGGAAAGTTTGGAACTTCCTAGAGACTTGTTGAATGGCTTTTCCCAACATACTGACAGCTATAAGCACAATAAAATCCAGGCTAAGGTGATCTCAGGTGGTGATGAGGAACTTGTTGAGAACTGAGCAAAAGTGACTCTTGTTATGTTTTAGCAAAGAGACTGGTGGCATTTTGCCCCTGCCCTAGAAATTTGTGGAACTTTGAACTTGAGAGAGATGGTTTAGAGTATCTTGCAGAAGAAATTTCTAAGCAGCAAAGCATTCAAGATGTGACTTGAGTGCTACTAAAGGCATTCAGTTTAATAAGGGAATCAGAGCATAAAAGTTTGGAAAATTTGCAGCCTGACTATGCAATAGAAAAATAAAACAAAACAAAACATTTTCTGGGGAGAAATTCAAGCCAGCTGCAGAAATTTGCATAAGTAGGAAGGAGCCTAATGTTAAGCCCCAAGGCTATGGGGAAGATGTCTCCAGGCCATGTCAGAGACCTTCACGGCAACCCCTCCCATCCCAGGCTTGGAGACTCAGGAGGAAAAAGTGGTTTCATGGGCCAGGCCCAGGGTCCCCATGCTGTGTGTAGCCTAGGGACTTAATGCCCTGTGTCCCAGCCATTACAGCTGTGGCTAAAAGGGGCCAACATACAGCTCAGGCTGTGGGTTCAGAGGTTGGAATCCCCAAGCCTTGGTAGCTTCCACGTGGTGTTGAGCCTGTGGGAGCACAGAAGTCAAGAATTGAGGTTTGGGAACCTCTACCTAGATTTCAGAAGACATATGGAAATGCCTGGATGCCCAGGGAAGTTTGCTGCAGGGACAGGGCCCTCATGGAGAACCTCTGCTAGGGTGGTGCAGAAGGGAAATATGGGGTCAGAGCCCCCACACAGAGTCCCTACTGGGACACTGCCTAGTGGAGTTGTGAGAAGAGGGCCACTATCCTCTAGACCCCAGAATGGTAGATCCACCAACAGCTTGCACTGTGTGCCTGGAAAAGCACAGACACTCAACGCTAGCTCATGAAAGCAGCCAGGAGGGAGGCCATACCCTGCAAAGCCATAGGGGCAGAGCTTTCCATGACCATGGGAACCTACCTCTTGCATCAGTGTGACCTGGATGTGAGACCTGGAGTCAAAGGAGATCATTTTGGAGCTTTAAAATTTGACTGCCTTGCTGGATTTTGGTGTTATTCTCATGATAGTAAATAAGTCTCAGGAGATCTGATGGGTTTATCAGGGGTTTCAGCTTTTTCTTCTACCTCATTTTCTCTTGCTGCCACCAAGTAAGAAGTGTCTTTCGCCTTCTGCCATGATTCTGAGGTCTCCCCAGCCATGTAGAACTATAAGTCCAATTAAACCTCTTTTCTTCCCAGTTTCAGGTATGCCTTTATCAGCAGCGTGAATATGGACTGATACACCTGCCATGCTGTTTCACTTTTCTGTATTATCATACATACTATACTTCTCTGAATACTCTCTCCTTACCATCTCGTCTCTGAATACTCTTTCTACTGCTTCATCTTCTTGGAAAGCTCCTATTCATCCTCCAGAGACCTGTGATACCATCTTGTCCTGAAGGGGTTATCACTGAACGTGTACACTTAAAACTCTTTGTAATTAATTGGCTGGCTGTCTGCCATGGTACTGTGGCTGCCTGAAGGGCTTGAACTATAATCTATATTCCTAGGTTTTGGCATTCGGCATGAGACGAATGAAACTATTGCTGACTACTTTTTACTGACTATAAAATCCTACTGTGATATCACATAATCTCATAGTTTTAAATACCATTTAAATTTGTTTACTTGATAGGCAATGTTCAAATTTATTTCTCATCACTCTTAAACTACAGATTCATATATTCATCTGTTTACTTGACATGTGTGCTTGAGATGCCAAGAAGACATTTTAAAGCTAGCATGTCCCAAATTGAACATTGGATCCACTCTTTGCTAGAGTGATCAACTGTCCCAGTTTGCCTGGGGCTGGGGAGTTCTGCAGGCCATGGGACTTTCAGTGATAAACCCAGGAAAGACTTGTGTAAAACTGTTGGTCACCATAACACACACACACACACACACATTCTCTCTCTCTCTCTCTCACCATACAAGTGGCACTACTTTCAGTCTTTCTCATCTTTATCCTTGTCAGTCAACTGTATTCCTGCAGTTAATTGGGCCAAAACTTTGGAGTCAATCTTGACTCCTCTTTCTCTCACACTCCTCATCCAGTCTTTCAGTAAATCTTTTTGGTTCTACCTGCAAAATCTAGAATCTAACCTGTTTACACACTCATTTAAAATTGCAGTTAGCAAACCGTCTCCACCCACTCACCTCCAATCTCCCTTACATGGCTCTTTTTTTGGTCCTTTTTGAGGTAATTACTACATGGTTTACCCGTTTATTATTGATAGTTTATCTCCTCAGGCAGTTTTTTGGGCCTTTTTCTTTTCTGCTATGTCTCATGTATCTAGAACATTGTCTATTACATATAGGATGCCCAACGCATATTTTTTGAATGAATAGTTTACCCACAAGTTGTAAAGTCAGAATTGAGTTTGCTTTTCTCCCTACTGTTAATTGAGCACTTATTTTCCAACCATTGTTCTAGATGCTTTATATACTTTATATCATTTAATCCTTGCACTCAGAGGTTCATCTCACTTCACGGAGACTAACTGACAGAGGTAGTAAGCAGTGAATCAGGCTTTGTACTTGTCTGTATGGCTTCAGAACATGAATGTTCAACCATGTTCATGTTGGCTAACACTTAATCCAGCTTACTCTGACTGGACAATTCTAGGATTCTATTTCAGTAAATCATAGTGTCTTATATTATTGCTCAAAGCAACATGCTTTAATTAGAAAGGAGACAGTATCACTACAAGATCTGTTTTTGTGTGGAAGCATGTTGGATGGGAACCAATTAAAATGCTATAGAGCAAACAGAATGTTTATTTGGAGTAAGTTTCCAACTTACTAAATAGCCCTACTAATGAAAAAAATTACATTGAACAATTTTCACAATAGTTTAACACCCATTGAGCACAACAAGACAAGCATTTAGCTATCTAGGGGGATAACTTGAGCAGTGTGGTGGAAAGGGAAACTACTTAAAAATATGGCCATTTAAAATTTTTAGCTTGTCTCTCCTTCTTTTTTCCTATCAAGTAATTAAAGTTCTTGACTTGTTTGAAAATGGCTGAGATTTAATTTCATTTTGTTAAGCACCTCAATTTTTCAACTCAGGAAAAAAAGGCTATTAGCAATTTGCATTATCCATTACAACCTCCTTTATAGTATGAAATTTATATGGGAAATGCTAATTGGATGTTCATCATCGTAAAGATAATGATTTCTGTACTTTTGGTAGTGATAATTAAGATGAAAGATGAAAATGATATGGGGTGAAAGTCAGATTTTTTTTCATTTTCCACCGGATGGGGAATGGGGAAGGCATTCTGTTCTTGCCTTCAGACAAGTGATAGTGAAGGGCAGAGCCAGGGGGATGAAGTAGGGTATGTCGATTGGAAATACCTTGATGTTCTGGAACTCTTCATTTATGTAATCCTGGGTGATTAATCCAGTTTCAGATGAGGAAGTGGGAAAGGGTATGTCTCTCACAGACAGATGTATCTGAAAAGACCTTTCCATTCCAGTCTGTTGCTTTATGGATAAGATGTGCTTTCTCATCAATCCTTGTTCCTTCCTCTGTGATGAGAATAGATGGCTGAAATTGACTGAATTATTAAGAGTAATAGGCATGACTCCAGGAGTTTTTTCTACTGAGCATTGTTGCATCTCTTAACTTGCTGATATAGTCAAGATTAACTTTTTGGAATTTACTCCTGATGAACAAGGTGTAGCTAGGGTGAAAAAGGAACCTCTTTTTAAATTTGTCCATCACATTCCTAAAATGGTTTTAAGGTAAGCAGAAGTCACTGACTTTTCTATATGTAAGGAGTAGAATGGAGTTTAATTTACTGGAACTTGAGGAAGATTACACAAGCATCTTTTAAAACAGTTTCATTCATATGTTTTTCAACTAAATTGGCAAATATTTATTGGCCATCTACTGTAACCTAGACATTGATCTTTGGTTCTGGATAATTCTCCCCACTCAAGAAGTTGTAATTGGTCAAAATTCATTTTAAAGATGTATAACTAGATGTTGGTATTATACCTACTGATATCACTTTAAACTGTATTCCAGGAAAAAGAAATGAGGAATAGACTTTGTATTTTTACTAATTATAAGATAAACATTAATAGCCTTGCTTTAGGCTTCCTGTCTCCACTGTACAGTTTGTTTTGGGATTATTTATACATTCATTCATTTATTTTTCTGCAGGTATGTGATTACCTGCCATGTATTCCAGGAATTGAGCTATGAAATTGATTTATGCTTAAAATTTAGTGAGAAGCCAACTCTTTGAACACCCAAATATTTTCTTGATCTAGTAAAGTCATTTTAAGTTGGTACCATTTTGATATAGATGATTGTTTTTTAAAAATTGGCATAGACTACTTGGGCATAAGCATCTTTGCCACAGGTTTAGAAAAGTCTTGCCTGACAAAGGGAGTTTGGGAAGCTGGTAGTGGTTAGATTTTAGAACTTTTCTGCATTGGATAAGATGCTGCTTATGAGACACTGCATTCGGTAAGACCAGTGTCTCACCAAATTTATTTAGCCCTGGATTTAGCTCTGATATGAGCATTAAGAAATTAGAGTCACAGGGGAATTTCTTATTGCCGTTTGCCTTCAAGCAGATTTCTAAAGGTCTTATTTATTGAAAGTATTTGTTGTTTTGAGCACAGTACTAAGTGCTTTACCTACATCAGTAGCCTCCTAACCACTTTCATTGCCTTCTTTCTTGCCCTTACATCCATTCTTCACACAGCAGCCAGAGAAATCCTCCTAAAACATTAATCAGATCTCACTCTTCCCCTCTTCCCAACCCTTCTCATACTTAAGATGAAAATCCAGTCCCTTGGCCTGCTTTCTGGCTCCATCTCCCACTATATTCCCCTTGTTTATGATACTCCAGCAACGTCAGCCTCATACAGGCTGGGTATGTTCCTGTCTCGGGGTGTTTGCATTTAATGTTTTTTTTTTTCCTGAAGCAGTATTTCCCTAGATCTTTGAAAGGGTTATTTCTTCACTTCATTCATGTCTATCCTTAAATGTCACCTTCTTAAAGAATGCTTCCTGACAACTCTGTCTAACGGCACTCCCTGTCAGCTATTCTAAAACCAACTCTATTTTATCTTATATATTGACATCAATCACTCTCTAACATTCTATGACATATTCATTAGTTTGTGTATTTATTGTCCATCTCTGTTAGAATGTAAGCTCCTATAGGAACGAGACTTCTTTTTTTTTTTCAGTGCTCTATTCCTAGCACCTCCTACCTGGCCCGTAGTAGGCATTCAATAAATACTATAGGTATTATTCCTGCCCACTGCGCGAAAGGAGCACCCAAGACTCCTTTAAAATTATTTAACTGAAGTTAATTAATTTATTGCCATGCAATAAATCCTGAGTTCAAACTCCAGTCGGCTGCAAAGTTGAAACTCTTATTCTCTGTGCTTGATCACTTCTTATAATGCCTCTTAAGGGCCAGGGCTGGGTTTTATATCTTCTTATATTGGTAGGTGCAGATTATTTGTTGAATGTGTTGATAACAATGGCATACATTTATTGGACACTTATAATGTATCAGATAATCTAGGAACTTAATATGCATTATCTCATTTAATTAATTAGAAGATAGTACTATTGTTATCTCCAGTTTGCAGATGATGAAACAGGTACAGAGAGGCTGCATAAGCTAAGAAAGTCTAAAGTCACAAATTTATGAGGGATGGGGCTAGAATTCAGTCTGACTTGAGGCTACATGCTCCTACACACTAAGTTCAGTGTTCCTTAACTTTTCTGTTATTATTACACTCTTAAGGAGCTTTAAAGATATTTTCTTTCTTAATTGTCTCCCTCCCCAGGAAATTTTAATGCCACAGATATATTATATATCATATCTGTTTATGTACTTGTGTCTACCTGTGCTTTATATATACAAAGAGTAAGATTCTTTTGCCTTCCCTCAAGAAAATTTGTACCTCATGGCATAGACCGATTAGCTCCTTCCTGCCTTTCCTCCTACCCCCAGCAGAGGCCTAGGCATGGAACTCTGTGATTAATTTTATGTATCACATGGTTATTGGTGCATTTGTGTTTCCTCTTAATATATTATGAATTCCTTGACAGGCAGGAGCCACGTGTGGTTCAGGCTTACATTCACAGAGCTGAGCACAAAGTAGGCTCTGTTAATGATTATTGAACGGTGTCGTTCACTGTGCATTAGCAACATGCTATGGGTGTGTCCAGTAGGCATTTGTGTAAGCTGCAGGAGCAAAGCTGGCCTCTCATGGCTCACATCAGTGCTGCTCACTCTATTCTGACCATGGGCATCAGCATCAGCCCCTTGTTTCCTCCTGGATCATCTTGGGACAGCAATGATGTCAGTGCTCAGATTCTAGAGTTTGCAGCAGGTTTCCTGGCAACAGAGGTGAGGTCAGCAGTTCTTGGAACACAATAGGCCTTTACATATTCCAGAGCACCTGAAAGATGCATTCACAGAAGGTTCCTGTCATGAGGAAATGAATAAAATCATACCTGCCTCTCCCCGTGGTGTCCAACATTTGTGCTAAGATGAAGGAAAAGGCTAAGAGTTGGAATGAGGAAATAAATTTCTCCTTTCATCTTTGCCTGCTCCGCCTCTAGGCAACACTGAACCCAGTATGTGTTTTTTTAGTAGGCTATTTGCAGATTCTCCCTGAAACAGAAGCAGCTCCAGCTTCTGGTGTTGTTCCAGCACTGACATGGATGTCAGTTCTTCCTGTGTGTGCTGATGTCTTATGTTTGCTACTTCTGTTCCACTTCCCACTCTTCCATATCTTGCTCTCTGCCTGGGCAGGTGAACCTGCATGGACCACATCAATAGTCTCCCTTGCCCTCTGGCTTCTAGTTGGGTTCTGCCAATGAGGAGCCCTAGAAATATACTGGAGGGTGTTGGGGAGACAAGTTGGGTATTTATTTCCCTTGCTCGCTTCCTTTGTGTCAGGTCACCATGGGTTGACCACATTTTTTGACTGGGTCACAACTTTCCATGTGCTTCTCTGTTTTGGTGGCCCTTTCCATGTGCTTCTGTGTTTTGGAGTTATGGTAACTACTTTCTTCTTGTCTCTTAAGACCTCTGGGCATGTATTAATAGTACTTTTTACTTACTTGGCTTTATGATACTTTGATATCTTGGAGTCTTGTGGACCCAGGGAGGGGAAGGAACTGCCCTCCCAGAGTTAGCTAATTCTTTGAGATAGTAAGGAACTTACCTAGGTGCATGTGTTAATATGTAAAGCAAGCAGTACAGAGTCTGTACCCCCACCAACCTGTTTTTATTGGGGTCTTGGAGTCAGGGTCACAATCCCCCACCATAAGTGATCCCAGGGCAAGGGACCAGACAATTAGGGACAACTCCTGTAGCTTAGAGCCCACCGAAGTTATTCAAACTAGCTAACCCTAAACCTGCTTAGCCTGCTTACTCTGCCCTGCCCATTATTTTTCCTGAGGAAATCACAATAAAGGCTCTTGTCCATGTTTTCTTCCAACTCTCTGTGCCTCCTGATTGACCCTAGTGCTTCCTCATGTGGCCCCCTGCCCTGTGGTGTGGTATGCCTGCTACTCTTGGGGACTGTGAATAATGAACCATCTTTTCAATGGCAAATGCCTCTTTTTCTGTTGGCCTCGACATACCTTAATAAAAACAGAATCCCAGGTACATTTTAAAATGGGGGTCCTTTAAAATTTTCCTATACACTCCCCTCCCCTTTGTAAAAAAGTTCATTTAGCAAATCCACCTTTAATTATCTTCATTTGATGCGCTGTTGTTTTCCTGTAGTGACCCTGACTGATGTACTTTGCATGTGTTCTGGACTCTGAGAATCAGTGAAAGGTGAATGGAAGGCCTGTGCCTGGTCTGCACAGCTGGGGGCTATGTCTTAATGTACTTGGACTCAACTTGCTGTCCTTCTTTTGCTGTTTCTGCTGTTACTTGGTGCCTAGAGCATGCCTATTACCTAATAGGTGCTCCGTAAATACTTGGATCAGTGTCCCCTCCCTTGATCTGCTCTGTGCCACATGGCACTTGAATATACCACATATACCAAGTACAACGCTGATGATTTATAATATTTTAGTGCTTGAAGGAATTTTAGAGATAATTCAACTCTCGTAGTTTACAAATAAATAAGTTTAAAGATACAGAAGGAAAATGGCCTCAGATTAGAGGTAGAGCCAAGACTAAAACTCCAATCTCTTGTTTAGAATTTTTTACACTGTTCAGTGATATTAACAATAATTGTAATGATACTCCCCAAATTTAGCACAGATAGATTATGCTAGGCCCTGTGCTAAGCAATTCTTACATATCAGCTCATTTAATCTTCACCCAACTTTCTTAAATACCTACTAGTGTTAGCCTTGCCTTACAGATGAGGATCGCCAAGATGGAGAGGTTAAGGAACTTGCTGAATGTCATGTAGCTAGGAAGTGGTAGATCAGGGTTTCAATTGGGCAATCTGGCCCCGGAGCCTGTGCTATTAATCTAATGGATATATAAATTTACATTAATTATCCCTTTCATTTATTCTTTCTTTCTCAAGGAGGTATATACAAGGGCTGGACACCAGTGTCCTTTCTCCATGAAGAGGGGACTTAACATTGTACATGGTAGACACCAGGTGCTCAGTGATTACTAACCAGTTGCTTGCACAGAGTCTTTTGAGCTTCTCAGCTGAGCTCGTGGATCCAGTTTGCAGTGGACCCTAATTGGGTGGCTCTTGTTTGCTTTTCTATTGTTATCCACCAGCACCACGTAACTTTAGCTAACTGAGTGGAAGAAACCTTTCTGGAGAAGAGGGAAATCCAGCCAGCTGATCTGAGCATACACTCTTCCCCTGGGCTGAGGTCTGCCTTGGAATCAAATGTGATAATTTCTAGAAAGGGTTGTTTCCTTTTGCCAAGGAGGGAGACTGGCACTTTTACTTGCCTCGTATTACAAAATTTGTAGCAATAAGGCAATTTAATTAGCACAGCAGTTTGAGGTTTTAATAGTTACTGTATTTAAGCAATTTCCCTAGCACTCCTGCTGTTTTATGAGGCTATAATTTGGCTCCCAAATGGAGAAACAATAAGGCCAAATAAAGCAAAAAGATGGCAGTGTTATTCTGGAGGTTAAGCTCTTGTACAGCCCAGGGCAAGACACTAGTGAGGCAGAGGCTGGCTTCCTACAAGGACACTCTAATTGTTCACTGTGTTTCACTGGGTCATTTTTCTAAGACTTACACTGCATGGCTGTTGCATCCAAATCTCAGAGAGGGTAAGGGATGTCCTAGGACTTGAATTCAGATTTAATCTATTTAACCAAATAAGGAACTCATGTCAGCAATGATGCAAACATGGAAATCATATGGTATTTATTTAGGAAAACATGGTGCCCAGTTGTCCTAGAGCAGAGGATGTGGGTACCAAATGATGTCCCTGTAGGAAGAAGACCAGTTTTCCTGGTGTAGAGGATGTGGGAACAATGTGTTGTCTATGTAGGCAGAGCTAGAACCTAGTTTTTGTTGTGCAGAAGATATGGAGCCATAACGTGTGTATATGGGAAGGGGTGGGGATAGTTTTCCTGGAGAGGATATGCGCTCATGAGATGTCTATGCAGGAAGGGTGGGGACTAGTTTTCCTAGAGCAGACAATGTCTGTTTTAATAATCTAGCAATTAAGACTTGGCCTAAATCCGAGGAAACTGCTGATCATTTTTACTATCCCCATAGCTTCTATCTTCAGGGGAAGTGGGGAGGGATGCATAGATGGAGCACAGATTTTTACGGCAGCAAAAACTATTCTGTATGATACTCTAATGGTGGATGCATGGCATTATGCATTAGGCAAAACTCATAGTATTATACAACACAAAGAATAAACCCTGATGTAAACTAAGGACATTAGTTAATAATAATGTATCAATTAAGCTCCGTTCATCAATGACAACAAGTGTACTAAACCAATGATGTCAATAATGGGGGAACTGTTAGTCTGCGGGTGTGAGGAGTATATGAAATCGTTCTGTACTTTCTGTTCATTTTTTCTGTAAGCCTAAACTACTCCAAGGAATAAAGTCTATTAATTAAAAGAAAAGACTTGGCCTAAGGGTTTTACCAGCAGAGACTAGATGATGTGAGCACTAGGAAGCTGGAGGTTTATGGTACCATATAGGCAACATTGTAGTTAGACTAGATGCAGTGTTTGAGGTTTTAAGATTGGAATCAGGACGAGCAGTATAATAATACTAATTATCATTTTTTGACCTCCTACCAAGAGCTAGGCATTGTGCTGAAGTGTTTAGATAATCTAATGTAATTCTTGCAATAACTCTTGAAGTAGGTACCATTATATATATAAATGAGCCAGATTAATTAATTCACAGAAACATTTACTGAAGCACCTGCTAGACACTTGGGATTCAGCAGTGGACAATACAAACAAGTAACTTACAAAATATCACATGGCAAATAAGTGGTGGGGTCTAGACTCTAGTTCATTTCTGTCTAATGTCTATATTGTTAATCAAAACTACTATTTACTAGCCCTGTAATTTCAGAACAGAAACTTAATTTTATTGGTCTTCAATTTGCTTATCTGTTTAAAAACATCCATCTTATAATAGTGAAGTGAGGATGAAATGAAGAGTTAAAATATGGGCCAACTAGCAGATATTGAAGGAGTTCTGGTTCGAAGGAGTTGTGGCTCCCTTTCTCCTCTGATGCTTTGAGATTCTGAATGCCTTTGCTCCAATATTCTAGATGCCATTGGATTTCCACACCCCTAGCACTTTTATGAGGTTCTTCTTCTGATTTTCCAAGTAAGATAGCCCATGACCTTAAACTCCACTTTCTTGGATCTCTGCAAGGGGTCTTTTCTTTTTTGGTAATTTGTGTTCTGGTAGGTAGACTTCTGGTACTCATTCCTTTGTATCATTTCCTCCTTTTGAGTGTGGTCTGCATATAGTGACTTGTTTTAAGTACAGACTATGGCAAAGGTGATGTGATATCATTTACGTGAGTAGGTTACAAAAGATTTCATTTTACCAGCATACACTCTCTTTGTCTTGTTCTGGCGCCCAGGCTGGAGTGCAGTGGCGCCATCTCGGCTCACCGCAAGCTCCGCCTCCTGTGTTCACGCCATTCTCCTACCTCAGCCTCCCGAGTACCTGGGACTACAGGCGCCTGCCACCACGCCTGGCTAATTTTTTGTATTTTTAGTAGAAATGGGGTTTCACCATGTTAGCCAGGATGGTCTCCATCTCCTGATCTCGTGATCTGCCCTCCTTGGCCTCCCAAAGTGCTGGGATTGGAGGCGTGAGCCACCGCGCCCAGCCTACCTGCATACACTGTCTATTGCCTTCTCATCTTGCATGCTTTAATGAAGCTAGTCGCCATGTTGGAGAAACCTGCATGGCAAAGAACTAAGGAGTGGCTTTTGGCTAACAGCTCTTGAGTTATTGAACTCTGCTAGCTGCCATATGAATAATTTTGGAAGCTGATCTTTCCCCAGTTGAACCTTGAGATTACCACAACTTAGCTGGCACCTTGACTGCCGCCTATGAGAGATCCTGAAGTGGAGGATCAGCTATGCTGTGTCCAGGTTCTTCATCCATGTAAACTGTGAAATAATAAATGTGTGTTGTCTTAGCCACTAAGTTTTGGGGGTAATTTGTCATGTAGCAATAGATAACTAATACATGCACTTTTACAATCATGTGTTAATGGAATCAATTTCTAATTTTTTTTCTAGTGTATGCTTTCAAAGAACGCATTCACTCAGAACCTCAATTAAGTTTCTATATTCTAAAATTGGAATTGGGACCTTTTCTGGTCTACTGACTATTCTTTGAGTCAGGAGTGGCCAGCCTTTTTGGGGATGGTTAATGTAACTCTAAGGCATACAAGTCAATTAAGTCCTAGAATTTCAATTTGCCAATACACATGAAAAAGTAATATTTTTGATGGCTTTGATGGTCATGAGACTACATCTTTCTTTCCCCTTGTAGCCAAGGCCCTTGAAAGCCATATCATAATGAGATGGCCCATTCATCGATTCACTCACTTGACAAATATTCATTAGACGCTGAGTAAGGCAGTGGGTATACAATGGTATACTGAACAGGTTGTAGCTCAGCTCTCATGGAGTTTATATTTTAGGTTTTTTAGATGAGTTTGAAATCCAAGTACAAGAAATTTGCATAATTTTACTAATAGTCCCACAGGTAACCTATGTTGAGGGACTGTCTTGCAATGGGAGGTGCCTTAACAGGGGGTTCAAAGTACTTTAAGCCATTGGCCAAGGCTTCAACTCTGCATTGTACTTACAGAATGTCTATATTGTTTAACCTTTTTGCCTGTGCCTTCTTATTTTCTGTGGAAACTTTTCTATCTCTTTACAAATAAAATTATTTTTGATAATATAGTTTAAATTTATTTACTTAAGAAATATTCATTGAGCATTTACTTGTGTCCAACACTTCTTGGTAGAGGGGATTTAGTGGTAAGACACACAATGTCCTTCTCTTATGGAATTTACATTGCAGTGGATCAAGTAAGCTTTAATGTTGTAATTTTGCCCAATTTTTCCAACAGACTCCTTGTGTCAGTCATGGGTCTAGGTAGGAAAGAAGCAGTATACTTATATTATTCAAGAAAATTTTAGTGAAGGGACTATTTATAGAAGCATAGAAAGGTTTAGATTAGTAGTTCTTAAGTGGGAGTGATTTTGTCCTCCAGGAAACATTTGGAAATATCTGGAGACATTTTTGGTTGCCACAACTATGGTGTGGGGTACTACTGGCATCTAGTGAGTGGAGGCCAATGATGCTGCTAAACATTCTATAATGCACAGGACAGCCTTCCACAACAATTATCCCAAAATGTCAATAGCAATGAAGTTGACTAACCTTGTTTTAGAGAAATTGACAAATGATATTGCAGTTCACTGAAGGCTAGCAGCTGAGGGTCTGTAACTACTCTTAAAACTGAAGAAGCAAGTGGAGGGAGGGGTTATCAGAACCTGAAGAGGACTGGTGAGCAAGCCCTGTGACCTTCAGTAAAAAGACAGCAAGTGTGGCAGATAGAAAACCAGGGTAATAAATATCATGACCACAATCTCCTGCTGGCCTCTGATCTCCTGTCAGTTGATTCACCAAAAGCCAAGGGAGTTTGTTGTTACCTACAGTTCATTCAGGTTGACCTTTCATGGTATAGGGTAGAGTAGAGAAAGGTAGAGAGTAGGTTCAGAGGAGTGAATGGGAAGAAATCTTGCAGAGAGCTCCATTTGTGTGCCTAAATTTAGAAAATGATTCAGCTACTTATTTACACATTTCTGTTTAGGAGGACGCTTTTAGGTTCTGATATGGTTTGGCTGTGTGTCCTTACCCAAATCTCACCTCAAACAGTAATCCCCACATGTTGAGGGAGGGACCTGGTGGGAGGTGATTGGATCATGGCGGCAGTTCCCCCATGCTGTTCTTCTGATAATGAGGGAGTTTCCCCTTTGTTCTCTCTCTCTTCTGCTGCCTTGGAGGAAAATGCCTTGCTTCCCCTTCACCTTCCGCCATGGTTGTAAGTTTCCTAAGGCTTCTCCAACCCTATGAAACTGTGATTTAATTAAACCTCTTTTGTTTATAAATTACCCAGTCTCAGGTAGTATCTTTATAACAATGTGCAAATGGACTAGTACAGGTTTAGAACTACTTCCATGAAGACTTGATTTTATAATATAAATCTCAGAGGCCAATTTTGTTTTCTTACTTTGAAGTACCAGTGATGGACATTTGGAGCATCTTGTGGTTGCAAGTCCAGTGAAAGTTTGGGATTTTAAAATATCTAGCAGAATAGTTGGACTATGAGAGGTTGCAACAAAGAAAAAGAAATGAAAAAGAGTAATAGATAGCTTTATTCAGAATTTATCTTAGGGCTGGACCTAGTTCCTCACCTTAAAATAGAGGTGAAGCCAGCTAGTTTAACTCTTGTTGACCTGGAGTTGGGTTGGGTATCTGTCTGGGGTTAAATTAGACCGGGATCAAAGGATAGACCTCATTCTATCTGTGTATAGGAAGTAAGACGTGCACACAGAAGTATTTATGTTAAGCAGAGCGATAGATTTATTATCATTATTTTTTACTTTGTGTTTCAACTTCAAGCTCATCTTGCCTATCTATCTCTCTTCCAAGACTGGATTAGGTGCCCTGACATGTGCTTAGTTGCATTTAATACTTATAAAAATTAGCTATTTTTATTTATCTCTTTGAGGGCAGAAATAATCCATAAACCTTTGACCATTGTATCTCAGTGAGTGAAAATTATGGCCAATAAGTACTTGTTGAATTAATTACATTGGAGGTACATTGTAATTCCAATAAGTACTTGTTGAATCAATTACATTGGAGGTACATTGGAGCCTGTTTCAAAATGGGGGAGAACTATGCAGGCCATTCATCTTCTTTTCTTCTCATTATGTTATGTATGTTTTGTCACCTTTTGATTATCTATTATCATCTAAACATACCTGCCTATTAGTACCTCCCTATTCCTCTAGGAAATTGTCCATTGTATTGATAGGAGGGTTATTGCTGAGATTGCTTCTTACTGTCCTCTCTCTCTCTTTGAAAGCAAAGGAGACCACATCCTTCTTCAAAGCGTGCCCTGGGACAGTCATATGTAGGCATGTGCTCCAAGTGCTATAGATACAGACAGGAGACAGCCAAGGGTCCCTGGCAAACCCCACCTTGGCCTAAAACAGCCTGAAGGCCGAAGAACTGGACTGTTGGTCCCAGATGAAGCCTGCCCTTTCCCAGCTGATTCTGTCTGAATAGTGCCCATCTACACACTGGGAGAACTGGGTGGAGCCTCGAGAAGTTCATGATGTTTGCACAGGGGAAGAGTTTGGCTTCTTTAGTTCTGTATGGCGACCTGGGATTCAATCTGTGAGTGGAGGGCCTGTTAGCAGGACTCCATCTCACTTTGCTGAGATTTTTCCTTTTTCCTTTTTGCCCAATAAATTCTGCTCCTCACCCTTCTATGTGTCCGTGAGCCTAATCTTTCCTGGTCATGTGACAAGAATCCAGTTTTAGCTGGACTAAAGAGGAAGTTCTGCAACACTGTTAAATCCTGTACATCAAGCCCTGAATCAGGGGCCTGCAGAGAAGGGAAATTTGGAGTTCAGAATCAGCTTGGTGGCAGATCTGTCCAGTGTACCAGCTTGTATCTGTTGTGTAACTCTTGCTGGGCAATCCTGCTCCCAAGCTCTGCAGCATTCCTAGATCCTGCCTGGTTTTTAGGCCTTGATCTTAGAGCCTTCCATAGATTCATTTTCTGAATTCCTGAAACTCTTCCAATAAATTCCCAAGTGCTTAAAAATCAGTTTCTGCCGTTTGCAATAAGAACCTTTACTCATATGTGTTGGGAAAAACTTGAGGATGCATGCAGCATAGTAAAGACATTGAATATATGTAATTTCTATTTGATGATAACCACCACATAACTGATGTAATTTCCCTCCACAGATATGGGAAATGATTTATTACTTATGTTGTATAGGAAGGTGGAGTAGAGAATTGGGTGTCTTCTGTGTTCCAGGCATCATGTAAAGGCCCTGCAGTCATATGCCAACAAATCCAGCTCAGTAAGGCCTTATCTCCATTTTACTGTTGATAAAACTGAGGCTTAGATAAAGCAAATATATTATCCAACTTCTGATAGACAATAGGTATTAGATCATTGGGTTTCAAATAAGGAAGCCTGTGCATTCTCTTCCCCTGTATCATTCCAGGCAAGTGTCAGTTTATCCTGCCTCCTATGTCCAGCAAGTCTTGGCCAGAACTAGAAGCCCTTTGCCTCTTGCATATCTCAGTGTAAATTTATGAAGTAGCAGACTTTGTTAGCCTCCTTTCTTTTATTCTCATAGGTAACTATTTTAAAATTCTCTATGATACAGCCTTGTGGTTTTTCTGTGTGGTTTTTCACTGTGGATAGTGGTTAGTAATTCTCTCATAAATAAGAGATCATTTATGATGAAAGAGGCATTTAAGCCCCAGTTATCAAAGGATGGTCCATGGTGATGCCAGTGTTTCCTGGTTCAAACTTGCTCTCTGGGAAATGGAGTGTAACTGGATAAAGCAGGATATTTTGATGCCGGTGTTTTGACACTTCAGAATTGTCAGACTTTGTGTAGTTTTTCTCCCTGAGAAAAATATTTCTGACCTTTGTCAGTAATATTTGGCAAAGGTTAGTGGTGCTTCTTTCCATTTCTGGTACAAAGAAGAAATTAGAATGCTTTTTGGAAATAGTGGATGATACCTACTTTGTTACCCTAACAAAGTAACCTCCAAAGTTTCAGATTTTGAGAGCTGTTGTGGGACATTTTCTGCCAGCAATATAACCATACAATGTTGTATTTATTTGATTTAACAGACATTTATTTAGTGTTTATATGTGGCAGGTCCTTTTCTGTGTATGTGTGTGCATTCATAAGTATTGGCTCAATCCTCTCAACAGCTTTATGAGTTGGGTATTATTCTCACCTTCACTTTATGAAGGAGAAAACAGACACAAAGAAGTGAAATAATGTGCCCCAGGTCACACATTTAATAAGTGGCAGAGCCACAACTCACACCCAGGCAGTTTGTCCCCTGAGCTCATGTTATTAACACTGTCTTAGGTTGCCTCTCGATGTGCCAAGAAATGAATGCAACACATAGCCAGAGGAATCCCTCCTTATGATGGTGAAACCAATCAGTCGGATCATTCTTTTCATCTTGATCAGGATTCTCAGTTCATGCTTAGCTTCTCTTCATACTTATACTGTTTTCAAAGTGATGTAAAGTAGAAGGATGGTTTGAATGAGGGATCTCAAACACTGCAGGCATTCTCAAATGCAGAACTTGCTGTCCTTGTAAAGTGGAATAGCAAGCCCCATTGATGTCAGAATTGATGGGAAATTGGTTATGATCTAAACCAGGGCATGGAAAAATTGATCACTAAAATATCTTTTTCTGGTTTGGTTGTTGATTTGACATGGTTAGAAGATGAGGAAAAACTAGAATCATCTTGTGGAAAGTAAAGTGGGGATGGAAATGGGATATCAAAGTCTGTTGAGATGTAGTCAAGATGGCTGACAGTAAAATAGTTGTTTCAGAAAGGTGATGTATAAAATATCTTGAGTCCAAGAGGGATGTGATGAGCTGGCAGTGAGATTTGGTGGGGCAGGAGTATAGGTGGGGATGCAGGGGGAGATTGGCAAGATATGAGGTTGCAGGCAGGTAAGTAAGGGCAGATTTTAGGTTATGGAAATTGGGGAGCTACTAAAGTATCTTAAAAGAAAAGCGAAATAACTAAGTATGGATTTTAAGGCCAGCTTTCAGAACTGATGTCAGGAATTGATGACTAGAGACAGAAAATAAGTTGCTTCTTTCCACTGTGGTTTATTCTCTGGCTGCAGATGGCTTGGTATGCACTCAAGGGCCTAAAGATGGTTGATCCTAATCAGCCCTGCCTTCCCTATTCCAGAATGCTTCAGAATGCTCTTCTTTGGAGGAATTCAGTATGTGAACAATGGTCAATTTTTATCGATGTGATAATTTTCTGCCATTATGAAGCAATGTCTCTGGACCTTTGGGTCTCACAGATGTGGTAAGTCAAATTTGTTTGAAACCCCCGAAGTGCCACGAGTATGCCAGGGAAATAATGAAGGGTCATTTATCCTGCTGAGAGTCTCCTTAAAGGGAATCAATAACTTCATTGGAAAGAAAAATTGCATCGTTTCTATGAGGCTGCTTTCCAGGTGAGTAATGCTGCTCAAGTGTTAAGCTGTCACTTAAAGAATGCATCCTTATGACAGGCCCTGGCAAGTGCTGATAGGCAGGAGCTCATTTCATTTGAGACGGGTTTTAATGCTCCCATTTTTGGATGAGGATACTGAGGCTTTGTGAATTTATCAGATGTTAAAGACACTATATACTGGTTCCGTGTGTGTGTATGTGCGTGTGTGTATAAGGTGTCTGTAAGGTGTAAGATGAGTAAATTGTTTTAGTTATCTTTTCTTTTGTTTTTGAGAGAGCAGTCTCAGTCTGTCATCCAGGCTGGAGTGCAGTGGTACCATCTCGGCTCACTGCAACCTCCACCTCCCAGGCTCAGGTTATCCTCCTGAGTAGCTGGGATTACAGGCATGCACCACCACGCCTGCTAATTTTTTGTAGTTTTGGTGGAGACTGGGTTTTGCCATGTTACCCAGGCTGGTCTCAAACTCCTGGGTACAAGCAATCTGCCCACCTCAGCCTCCCAAAGTGCTGGGATTACAGGCAGGAGCCAACATGCCCTGCCTCATTCTCTTTGTCTTAGTATACATACCTGTAAATTGGGTATAAAGGTACTACCCATCTCTCATAGTTGTGAACATTTTAATAAAATATCATATATAAAAAGCATTTTATTAACCTTAGCACGATGTAAAAAGGATAATAATCATAATTTTTGTCTATTAAATGAATTTCCTAAGACATAGAAGCCATTATTTTACATTTCTATATTCTTATAGGTATCTTTGCCACGAGTAACTCTAAAGGACGCTTACAGTTGAATGTATAAGTAATTTTATTATTTTAAGGAAATAATGGCACAAAGACTCTGTGGTTCTGGGGACATTTTAATTATTTTTCAGTAATCTTTCCATCAGCTGAGAGTATGCGTAGCTTAAGAGGACTTTGAAAGGTTAATCATAAAAGAAAGCGCTTCTCTTCTCACATCGCTAAGTCAGATCAATATACACTTTCTCTTGGCTAATTCCGAGGGCTGGTTAATTTAGTGACACTAATGGTTTCTATGACTATCCTGAAGTTGAGGTTGCCAGACCCCCTACTGAGGAAGGCAGAGACCTGGGAAATAATTTATCACTCCAGGCAAGACCTGTAAAATTCTTGGCCATATAATTAGGAAATTTGCATATTAATTCTCCACGTGGGGGGTGATTATAGGCTGCAGAAATGATGTCCAATCTGGAGAAAGGGGCCAGAAGCAAGAAGAAGCTGTATGTCTGTTTCCCTTGTTGGTTGAATCTCTTAGAAATTGCCCTGAGGTCATTCTGAAGAAAGAAACATAGTCGCATCCTTCATGCTTTGACCTCTTCACCTCACGTTTAAGCAAGACACATACATACCAGTTTGGTTGAATAGTATTTATCATTAATACTCACAATAGCTACCATTATTTAGAACAACAACTGGGAGCATTTAAAAAGGGCTGTGTTAACCCTTGGCCTTGCTCTCAGCATGGATGGTTAATGTTCGGAATTTTGGTCTGGCTCTTCCAGTGGAAAAAAATAGCAGGAGGAAGATTGAAGACAGGAAGTAGGTAATATGCTAGTTCTTACTGCGCAAGCCACATATTGTTTCTGCAGATTTTCCACTTGGGAAAGTGTTGTGAGCAGTTTTATTTGACAGTTCTTTGAGTAAATCAGCCCTGGCTTAGCAGGGATAAAGGGAGAAAATATTCTAATATTACTGAGTGCACCTTAGGTTGCAGACCTTTGAGTTTATCTACGCCAGAACCATTATAAGCAGGGAAGTAGCTATTAATTTCCATTTGTACAGATGTAGAAATGGGGACACACCAAGGGGAAGTGACATGCCCAAAGTCACAAGACTAGTAAATGAGGCTTGAAATACAGTTCCAGCACTGGCCTTTTTCACTAGGCTCTATTGAAAGTAGCCTGGGATTTCTGGGAGCTAGTCTGCCATCCTGGGAACCTCTCTCAGTACTTCTAATGGTGTATATGGAAAGATGAGAAGGGCTCAGAATAGAACAACTGCAGAGTCATCCTCCCTAGCCCCTAGTGCTTGTGACCAGTAGGGGGCTGTGTCATCTGTAGGTAACTGTTCACTAGAGTCAATTCAAATGATGTTGAAAAAATACACGAAGTGTCAGTATACTTAGGAACCTTTGCTCCTGACCCTGTGCATTTCCAAGTGTAGATTCTGCCTCTGGGTTCATACTTGCCTTTCTTTCATCTCCAACCCCCGTGACAGTGGAGCTGGAGTGTGTAAACACTACAGGCATCTCTCCTTAGGCATTATCTGTGTGTTTGGAGAATTAATTTATGTTCCCCTAAAGGTGTATTGATTTGAGTTAGGTGATTAAAGGCACTCGATAAAGAACCTGCTAAATCTATTCACCTGTGTTCCACTGATTATGGAAAGGAATATATCAATCTTTTCTCATCAAATGACTCTTCCTTTGCCTCAACCACTCTTCTGTTCTGCTGCCCTCTGGCTTTCAATTAGGCTAGGAGGCAGAATTCATTGTTTCTGGGGGAGATATGGAAAGGAGAAACTGTAGTGTAGAGTGGTCTGGAAAGCAAAAAGAGGAAACTGCTTAACCTTTTAAGTAGTTGCATAAGCTTGGAAAACAGAGGAATTCAAGACTCCTTCTTCTTCTCATCTATTTTTTTTAATCAAATTTTTTTCTGATTGCCCATCCAAAATGTTTTGCAAGTCAAGTTTTTTCCTTCCTTGCTTCTGGTGCGGTCGTGGTTCAAGGCCTGATTGTATACCTGAACTATTGCCGTATCCCCTTACCTGCCTCTAGTACTTCTCCATCTCTCCAATCTCCTCTCCACTCTGCCACTGGATGTCTTTTCAAAGTCAAGTTCCGGTAATGTCTCTTGTTCCCCTATTTGAAACCTACCTCAATGCCATTCTTAAATTCTGAACTTGTTAGTATAGCCTAGAAGGCTATACTTTTTATAGATTGAACTTAACTCACAGGACTAATGAAGTAGCCAGAACTCCCAGGATTCTTCCAATAGAGCCTAGTGGAGAAGACCAGAGCTGGAACTGGATTTCAAGCCTCATTTACTAGTCATGCAACCTTGGACAAGTCACTTCTCCTTGGTGAGTCCCTATTTCTGCATCTCTGCGAATGAAAATTAATAGCTACTTCCTTGCTTCTAGTGGTTCTGGGATGAATAAACCCAAAGGTCTGTAACCCTTAGGTGCACTCAATAATATTAGACTATTTTCTCCATCGTCCAAATATTACTTTTCTAAACCAGGGCTGACTTACTCAAAGAACTGTCAAATAAAATGTGTCCTCAGCCACTGTCACATATACTAGGCTTTAGTCACACTGTATGCCCTGTCGTTTATTGAAGACACCATTTACTCCCATACTTCTGCATCTTTTTTCTGCTTATATTTTTCCCTGGAAACTCATATTTACCTTCAAGACCCACCTCAGACACTGAAATGTAAAGCCTTTCATGATTCCCTAAGCTCAAGAAGTATTATATTAGATTCTCTGATTTGCCACTTCCTACTCACATAATATCCTGGGTGTCTCCTTATTTAGTGGTTTTAAGCATTATCTTTTTAGTACCATCCGCCCACCCCAAATATGAGTTCCTTGAGGTCAGAAATTGTGACTTATTAATTCTAGTATTTCCGAAATCTACCAGAGAGCCTAATGAATATTAAATGATAGATTAGGCTGGGCGCGGTGGCTCAAGCCTGTAATCCCAGCACTTTGGGAGGCCGAGACGGGCGGATCACGAGGTCAGGAGATCGAGACCATCCTAGCTAACATGGTGAAACCCCATCTCTACTAAAAAATACAAAAAGCTAGCCGGGCGAGGTGGCGGGCGCCTGTAGTCCCAGCTACTCGGGAGGCTGAGGCAGGAGAATGGCGTAAACCCGGGAGGCGGAGCTTGCAGTGAGCTGAGATCCGGCCACTGCACTCCAGCCTGGGCGACAGAGCGAGACTCTGTCTCAAAAAAAAAAAAAAAAAAAAAAAAAAAAAAAAAAAATGATAGATTAGGTTGTTTTCAGTAAAAATTTATCTTCATTTTTTTCTCCTTGATATGGAGTATACTTCTTGTGCCCTCTTGACTTTGAGCTTGGCAGTGTGACTTCCCTAGCCACTGGAACGTGAGCAGACATGATATAAGCAGAGGCCTTAAATGTGCAAAAATTGCTTTTCATGTCATCTTGTCTTCTTATGCTCCTGTGTTTCACTGGGGCCACTAGTCTAAGGCAAATAGGGATGCACCTGGAGGAGGCTTGAGCCAAATCATGAGTTTGATCTGAGTTCAGCCAATTTGGAGATCTGCGAGGAAGAAATGAATGCTTGTTTTTTAAAGTCATTGGGTTTCAAGTAGTTTGTTACTCAGTGTTATTACAAGAACAGCTGAGTAATACAGATACTCATGGATGAGTAATGCTGAGTTAAATAGGATGAGTTAAAAGGATGAGAGAGGACGAGCTTAGAAATTGTGAGCTGAATCCTTATGCCTTTCTTTCCTGGGAAAGCTTGGCATTAGGACTTAATTATAACTCATCATCCATGGAAAGTTCAGGATGGGATTATACAAAGTTATAGTAGTGTCATCAACTTTAGTAAAAGACATTACATTTCAGTTCTTCAAGCCTGGGATGGAGGCAGAAGTTTATAAATTTTAAAATTCTAAGATAGAAATTAAGTTTCTTGCTTGAATATTCATCATGAAAAATATAATCAGAAGGTAAATCTTCTGGGAAGAAAGTCACATAATGAATTCCAAATCCTAATATAAATTATTATTGGTTTGTAAACTATTTTGGATTAACCATGCCACTGTTCCCCTTCATTAGTGTGGATAATTAAAAGTTAACTATGTATCATTTTCTTGATATTTATGAAGATTGCTGTACCAATGATGGTGTAATTAGGATGGTCTATAACCAGTTATTTTCTTGAGCTAGGACACTCAATTGATGAGTTCAGCATTATAGAATTGAGATTTAGCTGGGTTTATGAACTTTGTCTTTATAATCTCAAATGCATGCCAGGAAGACCTAATGAGAATATATGACTGAATAAAGACAGCATTTTTCTGGGTATTTCCAGAGATCATGTAGCATTCAACACATAGTAGGAATCAAGTGTTTATACAAATGAGCTATTCATATTATGTAGAATAAGACAAATAAAAGATGGAGAACTGAATCAGTACTTGCATGTTGGATAGCTCCCAAGTTTATGCACCTTTGTATCTGGGTGTGAATCTGACAGAAGTTAGGTTTGACCAACCATTCTTGGAGAGTTTATAATGTGGTAAGGTGACTCATGAATCCAAAACTATCCTGTATTATGTTTCCTGCCTCAGAGGACCTAGGGTTCTTGAACCCTGCAAGGGTGAATTCATAAATTTTTGAAGTCGGGGTTAGAAACTAAGTTGCTTGCTTGAATATTAATCTTTCAAATGAGAAAAATGTCACAAGTTGTTGGTTTGATTTGGATTAATAAGGTCATGTTTGTATTTTGAGCAGAGAAAATTACATGCTTGGAGGTGTAAATTTGTTTTTTTTCTGTCCTTTTCTTGTTGGGATATTACGACATTTGGGGATTGTACTAGTGTAACATTTGACCTGTTCATTTCCTAGTCTCAATTCGAGGCTACTGCATCTCCTCTAGAGTTAGTTTGCTGTTAATTTAGGACACAAAAATATGTCATTGCTACTACTGTGGTGTTTCTTTCATAGCAGTTGCTCTGGTGGCGCCCTCTCTTCTGTCCACCTTGCACGTCTCCCCAGTGACACTGAACAGCTCTTTGGTCCCTGGAAATGCCATTAAAGATTTCAAGAAAACTTTGTTGAGGTCTGTGAAAGGTGACGCTAGTAGTAAAATTAAATTTCTTCCATTTAAGCATTGATAAAAATACTCCCTCAAGCATAATCTTCACAGAGGCTTTACATTTGCTCTCCTTAATAGCTTTAGAATCTATACATCATTCACTCAAGTGTTGGATGGAGCTGAATTCACGTATAACTTAGTAATTATCTAAACATTGGTTGTAATGCAGAGAAGATAATATGTGACAGCACAACTGGATTTTGTAATGTGTTTCTAATAGAAACTCTGTTTTCCTGAGTTACTGTACCTCAGGATAGACCTGGTGTATGGAGTAGATTGTAGTAAGGTGACTCCAGTAAGGCATCATACAACAAACATGTTCAAATACCAAATTACTGAGGCCCAGACAAAAGTTGACTCTCCATCTTTGGGAAACTACCAGCCAGGGAAATTACCTAAAGAAACACAGGTTGGTGGAAGAAGGAGTTAGCTTCTTACACTTCATTACAGAAATTCCTTGCTTTCTTCTTCCTTTTGGGCACTGTTGGGGGCTAGATACTATTCTCTTACCATATGCAGAAAGAAAAACAAAAGGCAGTAAACAGCTTTTTCACTGGCTCAGGGTCTTTTACAATAAGGCAGCTGGAGAAATAAATTAAAAATAGCACCTATGCAATTGTTATTAGTGCATGAGGACCATACATTCTTTTCAAAATTATTTTATTGTCAATTTCAGCAAAAGTTATGGTTTGTCCAAAATAACTTTGAAGCCTGCTTATACAAATAACTATTCTGTTGCTAAATGTAATTTCCCTTGCATTGCCTCCACCTCCAAGTTTCATAAATTTGGAATCACTTCTGACTAGTTAGAATAGGAGATACACTCTTGCCTTTTGAGCCTAAATGGTGGTAGTGAGGTTTAATGCTATCCTTGAGTTTGAATTATCATTTTGATGAAAAACTCTTTGCATACAAGATGGAATTTACATCCTATAGGTGGGTAGATGTTTATTATACCTGTTCTTATAGTGTGATGGCTAAGAGCCTGGACTCTGAACCAGACTTCCTGAGTCTGAATACTGGCTCTGACACTTACCAGCAACACGTTTTTAGATAAGTTGATTAATTTCTGTGCATTATTTGTTGTATCTGTAATAAGGAAATAATAGTACGAATTGCATAGGACTCTTTTGAAGATTAAATGAGTTAATGTCAACAAAGTCCCTCATACATGGTACATGCTAGGTGTTAGCGATGATGATTATGATGACAATGTTGAAGAAGAAGAAGAAGAAGAAGAGGAAGAGGAAGAGGAAGAAAGGACAGGAGAGGAGAGGAGGAGGAGGAAGAGGAAGAAGAAGGAGAAGGAGAAGGAGAAGGAGAAGGAGAAGAAGAAGAAGAAAAAGACGATTGGTACAATTTGATGATAATGTGCCTGATGTGTATGCTTAATGACAGAAGAGACAATATGACCGTGAACTTCTTACCTCCAGAGCAGAGCAGTCGGTTACCTGCTGTATATCAAGTTCTTTTTGCTCTGATGTTGAACAGTTACAATTATTCTTGAAGGCAGAGAAATACACTAAATGTGCACTCATGGGCTTTTGGACTTACTAGTAGGAGCAAAATTCTGAGCCAAATGTTGATTTTTGGTATTATTTTAAAAATTAGAGTAAATATTATACTTCAATATATTTTAAGTTGTGGTGTTGCCCCTTAATTTGTGCCTGTCTTCTTTCCATCTCCTCCTTTCTTTCAAGGCAGTTTCTAAGACAGACATAACCCCTCAATGCTAGCTCCATAAGTTGTCTCAAAGCATCACTGCAGAAACTATTCAGAGATTGGGTTGCTGAAATTTACATTTGAGAGGGGACAAGAGGACACCCATGTTGAGCATATTTGTTAAGAAACTAATTGGTACTTGGGAGAAATATCTTCAGAAGGAGATAAAGAATGCATAGTTTTTAGTGAAAAAGAGTTTTGGAAATTTGCCATGTCAGTCACCAGTGTAAATTTTATTTTTCCAGGTAGAGATGTCAATTTGGTGTTTTGTTTTGCTTTTATCTGAATCCAGGTTGTTATGGGTTCGTTCTGTGTTCCCTCCCAAGCTGCATGTCGAATTGTAATCCCCACATGTTGAAGGAGGGGCCTGGTGGGAGGTGACTGAATGATGGGGGTGGACTTCCCCCTTGCCGTTCTCTTGATAGAGTTCTCACAAGATACGGTTGTTTGAAAGTGTGCAGCACTTCCCCCTTCACTCTCTTTCTCCTGCCACCATATAAAAATTGGGCTAGCTTCCCATTTGCCTTCTACCGTGATTGTAAGTTTCTTGAAGCCTCCCCAGCCATGCCTCCTGTACACTGTGCAGAACTATGAGTCAACTAAACCTCTTTTCTTTATAAATTATCCAGTCTCAGGGAGTTCTTTATAGCAGTGTGAGAATGGACTAACACACAGGTCTTCACACCTGTTTTGGCCTGTCTTATCTTTTCCAGTGTGTCTTCTGAAACCACCATTCCCTTAAGAACTAGTTTCTTTCCATCTCAGACTTTGTCCTTGAATTTTTCTCCCCAATTTTGTATTATCAGCAAACAAGTTTCTCCCCTGATGAATTCTTAGGCGGAAATTCCTCCCTTTGATCCCCCTGTTGCATGTGGCTGAGTTGGTACAGTCTTTATTGATAATATGTTCCTGGGTCTTCACTCTTTTCTCTCTCTTGATTCTCCTGTGATTTAACTGCAACACCCTACTGTCATCCTTGCTGATGTCAGCTGTTCACCCCCAGGGCATTCTTCCGCTTATCCCTAGGACTTCAGTGGCTGCCTCCATTTTTCTTTCCTAGACCTTCAGCCAGTCTTTAGATTATCTTCCCTTTTTAAAAATAACATATTCAACAAAATGTCACATTCTTTTATAAAAAGAATAAAAGGAAGACACATTTAAAAATGTACTCCCAAGCTGGGCACGGTGGCTCATGCCTGTAATCCCAGCACTTTGGGGGGCTAAGACGGGTGGATCACAAGGTCAGGAATTCAAGACCAGTCTGGCCAACACAGTGAAACTCTGTCTCTACTAAAAATACAAAAAATTAGCCGTGTGTGGTGGTGTGTGCCTGTAATCCCAGTTACTCGGGAGGCTGAGGCAGGAGAATCATGTGAACCTGGGAGGCAGAGGTTGCAGTGAGCTAAGACTGCGCCGTTGCACTCCAGCCCAGGTGACAGTGTGAGACTCCCTCTCAAAAAAAAAAAAAAAATGTATTCCTGGTGCAGAGATAATCACTATTAGTACTCCCCACGTTTTTCTCTCTTACAAAAATGAGATCACACTCACCTCTTCCCTTGTAAACTATGCATTTTTACTTGCCAACACATTGAGACCATCTTCCCATGTGGCTAACTTTTATCCTGTATCAAGTCTGGAGCAGGATTTAATTCCAGCGGGATCTCTCCACCTGTTAGACCAAACCTTTGGCCTTCTCCACATCTCATCATGGTCAGTCTTCTTTCTCCTCTTTGCAACCTCCTGTTTTTCCTTTGTCTCATCATCTAACTGCTGTGTGCTACAGTTAATTTGACCCAAGAGAAAGCAGGCTGGGATTACTGACTGATCAGGGCTTCGTCGGGCACAGGGTCTCAGTGGCCACACTGGGATTCTGGCCTGGCCCTCTGCATTTGCGGACACATTTTTATTGAAACCATGGTCATATGGGAAGTGGTTACGCACATGCACTCTGGATCAAATGCTTCAGACTGATTTAGAAGCTTTTACTTTTACCATGCACTTCAGTGTCCTCATCTGCTCTCAGATAGTTGCTGTGAATGACAACCACATTAATATCCAGAAGACACTTGAAACTGGGCCCAGCACATGGCAACCACTCAGAAAACAATGTCAGCTATTTTTTTTTATTTCGATAGAGATTTAAAGTTGATTATTGTTTCTTAACACCACTCAAACCAATTTCCTGCTGTCCTTCCTTACGGACATTCTTAGTTCAGATGCCATGTCCACGTAACAGCCTCAAAACTGCTCCTATCTGCACAATTTTATGCCTCTGATTCACTCTTCACACTGTAGCCAGAATGAGTGCTCTGAAACACAGATATAATCAGGAGCTTCCTGTGGCTGAAACCCTTCAGTGGTGCCCTGTTAGTCTCAGGGAAAAATCTGGTTTCTTTTGCTTCACATAGGAAATCCTTCAAAATTTGGCACCTGCCTTGGTCTCCAGCCTCATCTCTTGCCATTCTCCCAACTCCCCTTAAAGCTGTGCAACTCTGTACAGGTCCCCAGAATGACCATGTGTTTTCTTTCCCATCGGGGCCTTGTTCCAGCCCGCCATCCCTGGATCTTGTATTTTTCTCTTTCTTGTACTACTTCTTCATTTTGTTGGAGCACATTTTCCAGAAAGTTTCTGAGAAGGACTGCATCAGAGATATTTTACTTATTTGTGATGGATTCTTAATTTGGCTGGATATAAAAATCTGTGCTGTAAATAACTTCTTTAAAGAATTCTAAAGCATTACAGTGTTTATTTTGTGAATGCTAATGCCATTCTGATCTTGGATTATTTTGGTGTGACATATATTCTCTAAGACAGCTCTGAACAACCCCACATACCCCTACTCCCTCCCTCTGTCTTTCTCTCTCTCTCTCCCCATATCCCTCCCTTGCTATTTCCCCTATTCTCTCCTCAGATATCTAAACCTCCTCTTCTGTCCTTATTCTCAGCTGATGACCTCGCTTCCTATGTCCCTGATAAAAAAAAGGAAGAAAAATTTAAAAGTGGCTTTACTCCATCACTCTATCACTTTGACTAAACTCTGCATCTGTTCCTTTCTTTTATGATATTCACACTATGCATGTGTTATTATTTTTGTAATTGTCTCACAGTTCTTGGCATTCCATTCCATCTTTTTCATTCCTTTTTTCTCTTGCTTTTCAGTTTTTAAAGTTTCTATTGACATTTTCAAGCTCACTGATTCTGTTTAGTCCATTGATGGGCCTATCCAAGGCACTCTTCATTTCTGTGACAGTGGTTTTAATTTCTAGCATTTTCTTTTGATTCTTTCTTAGAGTTTTTAATCTCTGTTTAAATTACTTCTCTGTTCTTGCACATTGTCCACTTTTTTCATTATAGCCATTAGCATATTAATCACAGTTGTTTTAAATTGCCAATCTGATAATTCCAAAATCTCTGCAATATCTGAGTTTGGTTCTCTCTCTTCAGACTGTGTTTTTGTCTTTTAGTATGCCTTGTACTTTTTGGTTGAAATATGAACATGATATACTGAGTGAAATAAACTGAGGTAAATCAGAGTTTAGTGTGAAATTTTGTTTATCTGGATAGAAGTTACTGTGGATATAAAATTTACTGTGGGCTATAGCTATAGGAGTCGTAGGCAAAATGCCTTCTAGTGTCATTGTTTTATTCTTTCTCGTGTCTTTGGGTTTCCATAGAAAGTAACTCTTAAATAAGGTCTGAGACGTGCAGTTCTTTCCGTTGTATTTCCCTGTTATTATCCAGGCACCTTATTGATGTGATAAGTTGTGCAGGGGTGGGGGGGAGAGTTGTTCTATAGTACTATGAATAGGTCTCAGTCCTTCAGTGAGCCTGTGCCCATAAGCTGTGACCTTCACAAGTGCTTTTCAGTCTCTTCTCCCCCTTAAGAGATACAGGAAAGATTTTGGGGGTGGGGTGGGTGTTGGGTGTTTCCATTCTCTCAGGTCATTTAGGCTCTGGTAAAATAGTTTTCCTTGAGAGAAATTATTATTAAGGAGAACAGACTGTTCTTAGTCTATTTCAAAATAATTACTTCTTCCCTTTCATTGCCAGAAGTACAAGGGGATTTTTCTCTGATCTTCACTATGAGAACCTGATAGGGATCCTGGAGGTAAACAACATGAATGGGTGGGGCCCCTTAAGAAGAGACCCCTTTAGAGTTAACTTTCAAGCTTGTTCATGCTTAAGTTTCCACATTTCATCAATTATTGTTTAAGTTTTCCTACCATTTTACTGGCTCCAGTGATGGTTTCCGCTACTGGCTGCTGTGATTCTCTGTATCTGCCTGTCTGTCTCTTTAATTTTGGGGCTAGCAGTTTGCCCTGTGACCTCAGTTCTCTGAAAGATCTAAAAAGAATTGTTAATTTCCAGTTTATTCAGTTTTTATCTTGTTGTGATAATAGGAGTGATGACTTCCAAGCTCCTTATATGCTGGATCAGACACCAGAAGTCCCTGTATCACATACTCTACCTTCCCTTCTGCTTCTGCAAATGGTCTCTGTTCCTGTGTACGAACAGCTCCTTCTCTTACACACTAGGTCTCATGACCTTAACTTCCCCAGAATGTCATGCAAGCAACTGTCCCTTCTCTTTTCCACACCATAATGTTCCGTCTTTCTCATCAGTCATTCCCATCAACATTTAAAAATACTGTAATCGTTTCCATCTTAATAAAACAACAAACAAAACTAATAAGCAACAATAAAAACATACCCTCACTTGACCACATATCCTAATCCAGGTACCACCCCTTTAATGTCTTCTCCTTTACCACAAAATTCTCCGAAAGAATTAGCCGTGCTCACTGTCTCCAGTCTCTGCTCATCCAGGCTTTTATCTCCCTCACACTCGGGAAACTGCTTTTGTCAAGAGCAGTGGTGACTTCTGTGCTGTCAAATTCAATGCTCCGTTCTCATTCTTCATCTTATCTGACCTATCAACAGCGTTTGGCAAATGTTGATCTGTATTTCCCTTGAAACACTGTCCTCATTTTGCTTCTGAGAGTCCATACGTGTTTCATTTTCCTCCTAATTCATCTTTGTCTCTTTTTTCTGATTTGAACTTTTCTCCTTACATTCCTGACCTTTAAATTTTGGAGCGGCCCAGGGCTTAGTCCTCAGATGCCTTCTTTATCTATACTCATTCTTTCATGACCTTATCAGGTCTTCTGGTTTCAAATATCCATTTTTTATGCTGTCATTCCTATGTCAGAGATTAGATAGTTGCTCAGTGAACCAGTTTCTCTTTGTCTGGGAATCACAACCAGACTGCACTTCCTAGCCTTCACTGCATTTAGCCATTTGACTGAATTCTAGGCAAAGAAATGTGAGAAGTGACATCTATCATTCCAGCCTAGCCATAAATAGCTCCTAAGAATAATCAGGTGAAAGGTTACTCACCCATCAAGAATATTAGTTTGGACTTTGTGATGAGTCACTGTGATTTGGGAATATGGTGTTAACTAAGACAGAAATTTGTATTTGCAGCAGTTATTGTTGTAACAGAAATCTAAAATACGTGACACTCCTTATTGGTTGGGTGTCAGGAAGCAAGGAAGCTAATGTCAGAGGCAGAAATGATGGTTTCTGTGTAATGAAGTTGAAAATATCTGGTTAAAACATTTTCTTTTATTCCCTTTTTTTTTTTTTTTTTTGGAGCAATCCATGTTTATTTAAGGAACACCAGAGATCAGTGTTTCTGGAAGGGAGTAGGTAGTGAGAACAGTAGGATGAAAAGGCAGAGAGGTATGGGGGGTTAAAACATTTTCTGTGATAACTTGGGAGACAAACTTGTTGCTGGTAAACTTGTGCCTCTAGGGAAGGAGTTAGAAAGTACAAATATAGTAGTGTATGTTGGTTGCTTGGCTGTGTTTGGCAAGGTACTAAAGAAAAAAGATGAGCTTCAGAAAGAATCAGAAGAATCAGGTGGTATATAAGCGGAATGAAAGGCATAGAAAGAATACAGAAATTCAACTGGAAGAACCAACTGTTTCTGAATCCCGAAAGGTAAGAGATAAGGCTAAACAAGGCTTTGAGGAGCACAGACCCATTATGATTGAGCCCCGGTGCAAAGATTGGATTAAGAATACAACTTTCCTCCCCAGGCCTATTATCCCAGCTGGTTTTGTTAGAGTGGGCAGCTAGGGAGACATGAACAGGATAGGAGAAGCCCCGCCATACCCCAGGAATGTCAGGCGACCATCAAGTGAGTGTCGAGTTGTTAAACTGTCTCTAATTGGCCATACCTGGTGCCAGGGAAAGGCAGGCTCTTAATAGATAGAAAACACCTGACGCTGGTGATAAGCAGCTTCTGAATAAGATCTCTGGAGTTGGGCAAGTGGACTCAAGCATATGCACTAGGAGGGAAGATGGCAGAGTTTAACTGGCATATAGCCTTCCTCCAGGAACACTTGTAAGGGAAAAATGCTTCAAATGAGCATGTAAGCAACTTCAGTAAACACACTGTGCATGTGGCCCCTCCCAAGTACTGGCAGGCCACTGAGCATGTGGACAAGCTACCCCAAGGGGAAAATCAAGGGAGAAGAAACAGAAGCCTCAGAACCATGCCAATGTATAAAACCCTAAATCAAAGGTCAAACAGTGCACTTGTATCTCTCAAATTGCCTACTTGCTCCTGTTCCAAGTGTGCTTTACTCCTTTTGTTCCTGTTCTACAACTTGCCTTGGTCTCTCACTCTGCCTTATGCCCCTTAGCTGAATTCTTTCCTTTGAGGAGGCAAAAATGGAGTTGCTGCAGACTCATATGGATTTGCTGCTGGTAGCAGTTTCAAGTTGGTTTTTGTTTGCTTAACAGTGAGAAGCACAGGGCAAGGAAGCCAAGTTATAGGTTATCATCAGCTTGAGAATTATATTCAGGAAAGAACTTGTTGTTAGTAACTGACAAGGGCACCGACAGGGAGTATATAGACTTGCAGTCTAGTAAGACATGAGGAAGTTGTACTTGTCAAGGAACTGTAAGCCTAGACTTAAAAGCCTGTGATTATTCAAGCCTTAACACTTGGGATCTCAAAATTGCATCAGCAGGAAGTGTGCTGAGAAAGCTGAGTAGCTACAAAGGAGAGTTTACTCCACAGCAGCCACACTGGGTGTTGCTACCGAGAATAATGGACAAGAGAGTTCTTCCCAGAGAGCATAATCAGAGCGTGATGAAGGAATTTGCTCGCCTCCAGGGAAGGGGTGTTCATTGTGCTCAGCCAGCAGGATCTCAGTGAATGCAACATTGCTTCTATTTTTCCCCCTTTTGACTGAGAGGTGTAATTGGGGTTTTCTTGTTCCCTATTCATCTAGTAAATATTGACTGTGGGTGAGAGGAAGGCCTGTTAACTTTTTTTTTTTTTTGGTTTATAGATGGATAGATTTTAAGGAGCCACATCCAGATCCAAGGGTGAGGGCAACACACACTGGAAGTATCTGGATTGGAGCTGGATCCAGGGAATCCAACTTGAAACTGCTGGATGGGACTTGAGGTTGCATCTCTCTGGGACAAGGTGTGTCTGTGTGTTTTATATATAGAAGGAAGTGAAATAGGTGTTTGCCTATTTCATAGGCAATAAATAGGAGAGTTGTCTGTAGCAGAGACCAGAAAGTTGTTCATTAAACCCATGTCCTCTTCTTCCTAAGCACATGGCTAGAGCACCTACCTCAGTCTTTCTTACAATGAGATGTGGCTATTCAAACGGAAGTGGCTTGCATCTTTTCTTGATCTGGCCCATAAAAAACTTCTCTCATATGATTATCTATCTCTTTCCCCTACCTTATGACCGAATGCAGAGGACTCTGAGACAGAGAGCAGAGCCACATATGGAAGAAGCCTGAGCCATTGAATAACCATAAGGAAGACCACCCACCAACTGGGAATATACATTTGTTTTGATTTCATGAGTGAGAAATAATGTTCTATTTTGTGAAGCCACTGAGAGTTTGGGATTTATCTCTTACAGCAGCCATCATTACTCTTAACCAATACCACTCTCCAAGTGATATATACAGCCCAGTCCTTTCCCTGAAATCTAGCATTGTATTATCCAATCCCTTTTGGACATCTCCGAAGGATGTGAGATAGAGATATCTCTAAATTAACACTTCCAAAATGTTATTCAAGATCTTCTCTACCCACAGTTTTCTACATTGTAAATGATAGTTCTGTTAGTTGTTCAGGCCAAAAAGCTTAGAGTCATTCTTGATTATTCTTTTTCTCTCATAATCTATATCTAAACCATACACAAATATCAGGTTTACTTTCAAGAATCCAGCTACTTCAGGATTTACTTTCTAGAATCCAGCTACTTCTAAGAAGTAGCTGGTTTACTTTCTAGAGTGCTTTCTTCAGATTTACTTTCTAGCTTTACTTTCAGGTTTACTTTCTAGGTTTACTTTCAGGTTTACTTTTCTAGGTTTACTTCAGGTTTACTTTCTTCAGGTTTACTTTCTAGGTTTACTTTGAGGTTTACTTTCTAGGTACTTTCTTTACCTTCTTCCTTTACCTTCTTTCTTTATGTTCTTCCTTTCCTTCCCTTCCCCTTCCTTCCTTCCTTCCTTTTCTTTTCTTTTCTTTTCTTTCTTTCTCCTTCTTTCCTTCCTTCCTTCCTTCCTTCATCCCTCCCTCCCCCCCTCCTCCCTTCCCTTCCCTTCCCTTCCTTTCCTTCCCTTCCCTTCTTTACTTTCTTTACTTTTTAGGTTCTTTGCTTTCTAGGTACTTTCTTTACTTTCTAGGTGCTAAGTAGTTTCTTCAGGTTTACTTTCTAGGTTTACTTTCAGGTTTACATTTCTGGGTTTACTTTCAGGTTTACTTTCTAGGTTTATTTTCAGGTTTACTTTCTAGGTACTTTCTTTACTTTTTAGATACTTTACTTTCTAGGTATTTACATTCTAGGTTCTTTACTTTCTAGGTACTTTCTTTTTCTTTCTTTCTTTCTTCTTTTTCTTTCTCTCTCTCCTTCCTTCCTTTCTCTCTCTTTCTTTCCTTCTTTTTCATTCTCTCTCTCCTTCCTTCCTTCCTTTCTCTCTCTCTCTCTTCCTTCCTTCCTTCCTTCCTTCCCTCCCTCCTTCCTTCCATCTCTCTCTCTCTCTTCCTTCCCTTTCCTTTCCTTCCCTTCCTTTCTTTACTTTCTTCCTTTATTTACTTTCTAGATTCTTTGCTTTCTAGATACTTTCTTTACTTTCTAGGTACTTTCTAAGTGCTTTCTTCATGTTTACTTTCTAGGTTTACTTTTCAGGGTTTACTTTCAGGTTTATTTTCTAGGTTTACTTTCAGGTTTACTTTCTAGGTACTTTCTTTACTTTCTAGGTACTTTGCTTTCTAGGTTCTTTACTTTTGGGGTACTTTCTTTACTTTCTTCCTTTACCTTCTTTTCTTCTCTTTCTCTCTTTCTTTCTCTCTTTCTTTCTTTCTTTTCTTTCTTTCTTTCTCTTTTTCTTTTCTTTCTTTCTCTTTCTTTCTTTCTTTCTTTCTTTCTTTCTTTCTTTCTTTCTTTCTTTCTTTCTTTCTCTTTCTCTCCTTCCTTCCTTTCTTCCCTCCTTCCTTTTTCTTTACCTTTGTTTCTTTCTTTCTTTCTCTCTCTCTCTCACTTTCTTTCCCTTCCTTCCTTCCTTCCTTCCTTCATTCATTCTTTCCTTGCTTCTTTCCTTTCCTTCCTTCACTGTCTTCCTTTACTTTCTTTACTTTCTAGGTTCTTTATTTTCTAGGTACTTCCTAAGTATTTTCTTCAGTTTTACTTTGTCAGTTTACTTTCAGATTTATTTTCTAGGTTTGCTTTCAGGTTTACTTTCTAGGTTTACTTCAGGTTTACTTTCTTCAAGTTTACTTTCTAGAATCAGTTACTTCTCACTATCTTTACAGTCTCTATTGGCTGCATGGTACTGTGCTTTTTCATGTGGATTATCCCAGTGGCCTCCTAATAGGTCTCTGCTTTGACTCTTGCTACCCTAGCCTATTCTCAATACTGCAGAAAGAGTAGGTTTTTAAAACTGTGTCAAATTATACAAGTTCTTTGCTCAAAAACGTTTAAAACTACCTGACCCACTTAGAGTAAAATTCAAAGTGCTAAGGTGCTGCTGGATTTGGTCTCTCTTAGTTATCTGAACTTATCCCTTCTCACTCTTCTCACTCATCCTATTCTGACCATATTGGCTATGGTGCTGCACATCAGACATGCCAGGAACACTTGCACCTCAGGGACTTTGCACTTGCTGTCTTGCTGCCTAATGTCTCTTTATACCCATAAAGCTCGTTGTCAAATTTCCTTCAGATCTGCAATCTTAAGCCACCTTATGAATAAGTTCTGTTCATCGTAGGACTTCAATAAATATTTGTGGAATAAACGAATAAATGGGTGATGCGTTTTGTCTTTATGGAAATTTTTAGGATCTCTTTTGTTATAATGAAATTTCACAATGATGTACTTTAATTATTCTTTATCCTCTGTGCTGGCACTTGTTGGACCGCCTTATTTGGAAACACATGTCTTTCAACACTGAAAGTTTTCTTGCATTATTTCCTTGATGTAATCTCTCTTGTGTTTCCTTAATTCTCTACGTCTGGAATGTTTTGCATTTTTGTTTGTTTTTCTACTCTCTGAGAAACTTTTTATTTCATCTTCTGATCTTAGCTATTAAATACATTAAAAAATTTTTGAGATCATGCATACTATTTTCAATCAACATTTCTGTTTTATTATTTTTCTCTTTTGAAATATTATTTGTACATCATGGATACAGTATCTTCTTTTGTCTTTTGAAGATATTAATTATAACTTTTAGAAGCTTTTTTTTGCATTGCCCCTGTTTCCTCCAAGATCTCTTTTTTAAAAAATTGTTTGTTTGTACTTTTGTTTTCATATTAGGTGCTTTCCTTGAATGTGTGATATCCATTAGTGGAACATTCCAATTATGGAAAGTGGAAGTGATTGGGAGTTCTCATGTTTGGCAGAATTTCAGTGAAGGCTAATAATAAGTTTATGACTTGGCATTTTATTGGTGCATCTCCAGTCGTCAGTATGTATAATTATTTTCTCTTACGCAGGTCAGTTTTCCCAGACAGGAGACATCTTTCACCTCCTGCTAGAGATATGGGAAATGCGTTTTTGAGAGCGGAGGTAAGGAGAGCTACCAGCATTTGGGGAGCCAGGGAGGAGAGGAAGATGTGAATCTCACTACTCAATACAAGTTCTACTGACCCATTCTCTTTTCACTGAGATTTCTTGCTCCTACTGTTATTTGGACGTGGTGACCCTCAGACAAAAATCTCTCTGGTTCAACTTCTCCAGAGGTTAAAAGTTCAATCTTCAGCTGGAATGGGGCAGGAAAGTTGCCAGCTGGGGGCGGGGGGAATCAGTCTCCTCCTCCTACTTCTCCTTCTTCCTCTTCTTCCTTCTTCTTTCTTCCTTCTGTTTTAGAAACAGGGTTTCACTTTGTCACTTAGGCTACAGTGCAGTGGTATGATCATAGCTCACTGTAACCTCAAACTCCTGGGCTCATGTGATTCTCCTGCTAGTCTCCCAAGTAAGTAGGACTACAGGTGCATGCCACCACACCCAGCTAATTTTTAAATAAATATATATACATATTTTTGTAGACATGGGATTCTCATTATATTCTCCAGGGTGATCTCAAACTCCTGGCCTCAAGCGGTCTTCCTGCTTCAGCCTATCCAAGTGCTGGGATTATAGGCATAAGCCACTGTGGCTGGCTATTTTTACTCTTCTTTATAAAAACTTAATCTTTCCATTTTCAGCCCAATCATACTTGGAGCTTCGAAGGTACTTGCTCTCCAGTTCCTAAGCATGCTATATAAGTAGAATGTTTTCTGTATTCTTCCACCCTCACCCCGAACTTTTTGTAAACACATGTTTTAATTTCCTCCAGTTTGCTAAGTTAGTGACATTTGCCCATCTCCTTAACAATTTCCAAAACTTTGTTGACATATCTAATCTGTATCTCCTATTCTATTCTCTCTATGCATTTATAACTTAAACTATTTTTATGATGCTTTGTTTTGTTCTGGAGAAGAAAGAGGTAAATACATATATTCAGTTTACTTTGTTTTTCCACAAATCCATTCTTCCTGAAACTCTCAGCCTCCCTGGCTTCTACAGTTCTCACCTGATTCTCTTCCTTTGCTCTGTTTCTCTGCTCTGTTCTTCATGGGCTGCTCTTATGGTGCTTTCCCCTTCAACAATGGTAGTTCTCATCCCTCCCTCAGAGGTTCTACTGCTACTCTTGTGAAACACATTTTGATAAAGTGACTCCCATATTACCCTGTGGTTTTAATAACTCCTATAGGCTAATAATGCACACATCTCTGTCTCCTGACCTGACCTCATCCCTCAGTTATAGATTCCAGATACCAGTTCTGGACATATCCACTGAGCATCTTCCCATAGACATCTTCACAGATGCAATGTGTGTAAGACAGAGCACAGTATCCATTTACCTCCTTATGCCAACTTTTTCTTCTGTATTTATATCCGTAGTCACTGAAGTCACAAACCTGGGAGTCATCTTAATCTTCTACCTCTTTTTTACTTCATAGATCTGAGTAGTCACTAAATACTGCAAGTTTGCCCTCCCACGTATTTTCTTGAATCCATCCCCTTCCTTTGTCTCCATGATGATCACCCTCGTAACTGCCTTTCTGTTTTGCTGCCACAGCTTCCTAACCGCCACCTGCTTCTGCCTTTTCCCTCTTAAATTCATCCTCTGCTCAGGAACCATAGTGACCTGCACATAGCATAAATCTCATCCTATAGCTCCCCTGCTGAAACTCCTTCAACTGCTCCCCTGCATGGAATAAAATCTATGTTGCTTGGCATGGCATACAAGGCCTCCCATGACCTTGTCCTGGTTTGGATGTCTTGCTTCATCTCATTTCATTCCTAGCCTCATATGTTCACTCTTGTAGTACAAAACTGCCTGTTCCCATCTCCCCTTAGATATCTTGCTTCTGTGCCTTTGCTCCTGTGATTTCCTCTGCCTTCTTTCTTCTTTTTCACCTGATGAATTCTTACATATCTTTGAAGATTCAGCTAATAATGTATCTTCTACCCCAGAAATCAGCTCTAATTTCTCTACTTCTGTGAAGTGTCCCTTCTCTGTGCTCCTGTATATGCATGTGTGCACGCCACCATTCCAGCACAGTGTATATATCTATGTCCCTAAGCCAACACATATGTGTGTGTGTGTGTGTGTGTGTTAGTGACTGTAATGGTAAATACTGGGTATCAACTTGATTGGATTGAAGGATGCAAAGTATTGTTCCTGGGTGTGTCTGTGAGGGTGTTGCCAAAGGAGATTCACATTTGAGTCAGTGGACTGGGAAAGGCAGACCCATCCTTAATCTGAGTGGGCACAATCTAATCACCTGTCAGCAAGGCTAGAATATAAGCAGACAGAAAAATGTGAAAAGAGAGATGGGCCTAGCCTCCTGGCCTACATCTTTCTCTTGTGCTGGATGCTTCCTGCCCTCGAACATAGGATTCCAAGTTCTTCAGTTTTGGAACTCAGACTGACTTTTCTTGCTCCTCAGCCTGCAGACAGCCTATTGTGGGACCTTGTGATCATGTGAGTTAATACTTAATAAACTCTCCTTTACATATATATATATATTTCCATTAGCTTTGTTCCTCTGGAGAACCTTGATTAATACAGTGACATACATATGTGTGTGTGTATGTGCTTAGTGATATATGGGTGTGTGTGTGTAGTGACCTTGGTAGATTGTAAGCTTCCCCCAGAGAAGGAATTCTCCCTTATTCTTGGTGCCTGTAGTATAGCTGGGATTCAGTAATTAGAGGATTGAATGAAAACCAACCTGCTTATAAATTACCTCTTGGAGGTTTGGAAAACAGCAAGAGCTTAGAACCTAGCAGAAAGTGCTGGCATTATAGTGATGATGGGAGCAGATTTTGAGACAAAAGTCATCATTTTGCCTCAGTTTCTCTTGATGCTTTGCATGTTTCACATGACGTGTGTTTGGAAAGAATGCTTCCTGATCTAGGGGTGTTTTATGGTAGGAAAGGGAGAAAGCCAGGGACAATTTTTATCCTCAGCCAATGCCTCGAGCATGCAAAGAAAAGCTGGATGTGACTTGGGTCATTGCCATGGGTTAAAGCAGGCTATGTTATACTGTCAAGTGGTGTAGAAGAGGGTTGGTGAAAGGTGAGTCCTACAAGTGCTTGGCAAATACGACTGAATTGGTGGAGGGGCAGAAAGCGTTGAAATAAATGAAAAGCGACATCTACTTTCACCTTTCTCACATATCAAAGTTCTCTTGGTCCAATCCCAGATGTCTCCGGGCCAGGTCCAGTTTGCAGATAGCAGCGAACATCCTGATGTTGCATGTAGGCACTTCAAGACAAGCTCTCATAAATAGCTCCCATGCCCTGGAAGGCACGCCAAAATGCATTTCAGTGATGACTGCAGAGATGCTTGCTAAAAAGCAAACAGCACATTAGTGGCCTTCTGAGTTCTTGTGCAAATGGGGTGTGAAATTGTGGCTTGATGCTCCAAAGCTATACCTTTTTGTCTCCCTGATGATGATTAAGAGAAACCTGGCTTGATTTGATTGGGAGGGTGTGTGTGTGTGGAGGAGGGGGGCAGATGGGCAGTGAAAGAAGAATGGGTGGTGAAGGGGAAGGGAGGAATGAGCACACCCCTTTGAATTGAGTGCTTCATTTGACCTTCAGGAAATTGGAATAGAAATCACATGATTTAACATTTGCCTGGAAATTAACTGCCTCTGTTTGTTCCAGACCCTGGGATTGACGAAAGAGCCAGGGGATTCTGACCATAGAATTATAATAAAGGGAAATGTCTCAAGCAATTATTAAATATTTAAAAAGCCATCTCAACACTAACTTTTCAGATGGAATGTATGAAATTGAAATGATTTTTAGACGTTATTTCCAATGACATGGATAGAAATTCAGGGATAAAATTGGCTCTGTGCTGTAAAGAAAATATTTTCAGTTTGTGTTTGTGACCCTAGTGTTTCTGTATCACCTTTCATCCCAAATGTTAATTAATGAATAGTATGCTCAGGAGGTGGATCAAATGAGGAATGCAAAGGAAAAGGACATGGTCAGGGTTTTTTTTTTTTCTTTCTTTCTCATTACTTTGCAGTATTATTAAGCAAAGGGGTGCAGAATACAAGGGGACATTAATCCCCAGTGCAGTTGAGATATTCTCTATTCAAATAAATGGAAGCAAGAGCTGTGTTTACAGTTTCTTTCCTTGTCTAGATTGGACAATGTGAGATGGACAGATGGTAGAATAATATTATTTATCAGAGATACCATAGAAGTCTTTCCTCACTAGGTATGTAGTAAATATTGTGAATTATTTACCTAATCCTCATTATCCCTTTATTTTTGCCCAAAAATCCTATTTTGTTCAAGGATTACCTCTGGGAGAAACTTCTTTGCAACTACTCCTACACAATTATTAATTTTTATTTACTTATGCAAGTATAATTTGATTGTGGGAAGTAAAAGTGCCCAGCTGTACTTCTCAGCTTCTCTTGTAAATAGGAGTGATCACGTGACATAATGCTAGCAAATGAGATAAAAGAGCAAATTACAATGTGGGACTCTAGAAAACCTCTTAAAACAGGAGTAGGGTCATTTAACTTGCTCATTTTTTTCCTCCCGTTTCCTTCTTACATCAATTGTGGACATGATGGCTAGAGCTGCCCCAGATATCTTGTGATAGATGATCAGGGAAAGGCCAAGAGAATTGCAGACATAGCTCTTGGCCATTGTATATTTAAGCTTATGCATGAGTCCTGAATTTCTTCTGGACTTCTGATGGGCCTCACTTTCTGTGTAGGTCACTATTATTTGGGGACTATGTTACTAAACTAAACCCAGTTCCAGTCTCTTAGATACACCATCTATCAGAGCACATGTCTGTAGCTCTAGCTTATTTGTAAACTAGACTAGTCTAAGTAATAAGAAATCCCATTCTGTTGAGAAATATTGGGGTAGGGATGAGCATGTGTTGGCAGCTGATAAAGTTGTGACCAGTGAAGTGTGAGTGAAAGATGCTTTTTCCTCAGAGGGAAGAAAACGCAGAAGAGAAGCAATGGTATCTTCTGTTGAACATTGTATAGGACAGAGTATGATATTAGGAACCACGGTAGCCATTTTGCAACTATGAGGGCCATTAGCTTGGGAATGAAACTGACGGCATAGTGGGTATTTAGAAAGAACCAGTCCTTGATGGCATTATTGATCTGCTACATCAAACAGTTCTGGAGGTTGCCCATCTTTGGGCTTTTGACTTCGAGAACTAATTTTTCTTTATTTTTGGTTTGGATTAGAGGTTGGCAAACTTTTTCTGTAAAGGGCCATATAGTAAATACTTTAGGATATGTAAGCCAGCTCTGTCATTGTAGCATGAAAGCAGCTAAAGAAAATACATAGACAAATGAGAATGGTTGTGTTTCAATAAAACTTTATTTAGAAAAACAGGCAGTGGGCAGTATTTGATTCTTGGGTGGTAGTTTGCTGACTCCTGCTCTAGACAGTTGACTTGAGATATTTTTGCTTCTTAATTGATGTACATCTTAACTGATACAGAGTTAGAGGTTGGAATACATAAAATCCAAGACTTCTTCAAACTCAGAGACTTGGAGAAAAGACCAGAGGCCAGACTTGGTGGTTCACGCCTGTAATCCCAGCACTTTGGGAGGCTGAGGTGGGCTGATTGCTTGAGCCTGGGAGTACAAGACCAGCCTGTGCAACATAGTGAAAACCCATCTCTACAAAGAATACAAAGAATTAGCTGGACATGGTGGCATGTGCCTACAGTCCCAGATACTTGGGAGACTGAGGTGGGAGGATCGATTGAGCTCAGTAGGTAGAGGCTGCAGTCAGTTGTGATTGTACCACTGCACTCCAGCCTGGGTGACAGAAGCAGACTCTGTCTCAAAAAAATAAAAAGACATGACCAGAAAAGAGAAAAGCAAGTTAAGAGTGGAAATGATAAAAGGTACTCATAGAAGAGCTAGCGCTAGAAGTCAAACAATTTGTACCTGCCTCAGGTGAACAGAAAAGAAAAAAAGTCTTGTCCCTGGGAAAACACTGCTAGAAGAAGATGATGCGACAGGATATAGCTGCACTTTAAAAATTAAAAATTTCCATGATTTATTTGACACATAAATAAAAATTTGAAATATATATAATAAAAAATGCTTCATATCACACTATCTGGATATTAATCTTGTGACATAGATGTAAATATATACTTTTTCTTTTTAAAACATTCAATCACACTACACATACTGATTTATTGTTTGTCATATCCACCTCAATCATAGATTCTGAAAAATGCGTAAGATTTGTAAATACACAGCAAAATCATTATTTTGAAGTTTTTTAGTAGCCCATTGTATGAAGGTAACGGTTTATTTATCTGGTCTCTTATTTTCTTTTGTTTTGCATTTCCTTCCTTCTTCCCCGTTTTGCTATTACACAACAATCCTGAAATAATCTCTTTGTTGTGAGGAATTTCTGTCCCATTCCTTCCCTAAACACTTCTTGTTTCAGATGATAATATCAAGCAGCTGGTCAAGGCCAATTTAAAACTGTTTCGCTTTAGCAATCAGAGACATCGTCTTCTGTTCTGCTTTGGGTAAAATCTTAATGTGGTCATTTGTCCAGATGTGAAACCCATGAGTCTTCAGGGGTTCCAGTGATGGTTTTGCTATTTTGTTTAGTCTTGTGGCCATACGTCTCCAAATTGTACACAGTCCTTCAATTATAAGGTAGGGCTGGCTATTGATCATAAGCAGTAATGGTACGGGCTCTGGATCTTTTTTCCTGTTTCCCTTCTTTACCTTCTGCCCCTGCATCTGAAGATGGAATCATTTGAGGAACAATTCAACTTTTACTGTTTTAGTCTGGAATTTTCTAGCAATTTGTGTCTGTTAATTGGTAAGTTCTCATGCTCACTGGGCCAGATGGAACAGAAAAACTGTGTCCTTTATCATTGAACGGTACAGTCATATTGTAGTTTATCTACAGTATTAGGAAGGAATAGTGGTGTAAATAATCTGAACACCATTTATATTTAGCTTTATAATGGAACCTAAGACCCAGAGAAAGAATGAAACTTCCCCAATGATGCACACAATTAGCTAGAGGTGAAGCTGAAGGAGGAGCCAAGTATTTCTGGGACTCTTCACTGTACCTGGGTAGTTCAGAACATACCAGAGGAATGTCTCTTATGCAAAGTGTTCATTTAATGTTTCAGCGTTAGGGGCGAAGTGGAGAGAATAAGCACAGAGCAGCAGATGTGGTGCACAAAGAAGGAAGGTTCTGAAAAAAATTCCAGCAATAGCAAATAAAATATTAAAATATTTTGTGGGTAAACATTTATTGACATGAAAAGATGTCTGCTATATATAAAGTGAAAAATTTAGGTAACAAGATAACATGTGGATCATGACCCCATTTTCATTGGCAAATTAACCTCACATAGGTGTGTTTATCATCTGCTTATCAATCAGTCATCTATCTATCATCTATACATTTTTTATCTATCAATGATCTATCAAGTTATAATGTAAGGTGTTACCAGCGGTTATTTGGGGGTATTAGAAACTGGGGTATTTTTATTTCCTTCTTACTGATCAGCAGTATTTTCTAATTCTTTTATAAATAACATGTATAGTCTTTTTAATAAGAAAAAATTGTTGTAATTAAAGAAAAAAGGTACTTATAGATAAATTTATAGGTCTTGTTTTGAAAGCATGTCTGTGTGTCACCAAGACTTATGAGGTGCATTTTCAAAATTCTTTTGAGTGAGGAATATTTCTTTTATTGGGAACACCTTTCCCACGGGCCCTTTTGCTGTCTGTGTGCCATCATGCTGTCTTTGTGGTCTTCACTATCCTTCATAGCTCCTGAGGGCAGAGTCTATGTCTTTCTTAACTACCTGAGGGTCAATGGCTTTTTGATAATTTCCTTTTTTGTTTTGAATGAATGAATAAGAAACTTTGAATAACCTCATTTTAATATCACTGAGGCTGAATTTAATCACTGAAGGGATATCAATGAAAGGGTAAAAATTGGGGCAGTAAGTGTAATTCTTAATTTTGGGTGGTGGAGGAGGAAAGCAAGAGGCAAGATCAGCAATGTGACCCTTTCCCTTCCAGATCACATTTGAAGAGAAATAATCCCCAGTCTAGCTGAGGATCACTAAATGTCGTTCTGTTTCAGATGCTTTGGGATTTATGCTGAGAATGCAGAGTTGAAAATGCAATTGTGAGTTTGGTGCTTGCTGGGAGGGCTAGCGACTCTAGGTGTGCAAGAGGGAAGGGAGGGATCTAGAGAAATGGCAAAATGAAGATTTTGAGAAAAATTGTTCAAGGGACCATAAAGGAAACTTTAAAAAACTATTTGCCATGGGCCATGTGTGAGAAAAAAGTATCTCTTAGAATTCAAGGAAGTCACCAACTCAAGGTTGGGTTAGATGGAAAGGGAACATAAGGACTCAGAGCGAAAGGCCTTCCTCTGCCATCAGAGGTGTGCATGGGGCTGAGAACTGAAAAATCTGAAATACCAATGTAAGCCAGTGGAAGGAAAGGTGAGCTCCTACCTTCCTGCAATCTATTCCCTGAATAGCAAATATTGTTGCTACCAGTAACCATCTGAGAAGCCTGTGTGACATCTAAAACAAAGTTGAATCCCCTTCCCTTGGCATCCCTGAAAGGCTTCGTGTGATGTGTTCCCACCCCACCTCCTGCCCCTTTTTGTTCCTTAAGTGTCTGCTTCATGGACTTTCCTTCTGGTTCAAGAACAGCCCAACCATCTTCCCTCCTTGGGGGATTGCGCTAGCTGTTCCCTCTGCTTGGAAACCACTGTCCTGGATCTTGGCTGGCTTGCCTCTTCCTGGTCTTTCAAGTCACAGCTGGATGTCACCCCGTCAGAGAGGATTTTCTCTATCATCCAACCTAAAATATATCACCAACTACTTTCTGTCATAGTATTGTCTTTCTTTTCAACACAGCATTTACTATTACTTGACATTTTCTTTTTTAAATATTCTTTTAAAAAAATCTCTCTTCTTCTGCTGGAATGTAAACCTCATGAGAAAAGAGAGACACAGTCTGCTGTAATGTTTAGAATAGTCTCCAGCACTCAATAATATTGTAGAATGAATGAATGACTATACCCCAAGAACTCCATATGTTTATATCTTTATTCCAGGAAGACTTCTGTGTCCCCTTAGGCTGATATAAGTATCTTTCTGTTTTACTTCCAGAGTAGTCTCTCTCTTTGAATGTGGTATGCAGCTAAGTTGTAAACATCTTCAACATAGGCAAAATGTCTTTTTCATTTTGCAACCTCAGTGCTCTTTTATGTGCCAGACACTATTTACTGAGTGAATGAAGAATGAATGAATGAATATGTGCGGCAGACATGATAAATCCTTGGGCATAGCCTCTGCAGTAGAAAATCTGGTCTTGTTGGGCAGGGAGGGAAAGGGGGAGGGGCATCCATCATGACTCAAAATTTTGTTTGAGGCCTGTCTTGGGTCACATTTAAGAAAATAAATGGGTCTGGTGTGGTGGCTCACACCTGTAATCCCAGCACTTTGGGAGGCTGAGGTGGGCGGATCATGAGGTCAGGAGATAGAGACCATCCTGGCTAACATGGTGAAACCCTGTCTCTACTAAAAATGCAAAAAAGGCTGGCTGTGGTGGCCGGCACCTGTAGTCCCAGCTACTTGGGAGGTTGAGGCAGGAGAATGGTGTGAACCTGGGAGGTGGAGTTTGCAGTGAGCCGAGATGGCGCCACTGCACTCCAGCCTGCGTGACAGAGTGAGACTCTGTCTCAAAA